>NC_086190.1:2333750-2677500 GCF_023053635.1 Elgaria multicarinata webbii
GGTCACTCTAGGTTAACTGATCCCAGGTAAGTGTGTCTAGGCTGCGATCCTCTATCCACTGACCCGGGAGTAAAGTCCATTGAGCTCAATGGGACTTACTTTTGAATAGCAGTTTTAAGACGTCACCGTGAGCTGCAGAGTAACTTTTCCATCTTCACCTGGTCCAGACATGGATTTGGACCCAAGAGCCCCAATCAGCTCAGGAACTTCTGCTGTTTTTTGTTTTTGTTTTAAATAGCGGATGAAATAATTCCTGGAAGGAGCCCTTAAAACAGAAGAGCCACAGGAAGTGGGTGACTCCGATGCCGGTGGGGCGGTGAACCCGCTCCGGGGATGGAGCCGAGCCTTGGGGTGAGCAGGGATGCCCTGAAGATAAATCCTTAATTTCTTAGGTCTTAGTGACCAGCCTGCCTTGGTGCAATGGAGTTAAGCATTATTACTTCATGGTGTTTCTGGGCTCTTTAGAAGGCGCCGATTACAAAACGTGGCCAGCCCTGCTGCATTGGGGGGCTTCTGTAGTGCCCCCCATATCTGCCCCAAACCCCTGTCCTGAGACGACCCTCCCCCCCCCACTGTCTGGCCCTTCCTCTAGGTCCTAGTTTGCTGTAGCCTGTGTGGTTCCTCATCTGGAAAGGAAAGGCACTTTGTACATGCTTAAAGGGCATTACCCTGGCTGGATTTCGGCCGTTCAAAGCAGCTCGCTGTGGGGACGGCTGTTTCCCATCGGGGCCCCTCACCGCTCCTCCTCTCCCCAAAAGCCTGGGTGTTTCCAAGCAGGAAAACTCTGTTGGATCCTGCAAAATGGGACGGCAGGAAAATTAAGAGCACTCTGTAAGGCCAATCGAGAGCCTCTGTTTTCCAAGTGCCCCCCCTCTCCCTGCAGAACCCGACCCCCCACCTCTCCATGCCCCCCATTCCCTCCCCTTTGGGGGGAGGTGCTCCAGCCTGAATGCAGGCATTCAAATGGAAAGCAACCCCCCTGGTTATATGCCAGCGCGCCTTGGCGCAGGACGGACAGTGGAAAACGCCATGGGTACAGACGCCGGACCGCAGGAGAGGCGGGCGCTGAGTTCCTTCCGCAAGGTTGGTGGCTCTGGACCTCCAGAAGGGAGCAAAGGGACAGGGGCCCACCCCACCCTCCACCCCAGGCCAAAGGTGGGGGGAAGCACCCCCTGGGCCCAAGGCCTGCCAGAGATTGGCACCAGGGCTCTCCAGCTTGGAGCATATGAGAAATAGATACAGGTGTCCCTGAGCATATGCAGAGTGCATTTCCCTCCCTGCTGCGAGGTGATAAGACTGTTTTGAACTGAAACCTCCCCCTCCCCCTCCCCATATCTGCCAATGTATTCTGTGATGGCAGGAAAATGCACTCTGCATGTGCTCAGGGGCCCTTCCACCTGTTCCTACTTCATCTTCTCCTGGTTAAGCCCTGACACTGGAAAGACAGGGCCGGGATGGAACACTGCTACAAGCTGAAGCATCCTTTCCTGGGAATTAAATCCTGCTTCCGTTTCTCCAGGTCTCCAAACCCCTCATGGAGAAGAAGCGGCGAGCGAGGATCAACCTGTCTCTGGAGCAGCTGAAAGCCCTGCTGGAAAAGCACTATTCCCACCAGGTGAGATTTCCTCCCCCTCCCCCGTTTCCCCAAGGGGCGTGTGTGTGGGGGTAAAGTCTCCATAAACTTCGCCTTGAAAATTGCAGAGGCAAAACTACAAAGACTTTTGATCACATAGCAAGGATTTGGAGGGGGGTGATGACTCATTAAGACAAGGGAGAGAGGGGGAGAACCCACTGTCCGTCCCCCCTGAAATAGGGGGTCTTTCTCAGCCCCAGGAGACCCCACTGTCTGTCCCCCTGAAATAGGGGGTCCTTCTCAGCCCCGCACCAATTTCAAAAGTCATACATTTACTCATACATTTACATGGGTGTGTGTGTGGAGGGGGTGGTCTGATCTCCTAGTACATCTCTCTGGGTGTCTTGCAGAAGATTTGCAAGGATTTCTGAGTCCCACCACTACTATCAACTAACCCTTTGGCTTGCTTTGAAAATATATATTTATATATTTCAGATCCGAAAGCGCAAACTGGAGAAGGCTGACATTCTGGAGCTGAGCGTAAAGTACATGAAAAGCCTACAGCACTCTGCCCAAGGTAAAGAAATACTCCATGGAGCCTTCATCCAGTTATGGAAAAGTTGGCTGATTAATCACAAATGTTTTTGGTCGATCTGTTGATCAAATCTGTATAAATCTGCAAGTGAGAAGGTTCCTTGTTTTTCCAGGAGAATGTTTCATAGCATCATCTTAAAAGAGGCACCATGCCTCACCCCACATCACACAGAGTACTGTATTAATTTACTTTAAAAAAAAAAAATAAACCTGGGGGCTGGTTAATGAGGAGGACCATTTTTAATCAATGAAAATATTTATTTTAATTGAGACGACCTATTAATCGACTACACATTATTGCCCTATAACATGGCAATGGATCACCCTGCCATCACAGCTCGATGACTCTTCCAAGCAATACAACAACCAGTAGAACAAGAGAGTTTGGATCTTAGCAAGAATTTCTCCTCCGCTCTCTCTGTCCCTCCCTCAGTCAAGAGGTTATGGAAAGGAGAGCTGTGCCTTGCCCGGACTAATTACCTTAATTACTTTAGAATAAGATGGGCGGAAAGTAGATAAGGGACTCCTTGTAGATCACTCTGTGTGACTTGCAGAAGATCAGGAAGGATTTCTGACTCCTGCCACTACGAACAGCTAAAATGCTTTCTCTCCCCTAACCTGCAAATTAGGTTTCTGAAAAACCTAATTTACTCTTGTTCCTTAATAGCATGTCCACCTACCTGAGCCGATGAAAAATGTCATCATCATCTGCTGGGACATTTTGCCCACTCCAACTTTAAAACATGCTTCAAAACATCATTTCATTTATTACATTTCTATACTGACCAATAGCCGAAGCTCTCTGGGCATTTCACTCAAAAAATAAAACCCTAAAATACAATTGTTGCCCCCTCCACACACCCCAAATGGCTTAAAGAGAGAGGCCAGGGGGTGTAGTGGTTAGAGAATTGGACTGGGAGTTTGGAGATCCGGGTTCTAGTCCCCACTTGGACAATGAAGTGGGCTGGGTGACTTTGAGCCAGTCCCTGACTCTTAGGGTTGTTGGGAGGATAAAATGGGTTGAAGGAGGAGGAAAAAAGGTGGGATATAAATGTAATAATACTGAAAGTTTTAAAATAAATCAAAGGAAGGGCAGTATTCTCTCTCCCCACCCACCCCTTCTATTATTATTATTATTATTATTATTATTATTATTATTATTATATTTATTTGTATCCCGCCTTTTGCCCAATACTGGGCCTTACAAAGTTTAAAACATACATTAAAAAAGAAAAAAATACGTTTAAAATACAATTCCTGTGATCAAACATGGTACCAAGTGGTGCAAGAGGTTACTTTAGATCAGCCTTCCTCAACCTGGGGCGCTCCAGATGTGTTGGACTGCATGGCTGGGGCATTCTGGGAGTTGTAGTCCAACACATCTGGAGCGCCCCAGGTTGAGGAAGGCTGACCTAGAGTAACTGATGCAGAGCAATTTAAAACAAACAAGCAAACACGCTGTCTTGACAGACGAAGACCAAGCAATTGATTCTTCCCACTTTAAGCGATTGTAGTTATTAAGGTTTTCAAAGCTTGTTTTAATGCTTTGCTGTGTGTTATTATCATCTCTCCTCACCCATAGCAGTTTTTCTAGATGGACATGACAGGCTTTGCCAAGTTATGCTGTCTTTTACTGATTCAGGAATTTCCTGGCTGCCGCCTCCTCCTCCTCCTCCTCTGTTTTAAATGTTCTGAAATTTTTGTAAACCGCCATGGTTGATGGTGCTATATAAATAAATAAATAATAATAATAATGGTTGATTTCAGAAAGGCAGTATAGAAATGCAATAAATAAATAGCACTGCCACCCCACACTAGCCCAAGAGGGACATTTTCAGGGCCTGGAGCGGGACCTGGGCTGGGTGAGGTTGGTCCTGAGGTCCGTGTAGCCTCACAGGCTTTCTCTCCTCCTCCAGGGCCTCCGACAACCCTGAAGAACGCGGACTACCAGGCCGGCTTCCGGAGCTGCCTCCAAGGCGTGCGCCAGTTTCTGCTGAGCTCCGAAGTGGCCAGCGAGGCCTCGGCCTCCTCCTTCCAGCTGCTGCACCAACTCGCCCGGGCTCTGCCCGTGGGGAATGCCTTCAGCACCATGGACAGCGGCCCCCAGCCTGCACTGCCGGGCCGCAAGAAGGCACGGCCTGTTCCGCCCCAGGGCGTGGACCCCGGGAGCAGCCAGGACTCCGTCCCCTTGTGGGGAGGCTGGAGCCAGGCCGGAAGCGAGCGGGGGCCCAGCGGACAGCCCCCCCGCGAGCGGAGCCAGCAGCTGTGGCGACCGTGGTAAGAAGAAGAAGAGCACCCCGGTTGTGCACCCTCGTTCCCACGCATGTGCCCCGCCAATGCTCTCGCTTTGGGCTGCGCTCCTATGCACATTTACCCGAGGGTAAACACATGGGCAGCGATCACCACTGCAGCACTTACTTAAGAGTAAACATGCATAGGAGCAGAGAGTGATCCGTCCTAGAACGTTTGGGGCCACCGTTTGCTCAGGGGCAACTTCCTAAGATCATAAGAATACAAGAAGAGCCCTGATACTGGATCAGGCCAAGGGTCCATCTAGTCCAGCACTCCGTTCACACAGGGGCCAACCAGCCATCGGCCAGGGGCCAACAAAGCAGGACATGGTGCAACAGTACCCTCCCACCCATGTTCCCCAGCAACTGCCTCTGATACTGTGGGTAGCACATAACCATCAAGACCAGTAGCCATTGATAGCTACGCCATGAATTTATCCAACCCCATTTTAAAGCCATCCAAATTGGTGGCCATGGCCACGTCTTGTGGCAGCGAATTCCAGAGTTTAATAATACACTGGAAAAAGTCCTTCCTTTGATCTGTCCTGAATCTCCCACCCATCAGCTTCATGGGATAATGACCCCGTTGGGTTCTAGTAATATGAGAGGGAGAAAAATGTCTCCTCTCCACATTCTCTGTGCCAGGCTCTTTCCTGCAGCTCTCCCATCAATGGTGAGTGAGTGTGTGTGTGTGTGTGTGTGTGTACATATGTACGTACGTGTAAGTGTACGTGTACACTCACAGGGCATCTTCGGTCTTTCCTCGAACTGATAACCCAAAGGCTGCTGGCTCAATGTTTTGGACACCACCACCCACGAGCAAATCTATCTTCTCACTGCCCTTGTCACCATCTGTTCTTGCTCTTCTTCCTCCTCCTCCTCCTCGTCATGGCTTCCACTTGCTTGCTTGGCAGGCAGAGCGCCAGGGAGCCAAGGCGTCTCCTGCTCCTCCTCATCACACCACTGTCTGCGTCAGAGCGAGAGGCGGGAGAAGAAGAAGAAGAAGAAGAAGAAGAAGAAGAAGAAGAAGAAGAAGAAGAAGAAGAAGAAGAAGGCGGCAATGGAGAAGAGGAGGAGTGAGTCCAGGGGATCCCGTCAGTATGCCCCTACTGGGCCCCTGGCCAGTGTCCGACCACACCTATTTTCGACACTGGCCCTGGTTCCGGTGAAGCCCAAAATCCCAGAGTTACAGGTCCTTAAACCTAATACAGATAAGAAAAATGGCAGAATTATCCTGTCTGAGTTGGCCCTATGTAGGCTGCAGAGCCCACAATTTTCTAATGCTTCCCAACCTGTTCCCTTTATTTTTCATTATTGTTGGAGTTCTCCAACCCACCCACCCCAGAAGTCTCTTTGCCTTCTCAGATGCAGGGAAGCAATAATAACTATCAGGGAAGCCTTTTCAGCACAGAGAGGCAGTGATGGGGAAAGCTGCACCTGTTGGATTGATGCCATTGCAAAGTTGTTAAAGGTGCATTGCCTCTAGTTTGGGAGTGTGTGTGTGTGTGTGTGTGTGTGTGAGAGAGAGAATCCTTTTTTTTAATTGAGTCTTTTAAACAAATAACTGTCCTTCCTTCTCTATCCCAATGACCTAATTCTCATTTCACATACCATAGATTACTACCAGCATTAGCTGAATATTCCCATTTTTTAAAAACTATCTATCAACTATGGGGAAACCAAAGATATGGTCTTTGGACACAGATCTCCATTACACAAATGGAGAATAAATACCCATGCTATAGAGCAAGTATCATCGTATCACTGAGAAAATGTGTATGTATAGGGCACAGTGAGGGGAGGTGATCCAGGGTGCAGGATAAGGTTGCCAACTGACCAGGAAAAGAGAAAGAAAGACCCAATCTGTTCATATGCCTTTTTGCAGCAACCTGATGTGTAGAAATCAGCTGGTGACGCTTTTCACATCTTTGGGACTAGCATGACCACCAGGTAACAACGGCTGATCCAGCTTGTGTTAAAGACACAGGACAGAACCTGGTAAAAAAAAAAGTTGGCAACCCTCCTGCAGGATCAGTGCCCCTCCTTTTTCTTTTCTTTTTTTGTAAGTCGGTGCATTTCCCCTCCGTGGAAGTAAAAGGTAGCTTGTATTGAAGCCTAATTTTGTACTGATAGAGATCGGTCTGGTTTAAAAACTGTTCCTTAAAAGAATAAAAACAGGGTGCAGTGTTTGTTTCTAACAAAAAACAGGGACTTAAAATAAAAATCAAAGATCCCTCCTCTTCCATCTCGGTGTGGGTCTTTTGCTTCTTTGTTGTGGGTTTTTCAAGGGTTCTCTTGCCAGATTCATCACTGAGCAAGTGCTGTAACAGAAAGCGGCCGGAACATGGGTAGCCAGCAACCAGAACTATTTTTCCCCTTAAAAAAGAGTCATGCAATTCAGTATTTTTAGGCCCTGGACCTAATGATCTTCTGGGGAGTCCCAAAACACGGGGCTGAAGGCGCATGAGGCATGAGCCACCTTGGTGAAGCTAAGCAGGTCTGGTCCTGGTTAGTGTTTAGAGAGGAGACCACCTGGGAATCCCATGTGGAAGTCCATGAGTTCCACAATGGGCAAAAGGTGGGATAGACGTGAAATAAATTAGATGGCCACATGTGTAACTTCAGTAGAAAGCACACAACCCCCATTTCTCTTCTCCACCCTAAATCCTGCTTTCCAACTGCTTCTGCATCCCTGATATGGTATAGAAAAACAACAAAACTGATTATTATTTTAAACACACACACACACACACACTTTAAGAACCTTCTGTGCATGGGCAGTTTTGCATTTCAAACTCATCAAAATCATAGCAGCGTCATGATTACAGGAATGAAACTTCTGCCTTGATTTTCGCTGGCTCTCTGGGTGGACATTTTGGCCTCCCCCCCCCCCAAGTTGTGGGGTTCTAGGCTTTGACTCCAAGCCCCTCGCTGCACCACTGCTTCGAAACAACCACAGAGTATGACCACACACTTGAAAATATGGGTCAGGGGTCCGAGCTCAGTGAAAATGGCTTCTAGCCCCAGCCCAGTGACCTCACATCTCCGTATTCACTCCATCTGGGCATTAAAAAAGCTGGTTATTTCCCTAAAACTGGTTTTTTTAAAGCTTGTGCAAGGAAGAGAGGTTTCAACAGGAGTAGGCCCCAACTTTAACCTCATCACTGCCATGCCATATAATATTAGGGTGACCCTATGCAAAGGAGGACCGGGCTCCTGTATCTTTAACAGTTGCATAGAAAAGGGAATTTCAGCAGGTGTCATTTGTATATATGGAGAACCTGGTGGAATTCCCTCTTCATCACCACAGTTAAAGCTGCAGGAGCTATACTAGAGTAACCAGATTCTAAAGAGGGCAGGGCACCTGCAGCTTTAACTGCTGTGATGAAGAGGAAATTTCACCAGGTTCTCCATATATACAAATGACACCTGCTGAAATTTCCTTTTCAATACGACTGTTAAAGATACAGGAGCCCTGTCCTCCTTCTCATATGGTCACTCTAGAGTATCTGTTTATGGGGTCCCTGGAGAGTTCTATGGGGTTCCTACAGAGAGGTCATATGGCAGTGTTTGTCAGAAACAGGCCATAAACTGGGTGGTGCGGTCTGAGACTATGGATTCTGGTAAACCAGTGTTGGCAGGAAATGTCCTGAATGGACAACTGAGCAGTTTCTCTTGCTGAGGGACCTTCCAACTGGAGGATGAAATGAGCCATCGTGGAGAATAGATATTACTACTACAACAACTATGGTGTTGTACCGTTCATTCAGTAATAAAATCTATGGATATTATCTTCCAGGGAGCAGCAGGGGTTTGGAGTGGGAGCAAAAGTCCTGTGGGCTTTCCTGGTTGGTTCTTGGCCTGATGGCAGGTATAATAGGCAGCAACATATTGTTCTGTATCAGAATGTATTGTTCTGTATTTTAGGCCACCAAAACACCATAGTGACTAAGTGGAGGGTCTTGAAAAGGCCAAAATGTCCTGCTGGTTGGCTCTCATGGCAAAGCTGAAATACTTCAGCCTGGAGACACCCTGGTGAGATATAAAGATGCCCCCGGTGGTACAAGTCTCTATTGTGGACTGAAAACAAGGAATTTCCTGAGGTACCTGGATCTTGACATTCATGGAGTGAGCCTGTGCATATTGACCTTGCTGCTGCTGAACATGGACCCATTCTGCCATAGATAGCAGAATCTGGGTGGCTGCAAAAATTTCCAGCCATATAAACGGTGTTCACAGAGCTGTTGGAGCACTGCTCGGATATGTTGATCATGGTTCTGAGGTTTCTGGGAAAATTCAAGATTTCAACTAAATAAATGATGACAAACTGATTCAGTAAAAAATGAGAAATACCATTCATAAAATGTTGAAAAACTGCGAAGGCATCACATAGTCTGAAAAGCATCACGGTGTATTCATAATAATCAAACTGTGTCTATAATGTCGTCTTCCACTGATCTCCCACCCAAATTTGGACCAAGTTGTAGGTCCTCTGGAGATCTTGATGTAGATTACAGTGTTTCAGAGAAGCTCCAGAAATTTTGGAATCAGGGGAAGAGGGAACTGGTTATGGAACATTATTTTATTTAATGCCCAGTAGTCATTGCAAAGACTGTCTCCACACTTCTTTTTAACGAAAAGGACTCATGCATCTGTAGGAGAGGTTGAAGGATGAAAAAACCCTCTCTTTAGATTCTTGTCAATGAACTCCCATAAGGTGGCGAGTTCTGGTTCCAATAAAAAGTATATCTGGCCAATTGGAATCTGTGCCCAGGCACTAGGTCTATGGGGCAATCATAGGACCAGTGGGGTGGCAGCTGCTCTGCTTCCCTTTTCCCCCAGACACATCTCCATATTGCTAGTATTTAGCAGGAAAATCCTTGAGGTCAGGCAGTGGCATCTCCTCCAATGTGGAGCTCCCTCTCTCAGGTAAGCAGTGTTCCTGACAATACAGGGAGGAAAAAGTCAGGTCACTCTGGGACCAGGATATCTGCGGGTCATGGAGGGTCAGCCAAGTCATTCCCAATACCAGGGGAAAATGTGGTGCCGCTGCCGGATAGAACTGAAGTTCCTATTTATGTCCCTGGATCTCCAGGGTGAGGGACACATTTTGACGAATTACAGGTCCTGAAGTCACAGGCCTGCCATCAATTGTCTCTACCGCCACTGGGTGGCTTGTGGGCTGAGTTAGGATCTGTGAGCAGCAGCAAAGGCAATGTCCATAAAATTGCTCAAGGCTTCCAAATCCATCACAGCAATACTATGCATCATGGTGTGCCCTGGGCACTGAAGAGTCACTTCTACAAGGAAGTGTTTTTGAGGAACTGTACAGAGGGACAAGGCTCTGGAGCCATATCCACTTTTTGAGTTATTGCAGCATCTCTCAGAACTGCAGGCCATGGAGGTTTGGGAGGGCAGGTGACCACAAGGTACCCCATGGTCCCACAGCAAAAGCAGAGACCATCTTGTCTCCAATGGTCCTTCTCCTCATGAGTCAATTTCAGCCGGGTTTCTCCTGAAGGCCTGGATTTCCAGGTGTGGGTCTAATGATGCACAAACTGCCGGTTTTCTGGCCATCCATCTACTCTTTGGCATAAGTGAATCAAGGCCTGGAGGGCTGATGGTCTTCCTACTCACGCCAGTTCATCAAGGATGTCATCAGACAGGCCTTCCTGAAATTGGTTAGTTAAGTCTGCTTCATTCTTCTCCAAGTCTCAGGACAACAGATGGAAATCATTGTATGTTCAGTGTGTTCCCTTCCTTGAAGTCACCTGATGTTATACTAAGTGGTTTCGACTTCCTGTGGGTCCTCGTAGACCTGGCACGTCTCAGTTAGAAAGACTTTGAAATCAGAGGAGCGGACTGGCCTGTAGCAGGTACGGGGTTGCCCATTTGGCAGCAGACCCAATCAGCAGACTGATCAGGAATGCAACCCTGGTCTTGTCCTTTCAGAAGTCCTCAGGGCGCAATTCCATATACAGCACACACTGTGCCAGGAAAGCTGGGAACTGCTCAGGTGAGTCATCAAGTTTTCCAGGAACTGCTACAGGGCACTTCCGCCTGGGAGGTGCAGCTACAGGCAGCTGCACAGGCATCTGAGCCTGGAGCCTACTGATATCCGCTGTCAGCTGGGCCATCTGCTTCTTTAACAGGATGGTTTCCTGCGCTAAAGCCTCCATCTCCACAAAGGCTCGATTCAAACTATCCTGCGTTGGCTGTAGCAGTCTTAGATGTAGGGCTGACCACAAGGCCAAGCATCAACCAAGCCGATGTTCCTGACAGGGAAGGACTGAAGCCGTCTCCTCTGATGGTCCAGGGTCCTCCTGGTCTGGTGCCAGGGAATGTGGTGGTGTCCCCCTGGTTTCTGGAGGCTCTGCTTCATCCTCTGAGGAGGATTCCTCTGGTGAGGGCATGGCCACAGGTGATTTAGAGCTCTGTAATGTCAAGATACTCCACCAGCACATCACCTGGGTGGGAGAGAAGAGAAAGGGGATATAATTCTATGAGATTCAGGACGTGGTAAGGAAGGAAAGGTCAGCAGAGCAATAGTAAAAGCAGTCGCAGATGATATCCTCTTATCCCTCCCTTCCTCCAAGAAGCTCAGAGCTGTACATGGTTCTGTCCACACCCATTTTATCTTCCCAACAACCCTGTTAGGTTAGGCTGAGAAATAGTAACTGGTTTAAGGCTAACACAAAGTGAGCTTTGTGACTGAGTGGGAATTTGAACCTGGGCCTTTGGGAGTTGAACCACTTCACAGTCCACCACTCTGACCAGTACACTAGATAGGATGTATTAAAAAGTGGCAACATGGTTTATGGCTTGGTGCTAGCATTAAAGCTCCCAAAGTAGGTGGGAACTACTGCTTCCAAACCTGGGGTTTGGGTGTAGGGACTTTCTCAGCAAGAATGGTGTTTGCCAGCTGGCATGGCCAGTGGTTCATCTAGTGTCGCCTTGGGAGAGTAATGAGCTACAGAATACAAAAACTGCAGCTAGAGGAGAGTACCTGGGCCAGAAGCTCATCAGAGATGGGTATCCGCCCAAACTCTTCTGGAGGCATTTTCCAGATAGACACCCAGAAAGTTCATTCAAACTGGATTGTCCAGCTTGGATGTCTAGGCCCTTAAAGGAGGAGGAAGAGGAAGAGGAGAAGGCTGGGATGGATACAGCAGGGTCCGAGGCCTCTGGATTCTGGCACATGTCCATGGCACACCTGCAATGGCTTGGAACCATGGGAGCTGATCTGCCGTGGTTCCCCATGTTCTTGATGTGCATGGGATCAAGAAAGGCACAAACATGCTTCTGACCAATCTAGACATGACCACTAGGATATTAGGGTGCACACACACTACAACAGGGATGGGCAGAAGGTAGGTTTGTATCTATTATTAGATCTCTGGGCAATCTGCAAGGTAGACTGGCAATGACATCTCACAACTGCAAAATATCTCCCCTTGACCCTAAATTCATCCTTCTGAAATGAAGAAGGGTTTGGTTAATCTGGACAAGACTGTGAGCTCTGTTCAGTGGATTCTTGGCCTCAGATTGCTTTAATTCTAAGGATGTGTCTTCTGTACCTGTGTGTA
Source organism: Elgaria multicarinata webbii (assembly GCF_023053635.1). Classification (NCBI taxonomy): domain Eukaryota; kingdom Metazoa; phylum Chordata; class Lepidosauria; order Squamata; family Anguidae; genus Elgaria; species Elgaria multicarinata. The sequence goes on from NC_086190.1 coordinate 2,345,795, forward strand.
ATTGGTAGATTTCAAGGTTAATCGTTTTTTAAAAAGTAGATACCTTTGCACGCAGAGAGGCTCTGGATGGCTATGGGCAACTCTTTATAGAACCGTATTTTCAGGAGCTGGTGTTTGATCTTATCCTTCACTTCCCATGCCTGGAGAGGTGGGGGGAAAATCCCCCAATGTCAGAAACCATTTTTAATCCCAGAAATTAAAATTTAATCCTTCAACATGGAGCCCATGGGCTCTGATTTGTTCACGGACACCTGTCTCTCTTTGGGCCCTCCAGGATCCCTCCTGATTTTTGTTTTATTTCTTAAGATCTTTATTTCCCCCCCCCCCCCAAGTGGGACGCTGGCAACTGCAAAGCCAGGTGCTTCCCTCCAGCACCTCCTTTATTTGGTTTCAAAGTGTTTTGGTGTTTTAAACCTCAGACCCCACCTCTGACCTGTACAGAGGTTCTGGGGCACTTTTCTGTGAGTCTCACCACTTTGCCTTCTGAGCAATGAGTATTTCGTAACCATCCCCACCCACCATTTGATGATCAGTAAACAACACCAGGGTGGCCATGTTGTGAGAGCACCCACAACACTTTCAAACTCCCAGCTGTGCCCAGTGACCCAAAGGGGTTGGGGAGCCCTGCGTTGAGGCCTGCCCCCTCCCTGCCCCAGCAAGCCAGACCCTGCAGCTCACCTCGTTCCCCAGCAGCTGTTCTCCACTGCCTAGAAGGGCGTAGACAAGGAGGAGTCCAGCTTCACACACCCTTAGCAGGGGATGGTACAGGGCAAGCAAAGCTGCCTTTAGAAAAGATCTTCGTTGCTCTTCTGTGAAGATCTTTCCAAACACCTAAAAATAGACAATGAACATCTCTTTGGCCCTGTTCAGAAGGCACCTTAAACCACAGCTTTAACCATGGTGAGTAAGGCTTTTTGCCTTATTCGTCGTGGCTAAAGCCATGATTTAAGATGTCTTCTGAACAGGGCCACAGTCTTCTTCTCCCACCAAAACGAAGTCAAAAGTTGTCTAATTGGACTTGCATATATAGTCACCTTTCCTCCTCTCTTTCAATAATTTCTTGCACACTCACAATTTAAATTGTACGTCCCAACCTGTCTCTTCTGCTCATGTTACTCTGTAAAGGGCCGTGTACTTTGGTTGTACTAGGTAAAAAAATAACAAGTAATATCCTCATCACGGGGGCGGGGGAGCCTTCTCAGAGGGACATTCTTACCTCTCCAACTCTCACGATGTTTATGTAAGAGAGCAGCTTTGGTGCATTCTGGTTTTCTCTGCTCCAGAGCTCCTCTGCGTTGTCCATGTTCATCCCTGACAGAGACACCGAGAGATAAAGCTTTATTGCTCTGAACATTATGATCTACGGCAGGGAAGGAGAACGTGTGGCCCTCCAGATGTTTTGGGACTGCAAATCCATCATCCCCAGCTAGCCTAGCCAGTGGTGAGGGATGATGAGAGTTGAAATCCAGCATCCTCTGGAGGCCCCCAGGTTGCCCACTCATGATGATTCTGGATCTTTCTCACATAGCGGCTCCTGGGTTTGTGAGGGCTGCCTCCAGACTTACCTCTAAGAGGATTTCTCTGATGCTTCTTCTGACTAATTGTCGCAGTGGTCTGAGGCAAGACTGCAGTAAAGAAGGTTCAAGTCTGCCTCACAAGAGGGAATCTCACTCACATGCTCTTGCATGCCTATTTCCCACCACTGGACTTACTTCTGGGGTGGGGCCTATTAATCAGATACGTATTGTACGTTTCAAAGGCCTGGGCAAAGGGAATACCACACCAAAGAAACAAAACACTAGAAAATAAACAAAAAAACTAGAAAATAAACAAAATAAAGAAGAGAAACATACATGAAGTACTCAGTGTGGACCCTAGGTCTCAGGATCCTCCAACATACCAATAATGTTTGCTCTGGTTTTCTTTCCTGATGGTGTAAACATTGGTACTCTATCTATAGGTAGCTGCCTTGTTCAGGTATGACAGCAAATAACAGATTGTTTCTACAGCTGAAGTAAACTTATGGGATTCTAGGATATCAGCTATAAATATAGCTGATATATGTATAGGGGGACAGTTCACAAGGCGGGGGCCTATGGTAGTGTGGGCCTTCCCATCAGGCAGAGCAAAGGTGGCTTCCTCAGGCAGTACACTTTGAGGGCAGCAAATTTTTAGTTATGCAGTTTGTTATCATTGTATTTTTCTACTGGGAGCAGGTGTAAGGTTTTCTGCCTCAACTGCCTAAATAAACTGGCTGGGTTTGGGTTGTGGCTTTGGATGGTGGAGTGGGGTGGGGTGCGATGGGATGGGGAGGGGAGGGCACAGACAGCCAAATGTCTTGGTCCTGCCCTCAGGAAGGGAGAAGGGTATCAGGAAATTACAGCTGAATGAGGTGGTAGTCTCTTGTGTGAAGAACTGAGACAAGAAGCTTGTCTTCAGTTTCTCTTGGTATGTGAAACCAAGGCATTTGGTAGAGCACATTATGTTCCAGCAAGTAGCTGCTGTCACTAACTTACCTTTCTGGTGGACCAGCAGTTCATACAGATGGAACACGCTCTCCCTGGCCTGGTGACCGATGTCATTTTGGGGGTCGTTAATGAAAATGGAGAGCTCGGCTACATAGCGGCCCAGCTGTGGGAGCTCACAGGTGTTCTACGGGGAAGGAGAGAACGTGGGATTTTAATCTCCATCGATCTGTATACTGCCAGAAGAGCAACTCCCTCACAAAGCAAGCTGAACGAGGAAGCTCAGAACGATGGCACTTTGCTATAAGGAACCCCAATGCACTCTGCACAGCAAAGGGAAAGAGCAATGGGAATTTTGGCCCACTTCTCCAGGTTTTGTGCTTTCCAGCCCAGAACTCTGCAGCTCTTTTGAGCCAAAGCAGGTCGTCAGCATCTGTGGGCTACTTACGTCAAAGTCCACTATTGTGGTTGCTTTGCGAAGGACGGAAGTACAGTTCATGGTGGCCCTGGCTCTCTCCTTCACAACTCTGGATTGCAACCAAAAGTGGATGTGCTGTAAGGGGAAACAACACCTCAGAAACATTGTGCTGGGCGAACATCTTCCACAGTCTTGATGACATGCTCCTGGCAGTTGTGCACCCCCAAATAATTTTCTCCTCAGTCTACAGATAGTCATCTTATTAATCCACCTTGTCCTTCACCTCCAGCACCAAAAGGACTTTGCCAACCTTGCTTCAATGTACTTACATCTAAGATCCGGAGGAGGTGTGCTGTTGTTGGGTCCTCCTCTAGCAAGGACCACAGCATTATTTCCATGGCTGCTGCAGATCTCCTGTATGCTGCCTGGAAGTAAAGAGAAAGCCACGCTGTGCTTGCTGGAGTCTCTCCTTCACAAGGCCTTTCTGCATGCAGGCGACACAAAGCTATGTTGCTCTGCCTGTCGAGCAGAGACTTTTGTACTAGAAGTGGTCCTGTGGATTCTGGACAAGAAGGTGGAGCTTATGAACAATAACTCTTCCCCCCCTCCCGCCCCTTCCTGCCTTTTCTAGACACACAGTTTTGCCCGCTGCGCCCCAAACGCAGAAACTGTCCCGGAGATTCAAGTAAGGAATCAAGCACCGCTGGCTCTGAAGTAGGAGCATTTGCCACAGTGCTGATGAGCTCAACATGAACTTACCTGGTCGCTGGCATCGCTGCTGGCCACATCCATGGAGATAACGGCTTGCAGAACCAAGCGTAGGAGGCTCGACTCCAGCTCCGGCTCAAGGGGAGGCCTGAATTTGCTGGCAGGGCAGAGGGGAAAGTATTAGAGGGAGGGGCGGCCATCCAGATTGACTCCATCACAAAGTAACTGATGCCCAAACCGAAGCTTGCCTGGCATTTGCCCATTCCAAATCATGTTTATTATGCCAATTACGTATTGTGTTCAATAAGGAAATTTCCCGACAAACAAATCAAACATATACAATACCTAGATCATACACAAGAGGTGAAGTCCTTCGACAAAAGCATTAGCCTTATAGGCTTGCCTAAATTGGGAAGTTTTCCTTGCAAATTTGCCTGTGTTAAACATAATAGGCTTAGCTGTGCTAGAGAGCTGATATTTGATTTTATCCCTCTCAGGATGATTGGCTACCAGCTCTAAACTTCCCTTTGCAAATCTCCTACATGGAGGCTCCACTTGGGCCTGGAGAAGCACAGACCTTCAGACTCTAAACACCAAGAGGTGCAGAGATGAGGATTGAGGGAATCCCCACCAGCGGTGGAAGGGGAAGGAGGGCTAGATCCTTGGGCACTGAGGTCAGGTCCCCCAAGGTAACACGAGGCAAACACCTATACTTGGGCATACCGTGAGTGTACTGCCCACCCTGCTGCCCAGTGGATTCCCTGACTGAGGTGGTCTAAGATGTGATGTTGGGTGTTATTCTGGTTCCAGGAGACTTCAACATCTATGCTTTAATAGGCCCAAATTGGGACATCATGTCTTTCATGACAACCATCAAGCTGTCCCAGGTTGTCACTGGCCCAACACAGGGCTGGGGGACCTATTAAAATGGTCCACCAGTGAAGACTTTGTTGGATCCTGGAATGGATCAGTTTTTCTTTATTCCTCAGCTTTAGCATGCCCTCTGACTGAAGACATATTTGAAAATGTCAAGGCCACCATCTGGACACTGTAATAATTCAATTACTAGTGGAGTGAGTCGAAGTGGTATGGGTCGAATTGCCAATTATTGGCTGGGCTGATTGTACAGTTTTGTCATGTATGTATAGCTCATAATTATGTGTATATCTCATCATCCTATCTCTCTCCTGTGACCAATGTGAGTATGTGTATGTGCTGTGTAAAATCTGATGCTACGTGTGTGCTGTAAATATATTTTATTAAACCAACCTATATGTCAGTAAAGCTCTGTTTGAAACTTAAACAGTTTGTGAGCTTTCTTGGTCTCTGCTGTTTCTACTGAGAAGCTTCTAAAAACTCTGCTTGCTCTTGAGAGGAGTACTTCCAACAGACTTATGGAATCCAAGCAATTCCTGAATGCATTGGGGCATTTTTCAGTAACTGGAGCTGGCGATTCTGTTGAGTCCCTTGTCGCACTGTGGAACGGGGAAGTGCTACAGGCCGCTGATACAATCGCTCCTGAGTGCCCTTTTCTGCATTGTGGAGCTCGGAGGGCTCGCTGGTGTTTTGATAGCATTGAGGGCTGCTGGGACAGACTGTGGTTTTTTAATGGGTTGGTTGCTTTCCGGCTTCCTCTTGTGCCTCTACTGTTTAGTTTTTGCTGTTTTGTTTGCTTTTCTGAAAAATGTTCCGTTCCCTGCCCTTATCTGTCCCTTATAGATCTCCCCTCCCTGACCCTCCTCCCCCAAAAAGACATACCTCAAATGATGGATTGCGTCCATGGCGCTCAAGAGCACTGGCGACAGTGCAGAAGGAATTGGGAGCTTTTCCATCACCTCCTAGGAGAAAACCAAGTGGGCAGAACAGAGCAAGTGAGGGCCGGTTCCCCATGGACTCCAGGAGGGCTGCTCCAGCCCCAGTCCTACACTTCCATCCCAACCTCACCCTCCGACTGGTTTTGTCTGAGCCCTCGGGCACCTTGGAGCCCTCCGCATAACCCTCAGAACAGGAGTTACAATTCTATACTATCATGGCTAGAATTAGTGACCCTATTCTAAATGGTTGCATAGTCTTTCTTTCTACGACCTCCACAAAACCTCCCCCAAATTCGAACCCTGGGCTCTCCACCCACCGCCTCGCTGACACTTCCCCATTAGGTTTCTGGTGCTGCCTCTCACTCACCACTATGGCCCATGACAATTCCGCCTTGGAGCATGGAAGCTCCAGTTGTTCCTGGTGGTTCGTATTGATAGCCGTACATAAAGCGGAGATGCTGTCGAGGAAGCGGATGTCCTGTTTGTCATCCCGATTGATCTGGAGGTAGGAAGAGAGTCAGGCTGTTAATCAGGGGCATGGTTCATTCATATTCTTTTCTTCTCATCCTAATTGCTCCATTGTAATTATTCAAGATTTTAATTTAAAGAGGAATTCTTTGGGCTGCAAATAAAAAACTATTAATTAAAGCCCGCTTTTCTACAGGGAACAGGATCTGAGTCATTCTGGGCTGATTCATGATCACATGAGTGAATAAGAAGCCACCACCCAAAGGGGCAGAAGCCAGGAAGCGGAAGCGACTTTAAAAGAAAGGAGGAAGAAAAGACTGAATAAAGACACAGCTGCTGAATGGGCGTTACTTCTGAGTAAACGTACAGTAGTGTAGGCTCTTGTCCATGGGGATTTTTATGGGGAACATAGCGGTGGATTTAGCACCACTGGCTGAATTGCACAGTTTTAATGCAGCTTCCGCCTGAGTGCTGAAAGGCAATGGCTGGGCAGCCCTAAAGGTCTCTTACATGTGAGGGGAATAGCTCTGCGGAAGTGCTTGTTTTTGTTTTTACCTTCTCTCCATCATGGATATGCTCCAGAATGACGCTGCATGGGTCCTCATCTTTGCTCGAGGAGCAGATGTTGTCCCTTTTGGTCTGTGATGCAGATTCTTGGTGGGGGGAGGGAACACACAGATCATGTAGACATAAAGCTCCATCACACCGGGGTTAACACACTCTCCCTACCGTGGCTTCTCCACCTGTGTTTTCGTTCCTCAGTTACTTCCTCTTTTCAAAAGAGGAAGTACAGAATGAGCCCGAGGCCCATTGAGTCTGCTGCTCTAATGGTGCTGCTTCTCCTGCCCACAGCAGGAGAGAGAGCAGCAATTCTGAGTTTAAAAAAACATCGGACTTAGTGAGGGTTTTTTTGTCACGCAAGGAAAGCTAGAAGGGGCAGACGACGTCATGTGAGCTTGTTGGATGGAGCTTATAGTCATATCCCCTTCCTTCACCAAGGCAGAACCAGATCCTTCTCAAGGAAGCCCACTTTACCTTACTACCCTATAGTGCCTTTGTTTGAGGCCCTTGGGGGGTTGTTTCAGGAGTGGGGAAGAGATATGCGTGGACACCTTCATTCCTGCCTTTCCTGGGGCGGATCCACACATCGGCCCCAGAGCGCATTTATGCGACTCTAGGGCACCCCAGAAACGATAGTCTGTACTTGCCTGTAAAAAGAAACTAGGAAGAGACGGAGACGCTGACGCCGACACTGCCCAGCTCTCCCCGGCCGGCTCCTCGACCGGGACGGAGAGCTCGGCGGAAGAAGGTTGGGTGGACAGCGGAAGAAGCTCTCTACCTCCGCCTTCTTCAAAAAGAGCTCTCCGAGCCAGCCGGAGAGAGCTGGGTGGCGGCGTCGGCGTCTCCGTCTCTTCCTAGTTTCTTTTTACAGGCAAGTACAGACTATCGTTTCTGGGGTGCCCTAGAGTCGTATAAATGCGCTCTGGGGCTGACGTGCGGATCCGCCCCTGGCTTGCCCTTCCTATTCTTTTTATCCCTAGTGGAGTGGGGGGGGCAGTTCTATTTCCTTTCCTCTCTTACTCATAGATCCCTGGAGGAATCCTTTCCATTTCCCTCCACCCAACCTGTCTCTCCAAAATCCCATGTTACCTCAACTTCCTATGCCCCAACCTTTCTCAGTTATAGGTGCAATTGATCAAAGACTATTCAGAAACTGCAGCTAGCGTGGAATTAAGGTGACCATATGGAAAGGAGGACAGGGCTCCTGTATCTTTAACAATTGTATAGAAAAGGGCATTTCATCAGGTGTCCTTTGTACGCATGTAGCACTTGGTGAAATTCCGTCTTCCTCACTACAGTTAAAGCTGCAGGAGCCCTGCCCTCTTTTGTATCTGGTCACTCTAGTATAGCTCCTGCACCTTTAACTGTGGTGATGAAGAGGGCATTTCACCAGGTTCTCCATATATACCAATGACACCTGCTGAAATTCCCTTTTCTATGCAACTGTTAAAGATACAGGAGCCCTGTCCTCCTTTTCATAGGGTCACCATAGCTTCCCCTTCCCCTCCCAAGTCCCGGGCTTCTCCTCACCTGCACTCAGGCATCTCTGTGGGTTGCAGCCTTTTTCGTTGCCTTGCGCAGATGCATCTCCCTGGGCCACGATGTTGGGGGCTCCGGGGCATTGTCCCCCATTGTCCACCAAGATGGATTTTTTACAAGGACAAATGGGGAACCATTTTGCCTTTGGGCTCAGCCCACCATCTTTCGGCAGGGGCCTGATCTTGTTCCTTTTCAGGAAAGAGGTGAACTGCCAGCCCCTGCGATTTCCGCCAGATGCGGCTGCAGCGGCTCCCCGTTCTTTGCCGCTTCCTCCTTGACTGGGGTTCACCTTAGATTGATGGAGGCGAAACAAGCGCTGCAGCTTGGACAGCCTGGAAGGAAGTGAGGAGAACATGAGGAACGGGCTTGCTGAAGTCTCCTGATCTGCATGACTAAACTGAGTTTGGAGCTTACTGTGGCTGATGCTATATTGGATTGTGGGATTTTGCCGTGGTTTAGTGAGGACATTCAGACGGGGGGCGGGGTCACATCTCCTTGCCATCACTCTGCTTCCTGCTTCACTTCCATATTTGAAACAATGTGAAATTACATGAGGAAGAGAGCTGTGATCCTGTGGCCCATACAGTTCAATAGGACAGCACCCTCTAGTGGGCGTTTTGTAGGAAATTGTGAAACTTATTTTATAATGCTAAAAATGGGAAATGGAGCGAGAGTAGCCATTACAGGGGGCTCGTGGCGGCATCAACATGAGCCACGAACATCCATGAGCGGCCATTCATGAGGGTGCTATAAATCGCTCATTTACAAGAGCCCAGTGAGTTGATGTCAAATTATTTTGATTGACTTGTACCCTACCCAGAGATGTTTTACATAGGGAAGAGGGTGGTCAGAAATATTCAAAGAATAAATTGCTGACCTTCCCCATCCCTGCTCAATGAGATGGAGGGTGGGGGGGGTTATGTGTGTTTTTCTCTGAATATCTGGGTCTTTTAAAGACAACCCCACCAGAGGAAGGAGCCCATTAGGAAGCATGGTGAACAATGTTCAGACAAGAATGCAGAAGCTGCTAAGAAATTCCACTTACATGTCTCACACTCTTTCTCTCTGTTAATGGACTGAAAACTGATTAGCCAACCAACTGTGGTCCGGAAGCATTCAGCCTCTTCTCACACTGAGCAGCTCTGCCCTCCTGGCTCATGAAGCAGTGGAGGACATGTCACAATTACCTTAGCAACGTAGTAACCATGGGCATTATTGCTGTTCAGTGGCACTAGTCTTGGCTTGGCCTTTCTTTCATCCATGTTGAGCCTTTCACTCTTACACATGTGTTGGCTTTTCATTCAAGCTAGATTTGCACATGTGCTTCCTTGGAATAGTCCACTTCAGAAACCAACATTCCCATTTAACCCAAAGACCCCATCATTAAATTTTCATAACGCTAATAAAAGTCAAACATTTTTTACTTTTTTCTTAGGGCCGACACAAGGGCTACAGCTGTGTGTGTTTTGTGATACAGAATTGGAAAGTGTACTTTGGGGCCTATGGGACGCAGGCCAGGCAGAGTTGTTTTGACAGTGGAACTACAGTGCAACCCAAGGCATGCTGGGTTTTACTGGTCAAAAGAAAAAAAGAGAGTAGTTTTGGGTTGTTTTAGACGCCTCAGAAAAGAACGGTTGTGTGAAGGTGAAGGTGTAAACCTTTTGATAAAAGACTATTTGAATAATTTTATGTGAAGCTGTGCCCTTCCAGCCCCCTTCGAAACTATTATTTTTAAGGAAAATCTTGAAAAATGTTAGGACCATCTTCTTTTTCTGCCTTTCTGGCCTCTAGCCTTGCTCTTCTGCCTCCCTCTTTAGCTCTCTTTTGAGAGCTAGGCCTCCATGGCAGCTAGGGTGACAAATCCGGGAGGGAGAGGGGAAATCCTGATTCCCCCCTCCAAAGGGCAGTTCTAATGGGAATTAACAAAAATCCTTATAACTCTGTCATTTTTTAAGATAAAGACATGAAACTTGGCACAATGGTAGCTCTTAGGAAGGGCTTTAGTCATACCAAATTTGAAACAGATCTGTTCATCCATTGATTTTTTAGGAATTTTTTAGAAATTGAGGTTTTAAAATTATTATTTTTAAAAGCATCATTTTTAAAGATGAAGAGATGAAACTTTGCACCATGAAAGGATTTAGGTAGAGCTTTAGCCACACCAAATTTGAAACAGATACATTCATCCATTGATTTTTTAGGATTTTTTTTAAAATTGAGGTTTTAACATTATTATTTTTAAAATCGTCATTTTTAAAGATAAAGAGATGAAACTTTGTACCATGATAGGATTTAGGTAGAGCTTTAGCCACACCAAATTTGAAACAGATCTGTTCATCCATTGATTTTTTAGGGATTTTTTTTAAAAATGAGGTTTTAAAATTATTATTTTTAAAACTGTCATTTTTAAAGATAAAGAGCTGAAAGTTGGCACCATTATAGCTTTTAGGTAGAGCTTTAGCGATACCAAATTTGAAACAGATCTGGGGCCAGTAACAAAACCTGTTAACAACAACAGCAGCTTGCAATGAGTGAAGATACAGTCAGAAATGATATTTGAGGGAAGGGGAGAATCAGCAAAACCTAAAAAAGTAGGAGTGAGTGAAGTTAATTTCAGATACATTGAATCTCTCACTTGTTCTTTATTTCAGTGATTTTAACATTAAGATGTTATGTAGAACAGATTTGTCTTAAATGTGTGCTGTAAAATCAGACGTGACCAAGGCTATGTTTGGGTGGGCACGCCCCCTTGGTACTGGACACCCCCCCTGCGGGCGACCATGTTGTCCTCCTTTTTGGTTTCCAAAATATGGTCACCCTACCCTTGTGGAGGAGGGCACTGTGGGGGATCGGCCAGAAACAGATAACACCATTTTAAAAAAAACTTTTAACTCTGTGTTGGAGAGCCGGTGCAGTGTAGTGGTTAGAATGTCAGGCTAGGACTGCTTTGTTCATAGAATAGTAGAGTTGGGAGGGGCCTACAAGGCCATCAAGTCCACCCCCCTGCTCAATGCAGGAATCCACCTTAAAGTATACCTGAGGGATGGTTGTTTCCAGACCCAGGATCATCCTCATTGCCCTCCTCTGAACACGCTCCAGCTTGTCTGCATCCTTCTTGAATTGTGGAGCCCAGAACTGGACGCAATACTCCAGATGAGTCCTAACCAGGGCCGAATAGAGAGGAACCAGCACCTCACGTGATTTGGAAGCTCTACTTCTATTAATGCAGCCCAAAATAGCATTTGCTTTTTTTGCAGCTGCAACACACTGTTGGCTCACATTCAGCTTGTGATCTACAACAATTCCAAGATCCTTCTCGCTTGTAGTATTGCTGAACCAAGTGTCCCTTATCTTGTAACTGTGCCTTTGGTTTCTTTTTCCTAGGTGCAGAACTTGCCATTTACCCCGATTAAATTTCATTCTGGGTTCAAATGCCTACTCGGCTACGGAGCGCTTTCTGTGATCTAACGCCAGTCATACATTATGGTGGGACATGGGAGAGGGCTTCCTCTGTTGTGGCACCCCAGTTGTAAAATACCTTTCCCTTGGAGGCCTGACTGGCGTCAACCCTGGCCTCATTTCAGCGCCAGGTTGAAACATGGCTGTTATCAAAGGCTTTGAGGCCCAAATTCTCCATGGTTACACATAGTTTTAATAGTTTTAAATTGCTTGTATTGTATTGCTTTTTTTAAAAAAATCTACTGGCTTTAATTAGGGTGACCATATGAAAAGGAGGACAGGGCTCCTATATCTTTAACACTTGCACAGAAAAGGGAATTTCAGCAGGGGCCATTTGTATATATGGGGAACCTGGTGAAATTATTATTATTATTATTATTATTATTATTATTTGTCATACTTATACCCCGCTCCTCCGCCAAAAAAGGCTCTCAGAGTGGCTTACAAATTCCCTCTCCCGCACAACAGTTAAAGCTGCAGGAGCTATACTAGAGTGACCAGATTTAAAAGAGGGCAGGGCACCGGCAGCTTTAATGGTTGTGATGAAGAGGAAATTTCACCAGGTTCCCCATATATACAAATGACACCTGCTGAAATTTCCTTTTCTATGCAACTGTTAAAGATACAGGAGCCCTGTCCTCCTTTTCATAGGGTTGCCCTACTTTAATTTGTTAATGATTTAATATATTTTTAGCTGTGTATATTATTTTTGTTTACATTGTTCTGATTTTATCTGTTCGCTGCCCTGAGATCTCAGTGACATAGGGCGGGATGCAAATGTTTTTATAAATAAATAAAGTGCACATTTTCTCTCACGCTGACTAAAGTTTGAAAATTGGTTAAATTTGGGGATTTGAAAACATTTCTTGAAATAAAGATCTCTTGCTCGAGTTTGCATTCAAGATTTTGAATGGGATGTGTTTGCATGATCTGCAAAGAAAAACGATATTTTTGTACATCCCCATTTTCAGTAGGGATGGGCAAATGAGCCATGTTTGAAGTTGCTAGGACTTTCTGAATATCATCTCCCTGCTTGGCATAACACACATCACCTTTGGCTGTGTTGGCCAGGGCTGATGGGAGTTGTAGTCCAAACCACCTGGAGGGCGCAAATCTCCCAAAATTCGCACACATTTCCTCTATAAGCAAATTAAAGGTTATTTCTTGGGGTAGAGATGCGATTTATTCATTTTAAAAACATGTAAGAAGCTGAGTTGCCATTATCTCCATAAAGGTTGTGTGCCTGAAAGAGAGTGCCTCATGACAGCCCTGCAGTGTAGAGCACTCTGACGATTTCTAGTTGTGGGGTGGGGGTGTCAAGCTGATACTGAAAGAGTAGGTGTTCAACAACCCTGAGATGTAGCCCAGTGGCATTGCACCTCTATTGCAAGTGGGGGGGGGAGTTGAAGTGGAGTGAATGGCTTACAACAACCCAGCAGTGTTGTCGGGTGATGTTATCCCCACATTGTGGGGGGTGGGGGTGGCTGGGTGTCGGACTGAGAGAGAGGGAGAGCATACGACAGCAGCCCTGCAGTGTTGTCTACGGTTATTATACCACACTTGAGGTTAGGTGTGTGTGTGAGAGAGGAAAATGAACGACAGCCCTGCAAAGTAGTCTAGCTATTTCTCAGGACAAAGGTGAGGCTGCTGCAGGTTTTGAAACCCAGCCACCCTCCACCCCATATATGAGAGCAGACTTAGGCTGAAGCAAAGCTCGGTCTTTCTAAGTTGCCCTCTTCTACTTTTTCTTTTATCTAGCTGGGGTAGGGTGACCCTATGAAAAGGAGGGCAGGGCTCCTGTATCTTTAACAGTTGCATAGAAAAGGGAATTTCAGCAGGTGTCATTTGTATACATGGAGAACCTGGTGAAATTCCCTCTTCATCACCACAGTTAAAGCTGCATGAGCTATACTAGAGTGACCAGATTTAAAAGAGGGCAGCTTTAACTGCTGTGATGAAGAGGGAATTTCACCAGGTTCCCCATATACACAAATGACACCTGCAGAAATTCCCTTTTCAATACAACTGTTAAGGACACAGGAGCCCTGTCCTCCTTCTCATAGGGTCACCCTAGAGTATCTGTTTATGGGGTCCCTGGAGAGTTCTATGGGGTTCCTTCAGAGAGGTCATGTGGCAGCCTGCCCGAGGGGGAGAGCAGGGTTTTACCAGTAGGAAGGCAGTGGCGTTGCCAACTGCTGGGAGGGAACGACCCTGCCATGCTCCCATGGCCATAACAGTGGTTCCGTCTGCAGCAGAAATCAGCAGGGTCATAATGTCACAGCACCCCTCGAATAGCAAACTCAGTAAGCCGACACTGAGAAGCACAGGCTCTGGGAATCCCAAGTTTCCAGCAATACGTCTTAAATAACTCCAACAACACAGATAGTGGAGGGACAATAGCCTCGAGAACAGCTTAACAGCAGCCACGGAGTGTTGGAACAAGAGAAATGGAAATGGGGACGGGTGGTGGAAGTAGGGGTGCGGCTGAGATTGAGCAGAATGCCCTGTTTGGAGGACATGGCTGGCTGGCTGGTATAAAATGTAATAAATAAAGAAATCCCTGACATCTCAGTGGATTCATCAAATTCGTTTCAGTTCATCGGAACATGCTGGGAGTTTTACGACTATGTTCTGTCTAAACAGGCATACCGAAATCTGCACAAATACACCGTAAACTGAACTCATCATTTTGAAGGGAAACATACATTATTATTTTTATATTAGGCAGGACCTGTCGATGTTGCAGCCGTCACCATCTTAGCAGGAATCTCCAAAGGGTAGCATCTTAAAGGCTTCATTTATTTATTCGAGACTTATTTCCACAAAAGCTTATGCCCAAATTTGTTTGACTCTTTGTTGTTTCATCTTACTAGTAGCATCCCGTTCCGAGTGAGAGGAACACGTCTTTTAAGATGCTGTCTGCCACGGGCAATTTTCTAGAAGTACTTTTCTAGGGAACGTTGGTGTTTTTTTAATGTGCTGCTCAATTAACCAGGGATGTCTTGTTACTCTACCGGGTGGTTTTCAGCAGATTAATTTAACCAGACAATTGATTACACGTCACAGTCCGAAAGAACAAGAGTGACAACAACAGAAGTTGGCAAGGTGGTTGGATGCATTCCTGGAGGAGAAGGCCATCAATGGCTACTAGCCCTGATGGCTATGTGCTATCTCCAGAGGTAATAAGCCTATATACACCAGTTGCTGGGGAACATGGGTGGGAGGGTGCTGGTCCCTGGTCAACAGCTGGTTGGCCACTGTGTGAACAGAGTGCTGGACTAGATGGACCCTTGGTCTGATCCAGCATCAGGGCCCTTCTGATGTTCTTAACCACAGGTCAGGTTTTATTAATTCTGCATGCCCCCATTAAAAACGACAGCTCCCTCCACAGAAATAATAAAAACCATCAAACTCCCTTCTAAAACATTGAAAGATGGGATTATTCCCCCCCACCACCACCACCACCCTGAGGATCACAGGAAGCATAAGACTAAACTCATCGACTCCTAGGAAATACTTCCAAATTTGGTTACAAGATGGCACATTTCCTTTGCTTCCGAGACCCAGTAGGGTAGACAGCCTTTCAGACGCGCAGGGCTGGATTCCTACAAAACTGGGATGACGGTCTGTGTTTTTCTAAATGGGCCTGCAGCTCTGCCTTCACAGCTGCCCAGTTTCCCCCGGAGAGTGAAGATAATTGACTCGACAGCCTTTTGCAAATTGAACATCCTTTATGAAGCATTGACGGCTCTCTTGAGTATAATCTTATCAACCCCCTCTGCCCCCTATTGCATCCACAAGGAAGGGCGCAGTTTGAGTCTGAACTCTTGTTCTGGGGCCGGGGTGGGGGGTGGGGTGGAGGAGGAGGAAGCCATCCATGGCAGCTCCCTGAACCAGCTGTGAGGGTGAAGCCCTGCTGTGTCAGGTGCAGAAACGAGCCCCTCCAAAGCTGCTGAAGGAGCAGTTTCCTGGATGTGCCCCACAGAGATCCAACCGGTCAAGCTCCTTCCTGGCCTGGAGACAAAAGCAAAGGGAACCTCCTCCCCCTTCCGGCTGAAGTCTTGCAGGCCTGGCTGCTGTTCCACAGCCCCAGTATAAAGCTAGCCTGCTTTTTTTGTTTCTTTAAAGTGCTGATTAGGGTAAAACCGAAACGGGCCCCTGGAAGATGGTTGTTGATTAACAGAGCCATTTCCAACCCTTCCAGGGAGAGGCAGAGAAAAGACCGGGCTGAAGAAGAGGACTCTTCAATTAGAGGCGCCCCTTTCATTGTTTCATTGCTGAGGCAAGAACAGGCTGGCTTTAAAAGTTGGGTCAAAGCCTCAAGCCACCGTCCAGTAAGTCTCCCGGAGAGAGTGTCTGGATGGTGATCCACAGGAAGAGAGAGGAGGAGAGATTAGAGAGTCCAGAGGTCATCAAGTCCAACCCCTTGTTCAAGGCAAGCTCTGCACTGCAGAAGGCAATTAGAACAGCATCCCTGACAGGTGTCCGACCTTCCATCTTCTGCTGAAATACCGCCAGTGAAGGAGGTGCACCACATTCAGAGGCGGAGGCCCTGCAATTTCCACGTCTCATTTCCGCTCCTGCCCTCGGGAGCAAAAACAACTACAACCATGTTTCCTCCTTCTCCTGCAAGACGACCTTTCCAATATTTCAAACAGCAGGGAACGAATTGGCTGGCAGAAGGACGGGGTAGTCAAAAAAGTTCTTCATTGATGCAGTTGGCTCAGTTTTTACAGCAGGTTAGTTCTGCCTTGTAATGGCAAGAGAGCAATCTCTGTGCCTGTTGGATACACGTGTTGCATTTCCCAGCCACCAGGTGGCAGTGTCCCCATGCACAAGTCCAAAACAGCCAGGTGTTGACACCATTCGCTGGACCCAAGTAGGGAACTTTGCCACAGTTCCCTCACCTTTGAAGCCTTAAACCACTCTTCCCCAACCTGGCACCCTGGAACCAATAAACACGCTGGCTGGGGCATGCTGGGAGTTGGAACACAGCTGGAAGGCACCAAGTTGTGTGTGTGTGGGGGGGTGAGGTCTGCCGAACTCCAAGTGCCTTGGCGCATCCTCTGTAATCCCGAAGGAGACGGCCTTCTCCGCAGGGGTTGTCTTGGCTTTGGAACAGTCTCTTTTCAGAGGTGTGCTTGACACCTGCTTTGCAAGCCTTTCAGCCCCAGGGTCAAGGCATTTTTCTTTAATCAAGCATTTTAATTTGCAGAATCCAATGCCCTCCGGGTTGTTTGGACGATGACTCCTAGAATCTATGGCGATTGGCCATGCTGGCTGGGGCTAATGGGATTTGTAGTCCAAACATACAGAGGTATACACCCTCCGTTTGACTTGCAAATTTTAATCTGCTCTTTTATTTTTCCATGGTTGGTAATGTCTGTGCTGTTGCATTCCTCTAGGTTTTAAATCATTTATGATCTATCATTTTACACCACCCGAAAATCTGATTTGATGAAGGATGCAAAAGAAATGTTTTAACTGAAAAGCAACTGAAGCCCAGACTGGAAAAAAATGCTCTGTCTCTTTTGCTCGCTGCAATGCAGGCTTCCCTAGCCTGGTACTCTTGAGATACCTTGGACTATAGCTCCCATCATCCCCACTCAGCATGGCCAATGTTCTAGTCCAGTGTATCCAGAGGGCTGCTATAGTCTGCCTTTCCTTGCAAGATGTCAAAATGCTCCACTTTCAGCCCCCAAACATGCAGTAAGACTGAATATACTAGTTGCTGGGGAACATGGGTGGGAGGGTGCTGTTGCACCATGTCCTGCTTGTGGGTCCCTGGTCAATAGCTGGTTGGCCACTGTGTGAATAGATTGCTGGAGTAGATGGGCCATCAGTCTGATCCAGCATCAGGGCTCTTCTGATGTTGTTATCTGAAGGAACGCCTCCTCCCATACGTACCTGCCTGGATCCTAAGGTCATCCTCAGGGGTCCTTCTCCACGAGCCCCTGACAAAGGAAGTGAGGCAGGTGGCTACCAGGACGAGGGCCTTCTCTGCTGTGCCACCCCAGCTGTGGAATGAGCTCCCTAAAGAGGTTCACCTGGCACCTGCACTAGACTCTTTTTAGAAGCCAGTATTTTTCTCAGCATTTTAACAGTTCTATCAACTTCATTTTAACTTTGCAGTTTTAAATCTTTATTAATCTCTGCATTGCTGCTCAGTTTTATCCTGGTTGTGTTTTTATATTATACTTTTATATTGTGTTTTAATACTGTTGTTTGTTTTATACTTTGATTTGTGTCTGATGGTTTTAATTTTTGTGAACTGCCCAGAGAGCTTCGGCTATTGCAATAAATAAATAACTAAATAAAATTTTAAAAATAATGCTATCATGTCATCTTCTGCCTCAGCCTTCTCCCCTCCAGGTTAAATGGACCAGATGTTGGATGACACAGACCCACCTCAGTCCAGCAGGGCAATTTTTATGTTTTTGCATCAAAAGAGAAGCAAGGGAAATTATAAGAAAGCACTTACACAGATGGGTTTTTGTTTTCATTTTTAATTCAGTCTTTTACAGAAAGAAACCCTCGACAAACGAGCGAAAAAAGAGCAAACTACAAACGGTTTGGAAAAGATTCCGTGAGTAAAATGTTTTCCGGTTTTAAGACAAAGCCACTCAGACGCATATTAGAAAGTTGTCTTAAATTGCGTGGCGTGAAACGTCACTGAGACGGGGTTGGGGGTGCGTTCCAGAGAGAGCACAAATGTAAAAGGAACAGCGAAAAAGAGTTCTTTGAAGAAGCCCAACAGGACGTCTCGCCCTGGAGTTAACAAAACACCACTATCAAGGTGTAGAAAGGTATTTTAACAGCCTTTATAGTATTCCTTATTCATGGCAATAAAGTGAGTTAAAAAAAAAAGTTCCCCCAAAGTCAGTAAAAACCAGGGATCAGATATCTGAGAGACGGAGACCCCCCCCCCCATGCATTTGGAAAAAGTATTGCCTTGTGACACTAAGAAAGAGATAAAAAGTTACAGTACAACAAAGGGTCAAGCATCTGCTCTGTCTCCTTTTGAAAAGTGAGAGTCCAGGCGCTCACGGGCTGGATCTCCAATATTTATTGTAAATGACCAGCGTAGTTACCTTTAAACCCTTAAAAGGCACGACATCTTTATACATGTTCATTTTTGCGAGGAGGTGGGATTGTGAGGGGTTGGAATAAAAGCAGGGACCGAGAAACCGGGTCACACTGCAACGGGCCCATTCTGGTTCTCTGGTCAGCGTCCCCCCTCTTTCATGTGGGATTTTGAACCAAAGATGGCATTTCTACGGTCAACCTACACATGTTGTAGCTTTGCTGCCTTCCTGGTGACCTTTCTGCACTGGAGGCAGACGTCTGAACAACGCCCGTCTTCCCTGGCCTGAAAGGTTTTCAGAACGACACACTACGACGGAGACAGGGAAACGGTATCCTCTCTAGAATCTGTGGCCTGAAGCAACAGCTTCAAGCTGCTTCACACTAAGGACTGCCCTTCTCGATCCTATCTGCAAGGCCTCCGCGAAGCACTGTTCAGTGGCCAAAGCCACATTCAGATGCCTAAGGGGTGCGTTTCTTTAAATGAATCGGGGAACTTCACACCTCTCCAGGCGACTATTTCAGACAGTGCATCAGTTTATAAGCATGTAAGCGTGACAAAAAGATATTGGGGAGGTTGGTTTTAAGAAAAGGTGGAAAAAACAGAAAGCACAGAGCGCTTCTTTACTCCTCTGGAACCTGTTTTGCTTCTCCTTAATTTTGTTTTCTTTCTCCTTCTGTGGTTTTCTAGTGATTTGGCCACAATTGTGAATGAATGAGCTACGATGGTTCATGTAAATCATAGCAAAGCCAAAATGTGACACCCGCCACCTGCCCACTAAACATCAGTACCCTCCGCGTTCCACACCACGAAGACTGGCATGCGCAACGGCCCCTTTCCCCTCTGAGGTTTTTCCTTTTCAGCACCTGAAAATAAAGTCGGTATTGAAGAGGCAAGAATGTCCTCGTGGCTATTAAGATTGATCAGGCAAGGGGGAAACCTCAGGCTGTGGGCCAAATCCGCTCTGCCGGTGGCCCTGATCCAGGGTTCCCCAAATGGCACCCTCACCCCCACAATCATTTGGTTGTCCCCCAGCTTTTGCATGACTTGCTTCCTCTTCTAAAACATTTGATATGCTCCTCCAGAGGCTTAGCTGAATGCTTTACGCTAAAATATACTGTTGGTAGTTTTGGTAAGTTACACACACACACACACACACACCCTGTTTGGCCCACCCCTGCAATGGGACCTCCGCAAAGCTTCTCCAAAATGGATGTGGAAGAGCTTGAACACCCCTGGGCTAAGGCGATTACCCAAGTCACATCTGGAGCACCAGTTTGGTATCTCGGCCATCTTAAGCCACTAGGGAAAACGGCACACAAGTTTGAAGGAAACCATGGGGCTCCCAGCCAGGATGTGAGGTCGGTGCCATTTTAAATCTGCAAGCGGCGTTATGATCAATAGCAAGCATTGCCTGGAAGCAAATGCTATGCTAAGTGGCTGAGTGCATTTGCCGGGCAGGCTTTAATCAATTTCTTCTGAATCGAGGCAGAGGGAAAGTATTTCTTGTTTACTACACATGCCTGGCTGTTGCTTTTAATCATCTGTGCTTACAATGGGGGGAATTGCAAGCCCCATCTTTAATTAGACAGATAATTCAGGATGTAGGTAGACAAAACCTGTTGGCACAAGCTACCCGCGTTCGTTCACATTTTCGATCTCCCTGCCGGAGTGCTAAAAATAATCTCTGGGGGCCCTTCTCTGGGTGTCGCCAGCCACAATGGTGCGATGGGTGGCTACCATTAAAAGACCCTTCTTAATGGTGGCCCCTGACTGTGGAAGACCCTCCCCCAGAAGACCCACCTGGTGTCTTCACTGTAAACATTTAGACGCCAGGTTAAGATCTTCCAACATGCATTTATTAATTCTACTGCTTGCTCACTGTTCTTAATTTAAAAAAAATGTTTTTATCATTTAATGTTGTATTATTTTGATACTTGTATTGTATTATTATTATTGGTTATTTTGTTGTTATTGTTTGGTTTTCTGACTGTAAGCTGCCCTGTACACAAATCTAATAAATGCTAGAATGATGATATGTTGCAGAGGGCTCAATATTTACAGAATTTGAATAGCCCGAAAGTACGGTGTGGCTTTCATATTAACAAGGTTTAATGTGTTGGCAGCTCCGATTGTGAGGTGGCTGATATGGATGAATAGCCATTGCTTTAAGACTTTGCCCGTGTGATTCTGGGGATACTGAAACAGCGATACATAAGATTTTTTATTGCAATTCTAATGAGGGGCAATTCGCTAAAGCAAAACCGATTCAGCCAATTTCGCCATCCTATCCTGGCCCTTCTAATAGTACCAGAGAGGCCCAATGACATTACCCAGAATGCTGCAGTGTATTTAAACACAACCTTAAAAATTAAAGATGCTTGCAAATAATGAGCCTTGACTTTGCTCATTCAGTGTGTGCAATTGCTGTCCCTATACTGTTATTATGAGCATGTTTTTTTGTTTGCATTTTCCTTTTATTTGTAAAGAAATGGCCTGTGGATTAATTTTAAGTAAGTTTTTGGTCTAAAATGGATCCTCCTTCTTCAGAGGCAGTATATCTGATTAGGAGATGCGAGGACCCCACGAATTTAATAGGCTATTTTGTCTTTACTGACCGGCATGCTAAATTGCCTTCCAATATTAACAGTCTTTGGAAATTATTTAGAGTTATAAACTGTTCTGAGTTATGTCTACCTGAATACCTGAGGAAGACTTCCCATAGTCTGAAAAGAAATTTCACCGGGAGCCCATAGTAAATTGCAACAATATATATTTTTTGTAGACTGCAATTATATCCCTTTTTGTAAAAAAGCCAGATCTAACGGTAAACTGCCAGATCTAACTTTTTGGCGTAATTGATTGCTAGACATTTACTGACATCGCTGTGTTTGAAAACTCATTGATTGTCCGTTATTGGTATGACTGTTCTGAGTAATAACTCAGTTTAATTATACCATCCAATATTTTATATTTAGCAACAACAATGAAAAGCCATTTACTGGTGAAGTGTTGTCTGGGTTTTCCGCCCACCTGGAGTGTTTGTTCATTGGCAACCTTGTCTTTTCTGCTTTATATAGTTGATTTCCAAATTTACCACCCAAGACAGAGAGCTTCAGGTTGGGACCTGGGACGCCCTGGCCTGGAACGCAACGCAAGACAAGGCCCCATGATGGGAAAATTTGCCTGCTCTTTCGCCCTAATAAGGCACAAAAATCAGTTCCATTTCACGAGGGAAACTTCTCCGGAGACGCTTGTTTCTTATTAGACTGTTCTGGAAGAACAATCACGCTCTGGATTGAACGAGAACAGCGGGTCCTCAGCCGGTCACGATCTGAAGGGAAAAGTGGACGGCTGTTTTATAGCCAAAGCAGGCAAGGAAATAGTCCAAGCTTCCATCAAAGAAAAGGCATCTCATGTTTGCAACAACCCAGATAAAAAACAGGCTCCGGTCCGTTCAGGGAAGGGCCGCAGCTCAGTGGTACAGCACTTGCCTTGCATGCAAAAGGCCTCAAATTTGACCCCCCCCCCCCACCAGCATCTCCAAGTAAGGCTGTCAAAAGTCCAGCCTGAAACCCTGGAAAATCGTTGCTACCAGTCAGTGTTGACAATACTGGGCCAGATGGAGCCAGGGTCTGACTCAGGATAAAGCAGCCTCCTCTGTTCCTCACGATGTTCCAGTGTAATGAGAGAGGCGATCAAATCTCTCCACCGTGATCCCACACGGTTTTGCACTACCTCATTTGCACTCTGCCGTAGCCCCTAAATAGGCTTTTTCAGGTCCGTTTTGCATAGTACAGGGTTTGGCTATTTGTAGCCCTCTGGATGTTTTGGCCTACAACTCCCATCATCCCTTGCTAGCGTAGGCAATGAGAAGGGATGCTGAGCGTTGTAGGGCAAAACATCTGGAGGGCCAGGAGTTGCCCACCCCACCCCTGGCCTAGAACGTCTTTTTGTTGCAGCGCGCCTTCTGCGGGCAAGAGCGTTCCTTGAGGCGGCTCCTCTTGGTTTGCAAGGGAGGAGGGGAATTAAATTAAAGGGAGCCAAATGAAGTGGTACAGTCCTGAGAGAGAAGAGCTACCTTCCCACTTTTATCCTTCTCCCTTAGGTTAAAAGCAAAACCTTGCTTGAAAGTGGACAAACAGCACGGCCCAGAGGCCTTCGACTTCGCTCACCCGCCTGCTAGCTTTATGCTTGCAGGGAGGAATTTCGATTGGAAAGAATATTCAGCTACGGCATTCCCACCTGCAGCCTGAAGTGGTACAGCCTGTGCTCTGGCTTCTACCACCTCAGCCTGCTGCCTGCTGCCTGCGTAGACCTGGCCAATGAAGGAGGTACGCATTATTGGTCTCCTAACACGGAGTGAGGAACAAGAATGTCTGAAGATGACTTTTGAAAGAGGGATTTGAAGAGAATGGTGGAAAGCCGGACATGGCATTTCTGCCTGTTACGCAACTGCGCAAGCAGCTTTCCCCAACCGAGAGCCTTGCAGATGTGTTGGACTACAACTCCCATCATTCCAACGGCCATGCCGGCGGGGGATGATGGGGGTTGCAATCCAACACCTCGGGAGGGCCCCAGGTGGGGAGAACTGTGCTCAAGGCACAAAACCTCTGTCCATAAAAGGGGCTCAAATCCAACCCTTGGTGAAACGTAAGGAAGGATGGGAGAGTGCCATCAAGGAAGCTGCTCCGTCGATGACCCGGTTGGGAGAAATTCGCACTCCAGGCAAACAGGGCTGGTTGATTTGATAAAAGTGTAAAAGGAAACCAAAATATTTAGGACTCGCACACATATTAACCCTCCACCCTCCCCTTTCCACAACCCTCATTCCTTTCCTGGGCATCTATCCGCCTGAAGCGATCCTTTCCCCTTCGATCAAGACAATAACTCATGCATGCATGCAAGACGGAGCTGGACTGGGGAATGCCGGGCCGACTCGAAGGGCCATTCACTTGCCACCAGCTCAACTGGCAGAGCAAGCCTTAAAGACAAGCCCAGCGAGGCAGGGATTCTGTGGGGGCCCAGAGCCCAGAAAGCGGTGCATTGGGGGAAAGACCTCTCTGAGCAACTGCAGAGGGAACTTTGCTTTGACCAAACTATGACCAACGTAAGAAGGAACCAGGCAGGAATCTTTCACCAAACCTGTCCTGGTCCCTTCTTACACAACCCCACGTTACAGGGATATCACTCCAAATACAGAAATATCAGAGAAAGCGGAGGATTCCCCAAACCCCACTTTTTGGATCACACAGGTCAAAAACCGCAGCCCTGGTTGCAGTGATGCGAAAGGGTGAGACCCAACGATACCGTGAGTTTTCCTGCAACCCACGTGCAGCCTTCCCCCCATGGGCCGGTGGCAGCCCAGCGGCCTCATGACCTGCCGCTTGTAACTCTCGACCAGGCCTGGGCAACTGTGGAGGGTCCGGGGTCACCCACCGGGAGCTGCACCGTGGCCCTCCCACGGCTGCGACCATTGCGGCATTTCACCAGCGATATGGCGGCCAGAAAGAGCCGTGCTTTCACTTGGAAACAAGGTGCATGGGAGATCCGCTTTGTTTCCACGCCAAATCCCGCAAAGCCCCGGGGTGTGCACCGCCCAAATTCGTTGGCAGTTTGGCCACACGGCAGCATCAATGTGGGGTCGACAGCGCCCACGCGAGACAGCTCTTCGTTGCCAGGACGTCCTGCTTCGGCCACCCAAGGACCAGCCCTGTGGGGGTTGTGGAGGTGAATCGCTGTACCTGGGGAGCGACAGGGGCTTTGGCACAGGGAGGTGGCAGCACGGATTTCTCTGCCTTGTGGGCCAGGCAGTGGGGGTGAGGAGCTGCCAGCCGAATCTCTGAAAAGTGGAGAAAGGATCCCATACTGCCCACTAAGACGCCCACCCCCTGTTCCTCTTTTCCGTTCCATCCTGGGCTGGATCCCCACAGGGCTCCCTCCTCGAAAGCAGCCGGGGTCTTTCATGGCACTGTCGCGGGCGAATGGAACGTGTGCGCCCCGGCTGGTTTAGAAAAGGGCGCCTGGAAGCGCTTTGCCCTCTGAGAAATCTACCCTCCCCTTCCCATTTGTCAAAAGGGATCCCCAGCACTTGGCTTTTGGCCCCCACAGCCTCATCCGGAGGACGCATCGCAGGCTCGTTTTGACACACACACAAAAATCATGCACGGTTTTACATCGACTCATAAAGGACCGGGAGAGGATGCGGCGGGGGGGGGGGGCTTACAAAAAGAGGAAGGGACGTTTCTGAGGACGAAAGGAGAGCCCACGCCCTTCTTCCGCTGGGGGTCTTGCCCAGAGGGGGAGGCGGAGAGCTGAGCTGGTCTTCAGCCCGGCAAGACACGCTGCTCAAGACAGCCCTTTGCTTCCTGGCTCTTCCTCGGCTGGTGTCTCTCACCCTGCCTTCTGTTTTTCCTTTAAAAAAATGCACGGGAGTCCAGGGTGAGGTTTCTTTGGTGCGTGGGCCAGCCCCCCCTTACAAAATCCAAAGCACAAGAAGAAGGAAAGCCCCCTCCCACTGCGATGAGGGAGAACCAGGCGGAAGAGCGAGGACGGAGCGTCCCTAAGAGGCCGAGCCGCTGGAATCGGAGTGGAACGTCACGTACCCGGAGGAGGCCGACGGCGAACTCAGGAAGCTGCTGGTGCTGCCGCCTTTGCTCAGGGCCTCTTGGCCGCCCCAGGAGGGGCTGAGACCTGTCCGAAAGCCCTCCGACTCGGAGCAGCTGCTGCTCGGCCGGCAGTCCTCCGGCGTGGGGGCCTCGCTCAGCTCAATGTGGATCCGCTCGAGGCGGGGGGGGCCCTCGCTCCCTTGGGGGAAAAGGTTCTTGGCATCCTCGTGGGCCAGGGCGGGGCCGGGCACCCTCAAGGAGCACCTCTGCCCCTGGGCCGCGAAGCTCCGCAGCGCCTGGGGCTCCCGCTCAAAGTGGGTCAAGGGGAAGTGGAGGTTGTCCGGGAGCAGGGAGACGGAGGCCGCGCGCAGGGGGGCCTTCCTGGGGCTGGGTGCGGGGCTGGCGTCGGCGAAGTTCAGCCCCTCCTCCTTGCTGAAGCACCAGTGGCCTCCCTCCTTGCAGACGTCCTCGCAGGAGAAGGGCCGCAGGGACAAGGTGCTCTCGGCCGACTTGCGCCGCTTGCGGGACAGGCGCCCGTCCTCCTGGTAGGCGAGGAGGCCGCTGCTGCTCCTCCTCGGCCGGTGGCTGTAGCCGGGCCGCGGGAGGAGGAGCTGGGCCAGCCCGGCCGCCATGTCCTCACCCGCGCCCCAGTGCTGGAGGTAGGCCGAGATCTGCCCCGTCGTCCAGACGTCTGTCTCATCGTGGGAGAAGCGCCGGGTGGGGGGGACCTGTGGTGGAACGGAGAAGCGACAGAACCGTTACGCCCGGCGTAAAAATGGCTGTTTGCTCCTGCGAGAATGAATAACCTTCAACAGAAGTAGAACTGCCAAGGCCAGGAGCAGCACGCTAGCCATCTTTGCTGCTGGTGTTACCTGGACCGTCCCTCTTGACCGAGTGTTTCCCACCTGGGCTGCCCAGCCCTGTGCAGAAACCCCTTACCTGGAGGTACTGCATTTTGTCCTCTGGCGGGGGCTTCACGGGGTAAGCCTGGGGGAGGCCCCGCTCCAGCACTGACAGGTCATATTTGGCAATGTGGTCCAAGGTCAACACATCCCCGGCAAAGTTGTAATCATAGCTCTGATCGTACATCAGGTCGGTGTGGATTGCGCCAGCCAGGTTGTTTTCTACGGTCCCAGGGGAAGCAAAAAGACATGGGAAGGACTTAAAGGGAAGGATCTGGGGCAAAGCAGTCAGAGCTGTGGGCTGAACAGGAAGGGCTGGTGAAGTCTGCCCCTCTTAGATCATAGAATCATAGAACAGTAGAGTTGGAAGGGGCCCACAAGGTCATCAAGTCCAACCCCCTGCTCAAGGCAGGAATCCACCCAAATGGTTGTCCAGCTGCCTCTTGAAGGCCTCTAGGGTGGGAGAGCCCACCACCTCCCAAGGTCACTGGTTCCACTGTCGTACTGTCGTATCCAAACCCCCTTCCTCAATTTGTACCTGCATGCTCTTACGTCCTGCAAAAGGCTGCCTAGCCTGGGTGTGGAAAGTCACGGCCTCGCTGCTCCATCCCAGAACGCTTTCACTGGGGCTCAACTTGACCGTGGGGCAGGGGATCAGAGGGCGAGATCCAGGCTTAGCCAGGCTCAGAGTAGGCCCATTGAAATCAACGGGGCTTGAGTCCGTGAAGACTAACTCAAATCCTAGCAATTTCAGTGGGTTGACTCTAAGCGTGACGAAGTCTGGGTCTAACCGCAAATTTCCTGCAGATTTTTTTTAAAACCCAAAGCACCACGATGAGACGGCGGATTTGACTGGGAAGCATTTCTAGCAGGGGTTGGTCTTTTGCCTTCCATCCATCCATCCCTCCATCCACCCACCCACCTCACCGACTGCTGTTTTCTCCAGCTAGGGGGAAAGTGGTGCATGCGCAGAGGGCGAAGAGGGCGATTCCTCTTTTGTGAAGGTCTTCTGTGCTTTTAAGAGCCAAGGAACAGGCAGACATTCATATGGTGAAGCATTCTCATAAGAACAGCAGAAGAGCCCTGATGCTGGATCAGACCAAGGGTCCATCGAGTCCACACAGGGGCCAACTCGCTGTCCACCAGGAACCCACAAGCAGGACATGGGTGCAACAGCACCCCCCTAGCCCATGTTCCCCAGCAACTGGTGTACATACGCTAAGTGCCCTGGATACTGGAGGTAACACACTAGTAACCATTGATGGCCTTCTCCTCCTCCAAGAATTTATCACAGAATCATAGAATAGCAGAGTTGGAAGGGGCCTACAAGGCCATTGAGTCCAACCCCCTGCTCAATGCAGGAATCCACCCTAAAGCATCCCTGACAGAGGCTTGTCCAGCTGCCTCTTGAAGGCCTTGAGTGTGGGAGCTGCAGCCCCCTTTTAAAGCCATCCAAATTCTCGTGCCGTGAGCGAATTCCCAAGACGCGGGCGGTGCCCACGGGGCTTGGGAGGGCGGCATCCCCACTCCCGCGCCATTGCGGGGGAAGGGGCTCCTGCACTCACCTTCTCCCGTGTCGTCATTGGACATCACGGCCATGCACTTCTCCCAGACGGCTCTGATGTCAGCCCGGTAGCGATCGCAGGCCCAGAGGAAGAACGGGAGCAGGAGGGACTGCACGACCGAGCACCACAGCACGCACAGGACCATCCAGTTGTAGGCCGTGTCCGATTTCAGACTGGCAACGCTCACCACCTGCAAGGCGACGCACGGCGGACGTCAGCAGGCAGAGAGAGGCACGCAGAAATGGAAGGAAGCAACCCAATGCCGCCGCGAAGCGAAGCCGGTCTGGGCTTGGACGGGAGACCGCCCTCTGCAGCGCGCCTTGGCTCTCAACGAAGGGGAGGGGGTGGGCTGGGCCCCCCTGTTACTAATCCCACCTCCCTGTGCATGTCATGAAATGCATTGCATCTGTCAGCCATGCAAGTTCTCTCTGTGTATTATTTATTTATATGTTTTTGCATTTATATCCCGCCTTTTTTCCTGCAAGGAACCCAAGGCAGCATACATAATCCTCCTTCTCCTCTCCACTTTATCCCCACCACAACAACCCTGTGAGGTGGGCTGGGCTGAGAGCCTGTGACTGGTCCAAAGTCACCCAGTAGGTTTCCATGGCTGAGTAGGGACTAGAACCCAGATCTCCTGACTCCCAGTCCGACACTCTAGCTACTGCACCACACTGGATCTTACGTGAGAAAGGAAGGCGGAAGAGCCAGGACTCCTGGGTTCCTTGCAGATATACATGTGATTAGAACAGTCTTGCAAATACAGCCAAGTTAAGTTACTAGTCCACAACAATGCCCGTGTAGTGTGTAGGGGGTTAAAGCGTTAGACTGGGACTCAGGAGATCCGGGTTCTAGTCCCCGCTCAGCCATGAAGCTCGCTGAGTGACTTTGGGTTGGCTCTTAGCCTAACCTACCTCACAGGGTTGTTGTGAGATAAAGTGGCGAGGAAGATGAGGATCATGAGTGCCACCTTCGTTTCCTTGCAAGAGGGGGAAAGGCAGGGTATAAATGTAACACTAAATAAACAATAAACACATTCTAAGAAATAGCGCTTGATGGTTTTCCCCACGGAAGAAATTGTGTGTTGGTCAAGGAAGAGCACGTTACATCATTTTATTATTATTTTTAGCAAAAAGAAAGGAACCGGCCCCACCCCTAGGAATCAAATCATTTGTGAAAAAAGCCTATTTTCGCCTGTGCTTCCCTGCTGCCAGTCTCAGCCCTGTCTGGAGTGTCCGATCCTTGCACGGATGGCCGGCACTCCTAATGCAAAACCATCCAATTATTAACGTCTTTGAATTTAAATTGGGGTCTAGATGGGTGAGGCTGGGGGGGTGGGGAGGGGGGAAGGAAGACGCGAACCTGCCGATGTTTCTCTTAATCGAGGCCAGCGACAGCCGCTTCCCTCCTGTTAATCAGTGTTTCATTAACGCCCCCAGTGCAGGCCAAATCCCAAACTAACTGAATTTGATCTTTATTAATTGAGTGTGCCGTGTCACTCAGCTCCGTCGGGCTCAGAGAACAAGTTGCAAAAGGCTGAGAGGCTGCGGCCGGGTCGGGTGCATGGAAAGTTTGACTTGGGATCTTACTTGCAGTCTTACATATTCAAAGAAAGCAGCATAAAATGATGCTCTTGGAGAAAGCAGCCACATAAGGACATCAGAAGAGGCTGGATCAGAGTGAGGGTCCATCGAATCCAGCACTCTTTTCTCACAGTGGCCGGCCAGCTGCCCCCAATGGGAAACCCAGAAGGAGGATACGGATGCAGCAGTACCTTCCCGCCCATATTCCTCAGCAAGTGGAGTGCAGAGGCACACTGCGACTGATACTGGAGGCAGCATAGAGCCATCCGGACTAGTAGCCATTGATAGCCGCCGCTTCAGGAATTTATCCAACCCCTTTTTGAAGCCATCCAGATTGGTGGCCATCACCACTCCAGGCTAAACTGGGCATGTTTAGCCTGGAGAAGAGAAGATTGAGGGGAGACATGGGAGCACTCTTCAAATACTTAAAAGGTTGTCACACAGAGGAGGGCCAGGATCTCTTCTCGATCCTCCCAGAGTGCAGGACACGGAATAACGGGCTCAAGTGACAGGAAGCTAGATTACGGCTGGACATCAGGAAAAACTTCCTGTTAGAGCAGTACGACAATGGAACCAGTGACCTAGGGAGGTTGTGGGCTCTCCCACCCTAGAGGCCTTCAAGAGATAACCGTCTGTCAGGGGTGCTTTAAGGTGGATTCCTGCATTGAGCAGGGGGTTGGACTCGATGGCCTTATAGTAGGGTGACCCTATGAAAAGGAGGTCAGGTCTCCTGTATCTTTAACAGTTGCATAGAAAAGGGACTTTCAGCAGGTGTCATTTGTATATATGGAGAACCTGGTGAAATTCCCTCTTCCTCACCACAGTTAAAGCTGCAGGAGCTAAACTAGAGTGACCAGATTCAAAAGAGGGCTGGGCACCTGCAGCTTTAACTGTTGTAATGAAGAGGGAATTTCACCAGGTTCCCCATATATACAAATGACACCTGCAGAAATTTCCTTTTCAATACAACTGTTAAAGATACAGGAGTCCTGGCCTCCTTTTCATAGGGTCACCCTACTTATAGGCCCCTTCCAACTCTACTATTCTATGATTCTTGTGGTAGTGAGTTCCATAGTTCAACTCTGTGTTGTGTGAAGAAGTCCTTCCTTTGATCTGTCCTGAATCTCCCACCATTCAGCTTGATGGGATAATGACCCCATTGGGTTCTGGTATTATGGGAGAGGGAGAAAGATGCCTTCCTCTCCACTTTCTCCATACCAGGCGTCATTTTGGCCACCTCTATCATGTCTCCCCTGATTCATCTTTTTCCTAAGCTGAACACTACCCAGTTGTTGCAACCTTCCCTCAAAGGGGAGATGCTCCAGGCACATTCTGGAATCGTGCTCCTTTCTGTCTCGTACATGTCATACCATTTTGCATTCCTGACGGCAGCGAATTGCATAGTATGGTTTGAGCCTCTGCACTGGCAGGTCGCGCAGCCTGGCTGCATTAAGGCCAGGCTTTTGGTTTGGCCCGGTCACACAGGGAAGAAACCCGACGGTTCCTGAAGCAGCCGTGGCAGAAGGCTAGCTCTCCTCGCTGGGCTACGGGATCCTAGATGCCGTTATTTCCAGCCCATCCGGAAACGGCTATCTTTAGAACGGGCCATCTCAGCGGGTTGCAGGAAGGTCCTGGGAAGTGACACTGTGGGTGGTTTGGAAACTAGTTTTGGCGAGCGCTCTGTTTTCCAAGGGGGTCGGAGAGAGAGGTTTTCTGAAAAACAATGAGCCATAAAAGGCGGCGCACTCCCTGTACTTAAAACAAATCTTCTAGTAATCAGAGTGTCTTGGAATCGGGGATGTGCAGGCCATGTTAAATCCATTCTGTCTGTGTGTTTCTCGTCAATTGTCGGGTGTCTTTCGTTCCATTGTGTGCCTGCGCCTGTCCGTGTCAGCACTAATCCGCATTAGACAACACACATTACTGCTCATGCACATTAGTTAATGTCAATTCGGGCAAACCTCTCCAAAAGTGGGGGAGAAAAATGAAAATGCACAAATCTGCTTTTTCAAATCTGCTTTTTCATGCTTTAGCTTGGGGGGGGGTGGAATTGCACATTTTGGGTTGATGCATGTTCTTTTCTTTGTAGTTTTGAATGACTAAATATGCACACAATTCCTGGAAAGTTAAAAAGAATAAGAAGAAATGGAACAGTCCAGCAGTCGCACGACTTGAAAAAAGCCTGCCTGCTCTGAAATCCGTGGGTCGGATTCATCAAAATCCAAAATTTGAATCTGTTGTAGATTTATCCGAAATCCCTACTTGGAAGACAGAGGTATCAAATTCCATCTTTCTAGCTAGCAAGGAGGCGCCTTGTTCTGTCGGGGGGGGGGGGGCTTCCAATCTCAAGAGAGGGGCACACAAAATGTCCACGTTCTAGCACTTGGGGTGACACTTCCTATTTTTTACATACACTTGAAAAAACCCCGGACAGTATCACCCACTGGGCCGCACCATCCCCCAGTAATCCCAACTGGACTCACCAGTATGGGGAATCCCATTAGGAAGTCATAGATGAAAACGATTCCGGCGATCAAGTAGGTGATCTGCAGGGAAGTCTTAACGGGTTCGGATCCGTCGATGGAGGAGCGCCGCTTGCCCTGGGCGTCTTCCACCACGATGGTTGGTACATTGAACTTGTTTTTGTCGGCGTTGTGGCCCGCTTGGATGGAGAGCGTCTGGAAGAGGGTGATGCCCACGCACACGGCGCCCATGACGATGCTGCCGCTGATTAAGAGCAGGAAGCAGACGCCGAAGCCCAGGCCGATCTCGGTGACGATGAAGCGGCAGCCGGTGGTGTAGAAGCGCTCAGTGGTGTCGTGCCAGCCCACGGCTGGCAGCGTGGAGAGGATGAAGGACACCATCCAGATGCCCATGACGCTGTGGACGGCTTGCTTCTTGGTATTGCTTAGCCTGCAAGGATGGGGTGGGAACAAGAGCTCATGAGGCTGCAGTCACAGCCAGCCTCTCCTCCGTAGTAGAACTCAACCCCTCCACAAGCCCCTTGGGGCTTCCTTGAAGACCCCGACGCGCCTGGAAAGGGACGCTTGGCTTGACGGCTCGGCCTGGTTTGGGTGGTTGCTGGGAAAGGGGACGGGTCCCTTCCTCCATGGGCAGCTGTGGCACCAGCTCTTCCCTCTGCCATGGGGCCCTGCCATGCTGCCGGGAGCTAGCTGGGGCCGAAGACCTCAAGATGGCTTTGGGCGGTGGCACAAGCATGGCAGAGAAGGCAGAGGCCTCGTTCCTCAGGACAAGATCTCCGTGGTTCTCTGCCTGGTCCCGCCTGTGGCTTTGTACAGCTACCTGGCTGGCACTGGCCTGATCCAGCATGGCTCGTCTTATCTTCTTATGAATGGGACTTCCAGGCTGGACATCAGGAAAAACGTCCTGACTGTTAGAGCAGTACGACAATGGAACCAGTTACCTAGGGAGGTTGTGGGCTCTCCCACACTAGAGGCCTTCAAGAGACAGCTGGACAACCATCTGTCAGGGATGCTTTAGGGTGGATTCCTGCCTTGAGCAGGGGGTTGGACTCAATGGCCTTGTAGGCCCCTTCCAACTCTACAATTCTGCGATTCTGTGATTCTATCCCATGTGGATGAGGCATACGTGCACATTGATTACCAGCACCACCCAAAATCCATATTAAAAACGGAAGCAACGCTTTAGCCTTTTGATCTATTCTAACGATTCTTATTCTAGAATAAGATCAAGTTGATGCTTTGCGTTAAGTCACTCATGTGGTATAGCCCTTAACAGGAGGGGGCAGGCCCAGGACAGTAACTCCTGCAAAGACTCGACAGGCAGCATCCTCTGAGGGAGCGATAATTCTAGTGTATCCCGGCATCAGGAGTGACTGATCCAATCACATGGCAGGGAGAGACGTGGCCAAATTAGCCACTTCCATGAGGCTTATTGGAAGGAGAACAGGGCAGAGAAAAGAACCATGCAGAGACACAACGAGAAGCCTCTTCTGCGGAGGTACTTTGGTCTCACCGGAGCCTTCAACTTCCTGGCATATCTTTTCTTGCCGTGGCACCCTAGCGTGTCCTGGCACCCATGGTTGGAGTGATCAAAATATACCTAGGAAGTAGATTTTGCAACCCTGTCCAGGGATCAAACATGGGACCTTCTGCACGCACTGAGACACGGCCCGGACTCACTTCTTTTCTAGACCTCTTTAGATATCTGATGCCACAGTGGGCTCGAGGCCGTGAAAATGCATGGCACAATAAACCTGTCTTTGCTAATTTGGGGGAGACCTTGGGAAGGCGGGTTCCCACACCCACCCCACCCCTGTGCCCCTTTCCTGGAGGGCCTGCGCCTTTAGGGAGCCCCCTGCTAGGGCCCAGGCAGGGACAAAGACCTCAAGATCTTAGGAAAGAAGAAAGCGGCCCTCCAGGACTCTTCCCGGGGAAAAGAAACTTGCCTGTAGTTCACCGGCCAGCGGACCATCCACATCCGGTGGTAGGACAGCGAGGTGACCGAGAAGCAGGTGACCAAGGTCAAGGTGTAGAAGGTCGAGACGAAGACCTTGCACAGACCCTCGTTCCACTCGTAGTCGGAGCGCTGCCGGCGGAGCTGGATGACCGAGTACATGGTGATGGGGACAGCGATGTTAAGGATGTGCGTGCCGGCCAGCGTGCAGAGCAGGAACTCCAGGGGCTTCCATTTCTTCTGCTTGGCGCTCACGCTGAGGATGCTCCAGGCGTTGGCCAGGACCGAGAGGGCCGAGCAGACCAGCCAAGCCACCGCGTTCCTGTTCAGGGTCTGTTCATCATTCATGATGGAAGGTGGGGGTGGCAGCGGCCGGCGAGGCCAGGTGAGGGTGGCGTACCAGGAAGAACGAGGGGAGGAAAGGCATCCTCCAAGAGACGTGGCGCCGTCAGGGGTGCGTCAGGGGAGTGGGAGGGCCCCACCGAGGACCCGGAGGGCCGGAGGAGCACGGGGGGCCATGGTTCTGGAAGACAAGAATGGGCAGGCGGGTCAAGCGGCAGCGACTCCCTGAAAGGCAAAGGAGCGATGCCACCCTCTGTCTTGAAGGGTGGCATCACTCCTTCAAGGGTGGGGGGCAGCACGAGGGACCCCCTCCCACCTCCAATCTCAATTGAAATAATCAGCTTCAAATTTATTATGAAGCTGCCCAATGCAAGATTAGGCCATTGTCCCATCGCAGCCCCCTGGGTTTCAGATCCCAAGTGTGTTGGATGGGGGAGGTAGCTCCCATCCAGTGGTGATGCGAGGAAGGGCCTTCTCGGGGGCCACTCCCAGGCTCTGGAACTCCCTGCTGAGGGAGGCTGGCTTGGACCCCTCTGTTCCCCTTCTGCTGGTAGGCAAAGACATTTTTATTCATGCGAGCCTTTGGTGTGGAAGTCAGAGGGCCCCGTCTCTTTTCTCGTAGTGCTTTTAAGGAATTTATTTTTATGTTGTGTTACGATCGAGGCTGCGTTTTCACCTATATCTTACTGTCGCTAGCTGCCCTCTGCATCATTTCTTTTCTCTTTTGGGCAGAAAGGCAGGGTAGAAATCAGATAAATAGATAAAATAATAAACAGCTTCCAACTGAACGAGAATTGGGCTGGGTCTGGAGCAGAACAAATCTGGTTCCTAATTGGAACGCGGTGAAGGAACGTGTGTGGATGGAATGTTGCAATCCACACTCTAGGGAGTCCCAAGAGGCCTGATCTAGCCTCTCATGGCCTGGTGCCCGCCAGATGCTTTGGACTACAACTCCTAGCATTCCTGACTATTGCCCACAAAGGTTGTGGCTGATGGGAGTTGAAGTCCCAAGCATCTGGCGTGCACCAGGTTGGGGAAGGCTGGTCTAATCTCGCAGGTGCTGGTCTTCGACAGGTGTCCTTTCTAGCCCTGCTTGCTAGGATCTTAGCAGCTGGACGTACCAGGTTTCGAACCTGCTGCCTTCTGCATCTGAGAGGGGGATCCTTGCCTTTCTCCACGTCCTTTTTAACCCTCCCCATGTTCAGCATGTGAAACTGCTGCTGCACCCATCAGGGACACGCGCCCGCCGGGAACCACGTCTTCTTTACTTGCTGCAGCCGAGCCGTGGGGGCCCACGCGTTGGAGGCGCAAAACAGAGGCCACCTCTCCGCCTTCTGCGGCAAGGAGTTGGCATTCGGCAGGGAAGCACGACGGAGCATATGTTTGGAGCCTGCGGGTAGGAAGGTGCCCCTGGCACCCACTGAATTGATGAGGAAGCCCAGCTAGGCAGAGGAGGGAGGCGGAGAAGGCATGGAACCACCGCCAGCCAGCCAAAAGAGTATCTAGGAAGCAGCAGTTCCAATGACGCAAGACTAAAAAAGATCAGATGCTGCCCTAGGAGTCTGACAGGGCAGCTTTTCCCCAAAATTAGTACCCTCCAAATGGGTTGGGCTGCAATGCCCATCCTAATCCCAGGCAGATCCGATCCTGTTGTAACTGATCCATTGACCCAAACCGATTTTAACGGGGTGGGGTGGGGGGCAGGGGCTGGATGCAAACACATTGCAGTCAAATGATTTGGCTGAATGCAAACAAACCAACGCTTAATCCAGACAGGATAAGAGGTGCTCCTGGTCAGTCGAAAGGCAGATCAAGGAATAGGGATTCAGGGGTGCTGGACGATGTCACGCTCCCCAAAAGACTCAGGGCACGCCTACACCAGCCCTATATTATCCCAGGATTGTCCCTGTGCATCCAAATGCCACACAGGGGATCCCGGGAGCAGGCAGGGATGATCCCTCCATTTCCCTGGGATAACCCTGAGGTGTAGAAAGGGCCTCTGGCTCACAGTTTGGGTGTAGCCTTGGATCCGGCCATGAACCTGGATGTCCAGGTCTCTGCGGCAGCCAGAAGTGCGTTTGCCCTGCTGTGGCTAGTGCACCAACTGCGAGACATCTGATCTGGCCACAGTCACGCATGCCTTCATTGCATCCGTTTGGACTGCTGTAACATGCTCTACGTGGGGCTGCCTTCGAAAACGGTGCAGAAACTTCAGCTGTCCCAGAAGGCTGCAGCCAGACAGTTGACTAGAGCTGGTTATAGAAGCACGAGGCTCCCTTGCTACAGCTGCTTGGCTGGCTACCGGTCTGTTCAAAAGCCCAATACAGCTTGGGACCGGGCTACCTAAAAGGCCTCCTTCTCCCACACCATCTTGCCTGATCCTTAAGGTCTTCTGGAGATGCCCCTTTTCGAGCCTGTAGCCTTCAGAGGCACGTTGGGTGACAACCTGAGAGAGGGCCTTTTTGGTGGCTGCTCCCTAGCTGTGGAACTCACGGCCCAGGGAGGCAAAGACCGCTTTCTTCAAGTGGTCCTTGGGTGTTTAAGCAGATCTGTTGGGATGGAGGCTCTTTTTTTTTTTACTCTGTTTATGCTGTGAACTTAATTGTTTTAAAATATGTTGTAACGTATTTGTTTGTTGTTGTTTTCATCAGTTTTCAAACCGTACTGCCGGCTCTTTTGGGTAGAGAAGCCGGGTGCAAAACCAATCTCATCCACACATAAATCTGGGACCTCCCGCAGGCCAAGTGGGTGTTCTGCCTCTGAGCTTTTGCTGCCTTTTCGATACCTGGTGGGTGAATGCTAGAGAATTAAAAGACCTGTTCTTGCCGGGGAGAGATTGCTTTCGAAAGGAATACGGAAGACACCTCCGTATTCCTTTCGAAAGAAACGCATCGGAACGTTCCCATCCCATTGGGGAGATGCCACAGCCCCATTATCCACACATCTGCACCAGGGGTGTTGAACCCAGGCCCGTGGGCTAAACCCGGCCTGCTTCAGGCCCCAGGTTCTGCCCCCTTTCTCCTGACCACTGATGGTTTAGGAGTTTTAACGTCTTTGTGCAATTATCACGCCAGTCCTTTTCCAGCTTCATTGGCTGCCAGTCCAGTTCCGATCCCGATTCAAAGTGCTGGTATTAACATTCAAAGCCCTAAACGGCTTGGGGCCAGGCTATCTGAAGGAACGCCTCCTCCCATATGTACCTGCCCGGACCCTAAGGTCATCCTCAGGGGTCCTTCTCCGCGAGCCCCTGCCGAAGGAAGTGAGGCAGGTGGCTACCAGGAGCAGGGCTTTCTCTGCTGTGGCACCTCGGCTGTGGAATGAGCTCCCTAAGGAGGTTTGCTTGGCACCTACATTATATGTCTTTAGACGCCAGGTGAAGACCTTTTTATTCTCCCAGCATTTTAACAGTTCTATCAACTTAATTTTAACTTTGCTGTTTTAAATTTGCATTTTAAATCTGTATTAAATTCTGCATTGTTAAGGAAGGAGCAGCGTAAAAAACACGAAATCTGACAGATACATTTAGAAGCTTTTCGTAAATAAAGGAGGTGGGCAGGACACATCTCCCCGCTCTCGCCCTCAACATCTGGGGCAGGACAAGGCTGACAGACGAACTTCCTCTGGCTGCCGGCTGTGCCCTAAAGCAAGACAACTGTCCGGGGACGTGGGCCTCGAAAGGGCGCTGCAGCTCCTCTGTGGGCTTCTGGCAATGCTCGCCGCCCACAATATCCAGCCCCATCGTGCCCCTGCCCTCCTGGCCACCTCGTCTGCCATTGGGCTGACTTCATCTCTCTCCGCCCTTGGCCTCAGCCTCCAATCTCCACCCTCCCCGCAGCCTCCGTGACACAGTTTGGCAGCCAAAC
Organism: Elgaria multicarinata webbii; assembly: GCF_023053635.1. Classification (NCBI taxonomy): domain Eukaryota; kingdom Metazoa; phylum Chordata; class Lepidosauria; order Squamata; family Anguidae; genus Elgaria; species Elgaria multicarinata. The sequence goes on from NC_086190.1 coordinate 2,383,611, forward strand.
GTGCTTGGCGCTGATCCGCCTGCCTCCACGCCTCTCCTCCTGGGCCCGGCCATTCGAAGTCTGGCTGAGACAAAGGCACCTTCGCTCAACAAATATTCTCCGACCATGACCAGGCATGAATAATTGGAAGAGCCCCAAATCATCCCAAAGGTATGTTGCAAGCCAGTAAATACGACAGGGAAAACGGCCATCGTTACAATGAAGGGGGGAGGGAGGAGAGGTGGGCAGAAAGATCTCCAGTTGTTTTGGACATCAACTCCCAGCATCCCTCGCCATTGGCCATGCTGGCAGGAGCTTCTGGGAGTTGACGTTCCAAACACCTTCTGCCCACCCCTGTATCACACTCCCCTTGGGATCCATGGTAGTTGGGAACAGAGTTCAGGGCCTGCAGCCGAATGAAAGCACAGCAGAATGCACAGCAGAAAGCACAGCAGAATGCAACCAAACGTGCCAAAGTCCTGGCATGGTTCAGGTTGCAGGCAAGGGAACACGATTCTGAATGCGCCTTTTGCGTAAAGAACTCCCTGCAAGTAGAAAGCTAGCAAAGCAAGACAAAGGGCTGGGCTAGAGCATTTCTTCCAGATGTGCTGGTTTTCTACCTGCAGGGAGATTTTTAGATTGTTGTTGTGTTTTACACAGGGGTGTGGGAAAGCATTCAGAAGTGGTGTTACTGTATCCTAAAGTAATACACTCCATTTTGCCAGTGCCAGAGTTCCCCCCGCCCCCCGCAAGGTGATCTCCAAATGCAACACTCAGTTTTCCTCCAAAATACGAGACGAGACGTCCGGGAACAGGGAACAGCTCAAAGGGGGCTGCACGTGCGTTTGGCTGAACAAGCTGCCTGCAAACCTGCCTGATGCGATCGAGGATCCTGATAAGCCAAACACATGTATGGATCTTGTTCAGATCTTTCTGCTAGAAGCGTGGCAATCTTTAAGAATAGCCACTCACATGGGGAGGTCGGGGTGGGGGAATCCTGTGCGCACATCCCCTCTGCAGTTTTAACTCTCCCATGATAAAAGGCGAACACCTGCATAGGGCCAGAGTCATTCACTTCTACGAGAGGAAGGAACGGAGGGGAGGGGGACACAAGCCAGGGCTGGGTCTAAACTTGGCCATCCCTTGGCCATCTTAGTGCCTGGAGCAAGCAGAAGGGATTCGCCAGCTCCCAAACCCGACTCCGCTCACAGCCCGTAGAACAGAAGAAAAGCCATGAAGAGCTCAGTTACCCCCCATCTATACAGTGCAGAGGAGGGCAGCCTTTTTGGACACATGCAGTGCAGGGGGGTGGGGCGGGAGCTGCATGCACTTTATACACACACACACACACACACACTCACACTCACTCACACACACACTCACACTCATCTCCCATCCAACACACAACTCAGCACACAGAGATGGGAGATTTAAATCCTCCCCCCACCCCACCCCCAGGTATAAGAAAAGAATTGAAGTTGAAGATCAGGCTGCTTTTTCAGGGGAAGGAAAGTCAGTGCCATAATACAGGTGGGGGGGGCGGGGGGGGGGCGGGGGGGGGACAGAAGACCCGCCCTTGCTGTCATCCTCTGAGTCAGAGGAGAATCCCCGCCAGAGCCTCCATCTCCCCAGTCTGAGATGGGGAGGACTGAGATGGGGAGGACCCACTCTGGAAGAACTGGCTGGACGATTAACCCTCACCTGATGTTATAATCGTCCAGCCAGTTCTTCCAGAGTGGGTGGAGCACACCACTCTACAGATCATGGCTGTGTGCATGAGGCTTCCGGTGTGCATGAGGCTCCCTTGTTTTGGGAGAAGGTGTTTCAGGTAATCAATCAGAATCAGATTCAGAACTAGAGGCGGAGGCACCAGACACCAGCCAGCCTGTACCAGTAGGGGAGGAAGCTCTCACGGGCGATTCACCAGCTGGGAGTGAGCCCTCTCCAGAGGTTACCTCCTCAAGGCCAAATCCTACACACTCAGTGGGAAGTGAGCTTTCTTCCAGAGGAGAGCGACCCAATAAGCTAGCTGATGCTAGGGTCCACCAGAAGCTCAAATGCATGGGGTGGAAGGAAAGCGTAAAAAAGTCAGTTCAGTTATGCCAGAACCTGCCTCCGCACCAGGCTCTCTGAAGTTACGGGCGTTTGGGAAGTGGCTTCCTATTCTTCTTGAGCGGACAATTGTCTTGCTTAGTTTGCATAGTTTTGCCTAGGGGGAAGTTTCCAAGAGATTAGACTCTCTTCAGGTAGAAGAGATGTTTGTTGCTTAATAAAAGCTTTGTGGATTACTTAGCAAGCCCTGTCATTTGCCTCCCATCGAAAGCAGGAGTGTTCTGAGAAACACGACACAGTGGCTTCAGCTTGCTGCTGAGACAACCACCTCCTATGGTTCTAGGAAGAGAGCGCTCCAGCCAACTAAGTTCATATTGAGCTCTCCATGGTCCTGTTTCAGCTGCTCGTTACATATGATGGATTTCTGCCATTACTTGGCTGGCTATACCTGCTGTCCTGAACTTGAATGGATTCTATTTACCTGACACAACCTCACCTACCTAGACTTGACTGTTCTACCTGGACTGGGCTCTCCTTGCTCATGCTTGGCCCTGTCAGATGCCATTGGGTAACTGCAGAACTAGACACTGGTGCTCCTGAACCAGACTGCTCTGAGGACACACTGGGATTGCTGCATCAGGAGGGGGCGAGGTTAAAGCTTCTCTTCTCCATCCCCAGTGATCCAGACCCAGGGATGAAGATCCAGAGATCCAGACCCAGAGATCTGTTCTCCACTCCCCAGCTGATGGCTGTACAGCTGGGTGGTGGGAAAAAGTGGCCCAGACACTCCAGGGCTGCACAGGACACAGCGAGCCATGCGCTACATGCCGGCCATCCGCTGGCCACGTGAGATAGCACCAAACGAATCTGCATAGCTCCACCTTTCTTGGTCACACTGCAGCGTGACAGAATGCGAGAAGATGAACATAACATGGAGAGAGGTTGCTGAGAACTGGGCTCTCACAGAGACAGATAGATGGATCTAATTTCCACATCCTCCAAATAAATGCACACCGAATTATTCGCAATTTTTGCATCCTTTTCTTTTCCCTATCTGCTCGAAAAACCACATTCGACCTTCAGGACATGACATTCTCCGTCAAAATGTGATTTAATGTTTAATCTGCAAAGCTTCCTGCAGCTTTAACCCAGACTTAATGAAAAAATATATATCTTCTATTATTTTTTTTAACTGTGTGCTTCCCGAGGAGCCAGGCTGGGTGGGGGAAACAGAGTCGCGTCTTCTCCGCACAGGGGGGATTTGGCCGCCTGCTTGCCCTCGGGGCTTCGCTCAGCCAGCCACACATGCCGCCGGCCAGAAGACAGGCGCTGTTCCCAGGGGAATGTGTCACGTCGGCCCTTGTGAGGGACTGAATCGTGAGTTCTCCTGGCACGCCGCCGCGGAGCCTGAAGCTGGCCAAAAAAAGAAAGAAAAAGGGAACCACCCCTGAACACATTCTTCCAGACTCCATTTTCCTTGAGCCCTGTCTCAAGGTTTAAACGCCCCCATTTCTCTGCCCACGGAATTGGAACGGGTTCCTCACTAGTCAAGTTCATGCAGTGGGGTGACGGTGAGTTTGGAAGTCCGGACGCTCATCACGCCCCTAGCCATGCTCCCAAGGGAAGCACCCCAAATGCCGGCAGCCGTCTTGATCCCGGTCAACAAACCAAATCTAGCAGTTTCATCTCCCCTGGGAGCAAGGCCTTGCACAAAGCGAATGGGTTGCCCATTCAGGACCAAGCCACCCTGAGATCATGACTCGGTTTGCACGTAACGGCAGCAAATCATGGGTTCATTTATTTTTGTATTGGATTTATATCCCGTCGTTTCCCCCCAAGAAACCCAAGGCAGAGTTCATAAATCCGCCTCCGCTCCATTTCACCCCCACAACAACAACCCTGCAGTGCAGGCCAGGCTGAAAGTCTGTGACTGTCCCAGAGCCAGCCAGTGAGCTTCCATGGCTGAGTGGGGACTAGATCCCAGAACTCCCAGCCCCAGTCCAACGCTCTAACCCTACAGCACACTGGCATCCTGAGGACTAGTAACTTACCTGGGCTGTGTTTGCAAGACTGCTCTAATCACACACACCTTTAGCTTCTCATAAGCAAAACAGTCCCAGATGTTGGAACTTCTGCTCATAGCAGAGTTGCTCCAACCCCATGGCCATTTTAGTTGCCCTTCGCTACACTTTCCCCAACTCTACAAGATCCTTTTCGAAGCGTGGGGACCAGAACTGTGTCTGGTATTCCAAGGGAGGTCACACCGTAAACATGCAACAAAACAGATTTGCTGGTGGCCCAGCGCACACCCTTCCCCGGGGAAATTCCAGCAGGCCGTTCTGTTGCACTCTCTCTACTCCTTTTCTGCCCCTAGCGTGACAATTCTGCATCTTTCAAAGGGCTGCATTGGCCCAGCATCTCCGGTTGCTAACCCTAAATGTAGACGCCTCTCTCCCTATATATATATGTGTATATCTGGTTGCTGACAAACTTGACCCACACCAGCATCCACTTCCCCTCCATCATGCCACCTGTACAGCAGCGTTTCAACCCTGGCTGGAAAGATAAAACTTAGCTGGAAACGCCTTTGGGCGCTGTGGCATCCCAGCTCTGATGTTCTACCGGGAAAGAAGCATGACGAAAACATCGAGGGGACGGCGACACGTGAGATACCAGTGCAGCTTGCTAAATATAAACCAGTCTTCAGGGGACGGGCGAGCAGCGGGTGGGAGGCACTGGGTATTTCTGCAAAGGAATTCAGCGTCTCCGTTCCTCATTCTCTGCCCCCCCCCCAAATTACCACCTCTCTGTTCTTCGACTGCCATGGCAACCCATCCAACACCAAGAGGATAAATATAGTCCTACCGTTTTCTGGGGCTGGAATTCAGGTGCAAGCAGCAGGGCGCCCGATGCGCCCCCGTCAAGAGACCCACACTTGCAGGCACCGAACACGCGAGCCCCCCATTTAGGTCATCCGCAGAGAAGGGGCGCAGCACGAAATCAGCGGGGTTTCAAAAGGGAGGAAGGCCGGCGGCACGATTGCCGCCAGCCCACGGTGGCGGCTTATTCATTCCACAGCGGGTGCCACCGGCCATTGCGAATATTCAAGCTGTGGCGGGCGGATGCTGCAGCTTATCGTGACGTCTGAACCTGGCGTAGGGTGGGTTGTGGTTAATAGCCTGTGGGCTCAGAGGGGATGAAGTCTGGTCGGAGCTTGGCCAATTGAAATTTAATTTTACCGATTAAAAAGCCCTGAATTCTGGATGGACTCCGTCAGGACCAGCGCAAGCTCCTTCTAACGGGTGGAGGAACACGCTACCCACAGCTTCCCACCGCCTGAGGCAGTGGATCCCCCAATCTTACGGGAGGGCCGGCCCTGGGCTTGGTAGCTGCTCCCCCACCACCATCCCGACATCCCTAGGAAACCAGGTAGCCAACGGGGTTCCATACAGATGTAGAGGTTGCTCAGGAGAGATTGTGCTAACCGTCTGACCTGTTCCTCCACTCCAGAGACGGGCTGGGGGTATCCACAGGCATGTGAGGTACAGCAACAGGGAACTTCCATAAAGCTGTTAGGAATCCTTTTGGACCCACCCACCCCCCCGGTTTCCCAGGGCACGCCATCCGAACCCGTCCTTTGACCCTGCAAAAGTTCAGATTCATAGCAAATCTACGCCCCGAATTGCTTGCCTGGTTGATTAACTGCACAGCATTCCAGCGAGCGCCCGGGAGATTTTCATGCCTCTTGAGTGAGTAATGGATCATTCATATACTCCAGAAATATAATTCATACCCAGGCTCCGGCTTGTGGAGCTGCCTTTTGTTATCGGAGAACTAGCAATTACAAAAAATAATCATTATTGGGAGAACGGCCGGGTGGAAGATTTGCCGAGAGTTATTGCGTGGGGCAGGAAGGGGGAGGCAGGCCCCTCCGGGGTCACTGGAGCGATTCCCATTAACGCTAATGGGCCTCTCGTGGCTGGGTCTCCGAGGGAGGGGAGGTTTAGCCACTGCTGCTGGCGACACGCCGCCATTCAACTCCCCCGTGAGGCTCTGTGTTCACGAAGTAATACTTTCAGCGTCGCCACTGCTGTGCAACGTCAGGGAAAGCAGCCGAACATAAAGACCTGCTTCGCACACGATGCTGGCATGTGGTTTATTTAACCCATGGTTTGTTGTCCTACCCAGGGTTTGTCTAGCAGACAAGCAAACCAGGGTTTGTTTTCTCAATCTCTGGCTGGTTTGTTTCCCTCCTCCCTTGCCCACGCCCTCCCTGTATCCCTCTGGCCTTTGCAGCGCTGAAGTGCTGAGACAAAGAGCGCCTCTTTGGGTTTCGTCTTTTTACCGCTCTCGGCAACGGCTTCTGTAGCCTGGTGAAACAACCCATGAACTCCCCGTGGTTCTTGGTTCACACTTCGTGACAAGCCTGGATCCTGGATCCCACCTGAGCACTCGCCTCTCTCCTGTGTCTCACCATTGGCAGACTCGCTCTCAGGAGCAGGGTGCCCTGACGGTCCCCTGCTACAAATTGGAACGTGCCGGGGCCAGGGCTTTTTCCGTGGCTGGCCCCCAGTTATGGAACGATGTGCCCCTGGAGATTAGACAGGCTGCCACTCTCAGTTGCTTCAAACGCCTTTGTAAGGCGTTTTTATTTTCCCAAGAGTTTGGGGAGGGGGTGGTTTAAATTGGGTTGAAGGCTTTTAATGGTTTGAGGGCGAGGATTTTAATGGAATTGTCTTAATGTGGGTTGAGGGTTTTAATGGAATTGTTTTACATGTTATTGTAAAGCGCCTCGATGCCAGAAATGGTGAGGCGGCGCTATAAAAATGCTTTAAATAAATAAATAAAATAAATAATAGTCCAAAACAGCCAGAGGAAACCAGGTTGGGGAAGGCTGTTTCCACTGTTCCTTACCCTAACTTCACTGGTGTAGGCCCTGGGCATTAGTAGTCCGGCTCCTTTCCTGCTCCTTCGCCCCTCAGCCCCCTCATCACATGGGAGCTCACCAATAACACAAATGTGGTTCATGCATAGTGAATCCCCCCTCCAAAATTTGCATGCAGCGCAGCTCACGCCCCGATTGCCCACCTCTGTCCCCTCCCCTCTCCCCGCTATCGGTGACACCCTAACCACACCACTGCGCCCAGGGCCCGCCTTCACCTGACACTGACTGGCTGAGCAAGGCTGGCCGGCATCCGGTTTGGCGCAGAGGAAGTGAATTGCTATTTAAGCTCGAACTCCAAACTTTTTCAAACTTTGAAAAATTTCTGCAAGTCTACCGTGCTCCAGCTTCAGTTTAGAACAAAAAAGAGCATTATAGGCCTGGCAGATCTACTGTAATAAGTCTTACACGACTGCATTCTTACACAGATGTCACCAAACGATGTGCATTTTCTTCCCCTGCCTCCATTTTGCTTCCCTTCCTTTGTTTCCTGTGTGTTTGATTTTAGATTGTCCGTTCCCCAGGGCAGCAACCTGTCCTCTTATATTACGCAAAGCGCCAGGTATGCTGCTGCTGCTGCTGTTAAGTTTATATATCCCTTGATTTGTGTGTCTGTGACTCGAGTGTGTGAATGTGGGCGTCTTTCTCTACCAAGGGATTCCCCAGAAAAGAAACGCAAAAGATGGACACCGCCCAGCCTGGACCTAGCCTACGAAATCCAAGACTGTCTGGCTCGTCCTAGGGTGGATTTCTAAGCCCTACTGACAAAGGTCTTTCCCTCCAGGCCAGATGTAGAAGAAGAAAAACGAACAGAGCTTCAGATTGATTTCCCCCCAAACTCAGAGAAAACTAGACTTAACTGCATCTTGTGAAGTACCCTTGGATCAAAAGGGCAGCCGAGCATCTGTGCAGTCTAGCACATGAGGAAAGGTTCTACTGAGAAATCCCAGAGAAATAAAACGATGAAGCCAACTGTCAACAAACACCAAGAAAACCTATTGGGGTGAAGGGATTTTGACCCAGCAGAAAAAAGGCAAATCTGAGACCAATGGAAGGTCCCCTCCAACCTGAGATGGAGACGGGGTTGAACCAATGCCAAATCAAACTCTGATGTTAGTGGAAAGGGTAGCCAATTGGCTTGGACTTCCGCAATGGCTCAGACCAGTTGGTTATTGTGAAAAAGGGATTGATCTGGTGGAAGGAACTGGATTTAAAGCCAAGGATTATTGGTCCATGCAGGGTGTCTCTGCAGGGATCTGGAGTCTCACACACTCTAGGTGGCGCTGTTGGTCTACATCAGGATAAAAGGATTAATGTCAGTGTCAAAACACTTACAGCCACCTTTCCTGTTTTAAAGAAAATCCACATGGTGGCAAACCACCATTAAAACCAAATTCAAAATGTAAAAATAAGGGATTAGAAAAATACTGCTGTTCAAAGATAGTGGCATCCTTTTTTAAGCAGCACATTATTCCGAATTCATGCCAGACGTCATATGGAGCCAACAGCCTGCCAAGAGTGAGCAAGGTGCACCGTATTGGTGCCACCACTGAGAAGGCCCTGCTCTGTGAGGTTCACTCGCAGAAAAGACAACACTGAAGTAGAAGGTCTGACCCAGGAAAAGCCCCTTTCATCCGCATTTCCAGGACTAGACACGGGAGGCGATTTTGCCATCCTTGATTATTTCTTTGGGGCACAATGCAGAGGTGTTACTAGGCAGTTAAAAGATTCGGGGGCGGGCGGGTGGAAGAGGCCCACAGAACACAAATCACATTGATTTATATCTATATATGCAAATTTAGAAATAATAACTAGGATTAATTGAAATTTCGCAAAAGGCAATCAGGCATTTAATACCTAGTCCATTCTTTAATTAATTTGCACCCTGACCCAAACCATCCCAAACCAATGGAGAGAGAAAAATCTAAGCAGGGAGATATTTTTGGGGTGGGAAAGGCAGTGGCGTGGCAGCATTTAGAGCAGCCTTCCTCAACCTGGGGCGCTCCAGATGTGTTGGACTACAACTCCCAGAATGCCCCAGCCAGCTGGCTGGGGCATTCTGGGAGTTGTAGTCCAACACATCTGGAGCACCCCAGGTTGAGGAAGGCTGATTTAGAGAAAGGTGAGTTAAGCCTTCCTGCTGCAGCTCCGCTGCTCCTTGATAATCAACCCCTGCGTAGCAATTAAGGTAAGAATAAAAACCTCCACAGACACTCATGGCTCTGCGGAAAAGATCCGGGGCTGCAGGGAAAAGATGGGGGGCTCCGGCCCCAGGGGTCCGGCGCTAGCAACGCCCCTGGGTGTTTGGCACCATCTAAGGGGCACCAAAAGCCCAACGCCACACCCTGACAAGTCTCAAACATCCACACTTGAATGCGCTGTAGTATTTTATAAATTCAAAGAAGCCACTCCGTTGCACTTGCTTTGTTCCGTGTTGCTAGTTGGCAACTACATTTGGGGGGGGGGGCAGATTTTCAACAGAGCAACGGCCAAGGGGGGCACCAACATGGGCTCCCCTCCATTCCCACACAAGCCAAGACACAGGCAAAGGATCATGTAGCCCCCTCCTCTCTGTCCTCCCCTTCGTGAATGCCACAAACCACAAGCAAATAGGTGTGAGCAGCCAGAGGGGAGCCCTCGGCCAAAGGCTCTGTTGCCACGTGCAGGGGATGGGATGTCACCCAAAGAGCCGTCGAAAACACTGCGCTTAGGGCCAGAAGGAGGGAATACCAAAAGAACCGCCAAATGATACGCAACTTGTTTTTAGATTGGGCCCAGCGTACCCATTGCACAGCCAGCCCAAGCGAGAGACACCTGGACCAACAGCAAACTGTCCTCTCGGTCATGAATTCACGCGTTATGCATTGCCACAGAGAGTGCAACTGCCTAATTATCCCCTGCGGGTCCTTCCTGAATTAACAAGCAGCGGGGACGGCTGGGGCAGGTTTGAGAACCCTGGTCAGCAGCTCTAAGAGCCCTTCCCCGACCCGCTGAAGGCAGGGAAACCACTTGGAATATTAAGGCAGAGAGAACCCCAGTTCTGCTTGGTGCCCTGTTCAACCTGTAGCGTCTCCAGGTAGGGCAAGAAGCAATGCCGCCTGAAGCCCTGGGCAGCCGTTGCGGCTGGTCCGTGTCGGCAATACTGGGCCAGCTGGCTTGACTCATTACGAGGCATCTTCTGACGGTCCAGTGCCCCTCTATTTATCCTGACCCTCAGGAAACCTGAACCAAACAGGTGGGATGAGAGCACAGGCTTAGGTCAGAGGTTAGGAGGGGTTGCTGGGTCAGGTCAACCCACTGATTTCTCTGAGATCCCAAGAAAAGAACGGCATCCATAGAATCACAGAACTGTGGAGGTGGAAGGGGCCACAAGGACCATCTAGTCCAACCCTCTGCAATGGTCAGGAAAACCAGTTAAACCATCCATGAGGGGTGGCTGCTCGGCTTCTTCTTAAAATCCTCCAGAGATGGAGAACCCACAACCACCGTAGGGAGACTGTTCCACTGCTGTAAAGGTCTTACCACGAGGACGTTTTTCCAGATATTTCATCGAAACCCAGGTAGCTGTAACTTTTACCCATTTTTTCGGGTCCTCATTTCTGTGGTGTGTGGTAGAGGGAATGGAAACTGTGGCCATGGAAAATACTTCTTGACTATCCTCCCTGTGGCATCCGTTTATGTACCTGAACGTGGCTCCCCTGTCTCCCCTCAGTCTTCTTTTCTGCAGACGGAACATCCCAAGTTCCTTCTGCCTGTCCTCATAGCTGTGCAAGGGCTGGAAAACTCCCTGTCAGGGGAAAGGGGGCGCAGCTACTAGGGACCCCACCAGGCCTGGATTTGATGTGCAGGTGTGAGGGTCCCCACTCCCAGGTGGAAACCAGCGAGTCCCCAGTCCAAATCTGAAAAATTCCAGCTGGGGATGGTAGCAAAATCCTTTGATTCGTCCCGACTGGAAAAAAGTATCACAAAATGGTATAGAGGCCGCTTTCGAGATTCACCAAACTCTTTCTTGGTTCAGTATTAAATGAGAACAGCTAGAAAAGCATTGGAGGAAAACTTGCAATGAATCCCAACTGAACACGGGCTGGAATCAGTCCCTGACGGCAGCAAAGAAACCCCTCTTTTCTGCCGCCGTGAGCAATTTGCACGACTCATGGATCAATCAGCCTCAGCTGAGACTTTGCCCATTCTAGCTGGTCATTGAGTCAGAGTTGAGCTGGCTAAGTGAGTGGGTTGTGAGGGTGATAAAAGACTCCCTGAGAGAGGTGGGCCACCACTGAGTTTAAAAGCGACAGCGGTGAGATCTTTGCTACCCCCCCCTGTTGTTTCTAATTTCAACGGGTTAATTTCCGCCCAAGTTCCAATATTCAGTTTTTGGCTATAGTGCTCATGGGAGTGATGGAAGAACATAAGAACACAGGAAGCGCCCTGCTGGATCAGACCAAGGGTCCATCTAGACCAGCACTCTGTTCACACAGTGGCCAACAGCTGTCGACCACGGACCCACAAACAGCACACGGTGCAACAGCACCCTCCCACCCATGTTCCCCAGCAACTAGTGCATACAAGCTTACTGTCTCTGATACTGGAGGTAACACACAGCCATGAGGACTAGTGGCCATTGATAGCCTTCTCCTCCAAGAATTTATCCAACTTCCTTTGAAACCCATCCAGACTGGTGGCCATCACTACATCTTGCGGTAGTGAATTCCAGAATTTCACTATGTGCTGTGTGAAGAAGGGCTTTTTGATTTGTCCTGGATCTCCCACCCATCAGCTTCATGTCAACCCAACTCTACATTTTTCTGGGCCAAGCTGATGATCTAGATCCATTTGAACCCAGTTTCAGGGCTGGTTTTGGGACTGAGACTACCTTGGTCACTCTCATGGATAACCTACCCCTGAAAACGTACAGAGGAAGTCAGATCTGTAGAACTTCTCAACCACTTTTGATACCAACAACCATTGTGTCCTTCTGGACCAGCTGGTGAAGATGGGGTTGGGAGATGCCATATTATTTATTTATTTATTTATTTATTTATTTATTTATATAGCACCATCAATGTACATGGTGCTGTACAGAGTAAAACAATAAATAGCAAGACCTGTTTTGATTGATTGATTGATTTCATTTCTATACTGCCCAATAGCAGAAGCTCTCTGGATGGTTCACAAAAATTAAAACCACAAGTGCAGCATAAAATATGATACAAAAGCTTAAAACCACAATATAAAACCACAATACAAAAGTACAAGCAGAATAAAACTGAGCAGCAATGCCAAGATTTCACACACAGATTTAAAATGCAAATTTAAAACAGCAGAGTTAAAAACAGGATAGTAAATGGCTAAAATACTGGGAAAATAACAAGAACTTCACCTGGCATCAGAAAGAGTGCAATGTAGGTGGCCAGGTGAACCTCTTTAGGGAGCTCATTCCACAGCCGGGGTGCCACAGCAGAGAAGGCCCTGCTCCTGGTAGCCACCTGCCTCACTTCCTTTGGCAGGGGCTCACAGAGAAGGACCCCTGAGGATGACATATGGGGGTACATATGGGAGGAGGCGTTCCTTCAGACAGCCTGGCCCCAAGCCGTTTAGGGCTTTGAATGTTAATGCCAGCACTTTCTAGTCCTTTCTGGAGGGCAGATTCTGGAAAATGTGAGGAACAGCTTCTGCTCGACTCCTTGGTCTCAACTTGTAGGGGTTCTATGATGTCCCCATGCAAATTCACTCCGACATAAAAGCCACTGTGGGGGAAGCGTCAAGAGGTTTGGTTTTCCCTACGCACATGGCACACAACGCTATTTCTCTCACTCTCTCCCTTTTCCATTTTGGTTCAGGAACGGGCTGCAGCTCAGTGACACAGCGCCTGCTCTGCATGCAGAGGGTCCCAGGTTCCATTTCCGGCTTCTCCCGGCTGGGCTAGGAAGGAGTCCTGCCTGAATCCCTGGAGAGCTGTTGCTGCCAGCCAGTGTTGATAATACCAGGCTAGGTGGACCCAGAATAGAGCAGCTCCCCGGGTCCGTAGAATGGAAGTTTGATTTGGCACTGGAAAAAGACCGGATGTGAGCTAAAAACCTAAAACTAGACAAGGCAGAGGCAATCTTGGTTGGTAGAGCAGCTGACCCAGCGATTGGGTTTCCGACTGTTTTGGTCAGATAGCCAAGAGGTTCTACGAGTTGCCCAAGCATCAGCTGTGAACCTGCTTTTCTGGAGAGGCCGAGTCCAACCTCCGTTACACACAGCCTGGTTTCATCCAACCCCGACAGGAAAAACCAGACGAATGCTTTCCTGACTAGTTAGAACCAGAGACAAATACATCAAGAAACCCAGCAGATTTTGCACCAGAAATCAATTAAAATGACAGATAAAACATTTATACAAATATATCCCTAAGAAAGCCATAAAGAAGACTGATCTCTTCCGGCAGGCCGACCCAGTTGAATTTTACGATGCCTTTTTAATAATGTGCTGCTTTTAATAATGTATTAGTTTAAAATGTTTTAATTAGTTTTATGTATTTTATGGTGTTTGCATCTGTGTTGTACCTCGCCTCAATCCAGAGGGAGAGGCATATAACAAATAAATAAATAAATAAATAATTATTATTATTAGTCACATCAGATACTAATAACTGCCTGTGTTGTTTTTGCCATTTGCCAGATGTGTTTCGACTGTGAAGTCTTCCTCAGTCACAAATTCTCAGACTTTTCTGATGTGGATATTTGTTATATGTTTTACAGCATTGTTTGTATCTCATTGTCTATGACTACTACTTTGAAGTTATTTATCCTACGTTTATTTAATTTAATCTGTTTGCATTTGTGGTTGCTAACTTTTAGCCAATGTTTTATTAATTATTTTAATTAATTCCTGGTGCAAAATTTGCTGGTTTCCTCGACCTCATATTTGTCTGCTGCATAATGCATGACTTAGGGGTTGGCATCAGACCAAGTTTGAAAACTTCTGACGATTCAAAATTCAGCAGCAAGACTTTTGCCTGTTGATTCCTCATCTAGATCAACTCATCTGGTCAGTTTCCAGATCAAATGCAAAAGTCCTGGTAATTAGCCCTAAACCTGCCTTCCTAGCCAGTTGTGTTGGGCTACAACTCCCAGAATCCCTCAGCCAGGGTGCTGGGAGTTGTAGTCTAACACATCTGGAAGGCATTAGATTGGAGATGGCTTTCTGAACAGCTCCAAGCCAGAATATCCCAAATAATCTCTCCATCCCTACAACAGGAGAAGCCCTTTTGCCTGCTTTGTCCCCAGCTGAAACAGGATGAATCTTCTCAGCTGAGGAACCGGAACTCCCCGGCCCGGGAGACCCGCCTCGCCCCATCCTGATCAGCCTTTGATCGTCACCGGACGACGGCTGTTTTTGCTCCAGCTTTCTTTTTGTTCGACTGGGCCCCCCCTTTGTTTTTCTGACCTTCTGGTATTTATTATTTTGGAGATGTTTAAATTGTTCTTTCATTCGAATTAGTTTTCATCCCCTGTTATGTCAGAGGCCTTGAGCTGCTCATTCCAAGGGGAAAGGTGGTGTTGAAACTTCAAAATGCAGCGAGGAAATCCCCTACAGGGCCCTGCCTTAAGGGGCAGGCTTATGGCAGGGGTCCGGGTGGCCTTTTGCAGGAAAAGTACAGCGTTTGTGGCCATTGCAAAGAGATGTTAGGAATGGGTCGGGGATGGTGGCTATGAAGAGGAGAGCCTTTTCTGTCATGGCACCCCGGTTGTGGAATGAGACCCACGAAGAAGCCTGCCTCGCCCGTATGCTGTGGTCTTTTGGGGACCTTATTTTCCCAGGCATTTCAGTCTTTCCATTTCTGTGGTGTTTCTTTTTAAAAAATCTGTTATTGTACTTTAAATCTTTGCACTGCTGCTGGGTTTTCATTTTGCTTTTTCATTTCGGTTTAATTCTGTAATTTTAAACTTACAAATTCCCTTTTATCGTGTGGTCTTTTATGGTTTAAATGGCTGTGAACCGCCCGGGGAGCTCCAGCTATTGGGCAGTGTGGAAATGCAATGAATAAAATAAAATAGGGCGATCTTCCCCAATCTGGCGCTCTGCAGATGCAATACAGAGAGATAAGGATAGCGGCCTGCTTTAGATCAAAACAATCTACACCTGAGGAGCTCAGAAGGCCTCAAACGTCCTCCAGAAATGCCAGGAGCCACCTGCTCCCGTGCCAACCTATCTAGACCTTGAAATTAAATTCGGAGGGCTTGATCAAGGCCCCCTGGCAGTATAGTGAGGATTACCTAGGGCAGGGCCTTTTCAGCTGTGGCACCTCATTTCCCAGGGAAGTTTCTTCTACCCCTTTCCTTTGCTGTTTCCCAGGTAAGCAAAGGCCGTGCCCCGAGGACCCAGGAAGCAGACTTCTACTGGTCCAGTGAACCCTGCACTGTTGACATGGACTTGCCTCAGGTTAAGGGGAGCTCCAGAGGTCTTGGGCTGTCGACAGGTGATGCCACCCCTTGGCTAGCAGGGCAGTTGCCCACTTCAAGGAACTCAGCCCAGCGTTCCCCAACCTGGCTGGGGCATACTGGGAGTTGGAGGCCTCCCCACTCCCCCCGTCAAACCATGAATAGGTTTGTTGAATATCCAGCTGTATTGCGCTCAATGAACAGAACTGCCTTGCAACCAAAGTGAATTTTTATCCTCCACAAGAGTTATACTTGATCTATGGAAATATAGTTAAACTATGGAACTCACAGCCACAAGGCGTAGTGGTGGCCACCCATTTGGATGGCTTTACAAGAAGGTTAGATAAATTCTGGGAGGAGGAGGAGAAGGCTACCAATGGCTACTAACCCTGATGGTTATGTGCTACCTCCAGTATCCAAGGCAGTAAGCCCATGTACACCAGCTGCTGGGGAAGATGGGTGGGAGGGTGCTGTTGCAGGCATGCCCGCTTTGTGGGCTTTTCACTATGTCAACAGAATGCTGGATTAGATGGACGCTTGGTCTGATCCAGCAGGGCTCTTATGATGATAAATTGGTTCATATAGGAGTTAGGGAAAGCATTGTTTGGGCTGTCACGGCAGGGCGATGCGCGCCCGTGTCATCTTAGAAGAGGCATTCCACGCCACGTAAGAGTGAAGGGGGTGGGCGGAAACGCTGCTTCTAAGAGGCCTCTTCTAATCCTAAGGAGAGGTCCGTTATGGCTCAATGGAAGCTCCACAATCAGAGCAGTCTACCTCTGAGTATCAGCCGCTGGGGAGAAACATCAGGAAAGGGCAGAGGGTGCCGTCCCACTCTGGGCATCCCGGAGGCCTCTGAATGGCTGTTGTGGGAAGCAGACAGGATGCTGGATTGCAAGCACTCTCTGCGGTCTGACCCAGCAAGGCGCTTCTGACATGGCTAAGATGGCACATCGCCTACAGTGTATATATACACACACACATCTTCAGTATACACACTTCAATATACACACAATTGCTCAGGGCGCCTTTTGAGACAATCCGAAGTTTCTAATCAATTAAACTAATCAATTAATCTATTAGATGCCCCACCACCACCACGCCCCACGCACAACATCAGCATTGACTGGTGCATGTCCAGGGCCAGATTTACTTACATACAAGCTAAACAAGCTACATCTTAGGGCCTTGCCTTAGAAAGAAAAAGAAAACAACAACATGTTTACAGCATTGCCACAGAGAAACCTTAACCCAAATAAAATGAAGACCTCTTCAGAAGGGGGAATAGCGTTATGTGGTTGGGGTCAGTCTAAATTATCTCCAGGAATCCCTTACTCAGTGCCTCTCATCGCAAAGTGATTGAGGATTTCCCGCAACTCTGTTACTCTTGGAGTTACACGACCATCAAATTCTGTTTAATTGTACAGCCCGTATTTGGCGTTTACATTTTTAATTATTCGTTGAGGAGCAAAGGGGCCTCACTCATGTTATAGCTTAGGACCACGACAAGTTTTGCTGTTTTTATGCTGTTGTTCTTATGGTTTTGATGGTTTTAAATTTTGTATACCTTTTTAATTTTCACTGTTTTTAACTTCTGTAAACCGCCCAGAGAGCTTCGGCTATGGGGCGGTATATAAATGCAATAAATAAATAAATAAATAAATAAATAAATCCGGTGCTGTGCATGTCGCTCCCCTGTATGTCAGACGAACCCTGGCCAGCGGACTCATGGGAAGCAAACCGCCCCAAGTTCACAGCGGTGTCGGGGCCTTTTTACACGGTCGGCACCACCTGCCTTCATCGACCCACGGACCAGAGCCAAGGGCTGTGGCATCCTACGATCTTCACGAAATCTCACGAAATCTATCAGCAGAGGATCGTGTGTGCCTGCGCACAGAAGAGATGGCCAAACACCGGGTTAGAAACGCTTTCCCAACGCGGTGCCCTTCCAACGTCTTGGACTGCAACTCCCATCAACCCCAGCCGGCATGGCACCACGTTTCTCCCCCTCCCCGTTCCTTAGATTTACCTTGGCTCACGCCCCCCTTTCCTCCCCAAGAACAGAGGATGAACAGGAGGAAACCAGGGTGGGCGGTTTACTGATGGAGTCCTTGGTTACATTTCCACGCCGCCGCCCAAAAGCCAACCTCAACCAGAAGCAAACAGAATAAATTACAGGATCTGCAGAAGCGACAGAACTCATCCCAAATTGGGCTCCTTGCAATAACCGGTCTGCGTTTTCAATTAAAAATAAAAATTGTCAAAACTTTCATTGCAACCTGCACGTGACGGGGAGGGGAGGGGGGGCGAGAGGGGGCTCTTGCTCCTGTGCGGGTCAGAGGAGCTGGAGGGAAATAAAAGAAGGCGCTTTTGCCCTTTTGCGACTGGAAAAGATGGACTGGACAGCGGAGGAGCCCGGCGTGCGCTTGGGGAGGGGGGGTTGTTAGCTCCCCCACCCACCCCAAATCTATCTAGCCAGCAAAAAACTTGCAAGATTATTGGGTGGGTGGGAGGCTTTAGAGAGATGGGCTGAACGAAGGCGACCCCTCCCCTCCCCTCCCCTCGCTCCTCGCTTCTGTGCGCCCCGGTTGCGCGCAGGTAGCACCGCCGCTCCTCGGAAAAGGGGGGACCCCAAAATGTGGGGGGAGGGGATCTGTGTCTCCCCCCTCCCCCGACTTCCCTGGGGAGGCGAGGGGGCGCCTCTGCTTCCCGCCACCCCACCCATCCTCCAGCTGGTGCGGTGCGGAACCGGGGCGCGCCTCCGGGGTCCTCTCCGGATCCGGGGTGCGCTGGTCGGGCGTGGGGGGCGGGCAGGAGGGCTCACCTGGTAGCAGCTCTGCGCCGAGGATCGGGGCGCCCTGCAGCCGCCGCCGCCGCCGCCGCCGCCTGCCCCTCGCGCTGCTCGCCGCCTGCCCGGGCTGGGCGGAGACGGGGCGGGCGAGCGCATGCTGCTGACGGCGCTGTCCTCGCCGGCGCCGCCCCCCGCCGCCCAGCACCGCCCCGGCTTCAGTCAGGATCGGGCCCGCTAGAGCCCCCAGGCGATCGGCTTGCTGGGCGGGCGTGCGGGCGGGCGAGTGGGGGTCCCGCGGCCACGCCCTCGGGAGAGGAGGGGGGCTGAGTCCTCCCGCCCCCACCCACCCCGATGCGCCTTCGGCTTTCCTTTCTTCCCCGCGCGCTCTCCTTTTTTTGGGGGGGGGGGCTTCCGATCCAGCCCCGTCGCAGCGGAAGAGGGCGATGGCGACCCGAGAGGCGGAGGGACCCTCCGCAGCCCTCCCGCTTCCATCAATCAACGGGAGTAAAGGGGGGGGGGAAAGAGCTCAAGCTGGAGCGTGCGAGATACGCGCCTCTGAGCATACGCAGAGCGCAGCATCGGAAGGACAGGGACCGGCACGCCCCATCAGCTCGTGTTTCGAGAAGGCTGCTGGGGTGGGGGCTGTAGATTTCATTTAAAAAATAACCCCGAATCAAAGACAGCAGCGTGGAGATCAGGTAGGGCTCCCTCCCCTCCAACTTGGCTTCCTCCAGACGTGTTGGGACACATGCTGGGGATGTTGGGAGCTGTAGTCCATCTGTGGCTTCCGCGAGGGGGCTTGCAAAGCATCCCCCGGCAGCCCCCACCTCACATCTGGAGGTGGGTGGGAGAGGGACGAATGGACATGTGCCCGAGACACCGTCTCCTCTGAAGCTCCCTGGCCAGACCTTTGGCCCACCTAGCCCAGGGGCGGGCAAGTGGTGGCCCTCCAGACGGCTTGGCCTACAAGACCCATCAGCAGCACAGCCAAAGCCAGGGAAGATGGGGTCTGACCTCCACGCCACCACCCAGCCCCCTCTTCAAGCCATCAGCCTCTTCCCCCCACCCCAGCCTGTCCCACCTTACCGCCTGCCCAAACCATGGCGGTATCAGAGAGAGAGAGAGAGACGCCATGCCCAGCTGGCACAGCCATAGGCCCCATCTCCCCGATGCAGAGGGGCAAAAAGATGGGCGAGGGGCAGCTGTGGCAACACGGCCCACTTAAGGGGGAATTGCCGGAGCTTTGGCCGGAGTTTGGGCACAAAAATCAAGGCCAGGTCAGCTGACAAGGCGACTTTCAGGGGGAACAAGCCCAGCATATTGAGGAACCACCTCCTTAGAAACGGCGGTGGTGCCGATCGAGAAAGGGCGGCTCCCCGTGACCCCTGCCTGCCTGCCTGCAGGCTCAGAATATCCCCACATTTTAAGCGAGGCTCATAAACCAGAGGTTTCTCCCTGTTACAAATTTCCCAATCCTTCTTGCTCTGCAGGGCAGCCCTGACTCATCCCTTCAAATGCATCTTGATGTTTAATTGGAAGTGAAAAGCAGGCTCTGAGCCCTTCCGCGCCGCTGGAGACGTGCGCCGTTGCTGGGTCGCCATCCTGGTGCTTGGCTGAGGGCGGTGCGGGCCGGAGGCCACATTGCCGCAGAAGTTGGCCTCCAGCCTCTCCACCTGGAACAGGGGGGCTTTGAGTAAAGCACTCCCCAGCAAAGGGCTTACCGGTCTCTCCTGGACTCCCCGCCCTCCTAAGTTCGGGCTCTTAAACCAAGATGCCTAGTGAACGCTACAACAGCTGGATCCCCTGCGCACGCCACTCTGAGGCTGTCTCCCATATTCCAGCCAGCTAAGGCACACTTCTTTTCTGAATAAAAAGAGTGGCACGCTGAAAGCAGGCATCCTCAAAAGTTTAATGTGTGCAGGAATAAGAATAAGCACAGAATAGCCTCTCCCAATCCTCTAAATTGTTGCAATCCAGATGTTCTGGAGTTCCACGCCCATCAGCCCCAGCCAATGTTCAGGGATTCTGGGAGTTCTATTCCAAAACATCTGGAAGGCACCAGCTTGGGAAAAGTCAGTGGAGGCTCTGGCGTCAGTGGGTGGTGATTCCGCTCCAGGTTTCAGCTCTGCATCTGATCGCTCCTTTAGAATCCTGACCTGTTCGGACTAAAACCCGGAGAAGATTCACCGCCCACTGACATCGGAGCCGTCAGCCTTCTCTGAGAAAAGCTGGCCTTCCCCCTTGTGAGTGGGTGAAGCTCCTGACTGGGAAGAGTGCGGTGCGATGACCTGTTCGAAACATTAAACTTGTTTTAAAAGGCAGGACTTCTGTATTACTGTTTTGATTCAAATGGTTGCGCACTGCGTTGGCGACATTTGTGGAAAGGCAGTATGTAAATGCTATTAATTAATACATAAATGAATGAATACGGAATAATTAGCAGGAGAGAGGCATGTTTTTTCTCATCACCAGAAATAGCACGGTGGTCACAGGCACTAGCCAATAGGTCCTGCAAACACCGTGCAACTACACAGGCATGGCAGCTGGCTAGGAAAATCACATCTTTTTCTGTGACCCCGAAAGGCGGGCGGTTCAGGGTTCTATTCCTGGGAAAGTTTTATTCCCTCCTCCCAACTAAAGCATTGCACACACACTTTTAAAGGGTCTTTCCAGTTTCCACCCTGGCAGCTAGAGATAGTGCTCCCCACATCCCACGAAACTGGTCTGCTGGACAGTGCGGGGGAAGAGTGTGCTGAGCACTGAGGGGCACACATGCTGTGTTCCATGACAATGATCTGCACATTTCCAGTGCAATAACCTTACAAGCTAGAAAAAGTCCTAAAAGTGCGTCTATACTAGGCTCCTTAGGGTGCAATGTTCAGAGGAGGGCAACGAGGATGATCAAGGCTCTGGAAACAAAGCCCTATGAAGAGAGACTGAAAGAACTGGGCCTGTTTAGCCTGAAGAAGAGAAGACCAAAAGAAGACATGAGAGCACTCTTCAAAGACTTGAAAGGTTGTCACACAGAGGAGGGCCAGGATCTCTTCTCGATCCTCCCAGAGTGCAGGACACGGAATAATGGGCTCGAGTTACAGAAAGCCAGGTTCCGACTGGACATCAGGAAAAAAATCCTGAATGTTAGAACAGTACGACAATGGAACCAGTTACTTAGGGACCTGGTGAGCTCTCCCACCCTAGAGGCCTTCCAGAGGGTGCTGGACAACCATTTGTCAGGGATGCTTTAAGGTGGATTCCTGCATTGAGCAGGGGGTTGGACTTGATGGCCTTATAGGCCCCTTCCAACTCTGCTATTCTATGATTCAATCCTAAGTGGGTTTAGACAGGAAAAAAGTCCTATAACTCCCAACATAGCTGGCTGGGATGCTGGAAGTTGTAGGACCTTTTCCTGTCCAAACATGCATAAGATTGTGCCCTAAAGGCAGTTTTATGCAGGTTTAACCATCACGGCTTCTTCTACCAAACTCTAGGTTTGAGTAAGCATTTAAAAACAAATGAAATGTATATTAAAACAATGTAAAAAATAAAAAATGTATACAAAAAAAGTATATAAAAAATGTAAAAAAAACAAATGTTTTTTTTTTAAAAAAATCAGATTATTGTGGAAACAGGAGAGAATGGATTTATGTACACGTGTGAAACTGACGTAGGCTCTGTTGACCAATCTGTCTGTCTCTAAATGGGAAGCAGAAAGAAATGGATTCTTCGTTGTTAAAAACTTCCCTGATGGTTTCATCCAGGCACTTGCTGTTTTATTAACTTAACTGACGTTGTTAATTTGACTGTTATATTACGTTGCATGCTGTTAGCCACACTGAGAACCTGACGGGTCGCAAAGCTGGCTTAGGCTAACAGTTTGCGGTGTCAGAATTTACAAGGTCTTGGAGCAGAGGTGAGAAGGCTATCAAGAGTATTGCGTCCAGTTCTGGGCTCCACAATTCAAGAAGAACGCAGACAAACTGGAGCGTGTTCAGAGGACGGCAAACAGGATGATCAGGGGTCTGGAAACAAAGCCCTATGAAGAGAGACTGAAAGAACTGGGCATGTTGAGCCTGGAGAAGAGAAGATGGAGGGGAGACATGAGAGCACTCTTCAAATGCTTAAAAGGTTGTCACACAGAGGAGGGCCAGGATCTCTTCTCGATCCTCCCAGAGTGCAGGACACGGAATAACGAGCTCAAGTTAAAGGAAGCCAGATTCCAGCTGGACATCAGGAAAAACTTCCTGACTGTTAGAGCAGTACGACAATGGAATCAGTTGCCTGGTGCGGTGGTGGGCTCTACCACACTAGAGGCCTTCAAGAGGCAGCTGGACAGCCATCTGTCAGGGATGCTTTAGGGTGGATTCCTGCCTTGAGCAGGGGGTTGGACTCGATGGCCTTGTAGGCCCCTTCCAACTCTGCTATGCTATGATTCTATGAAGGGCTACTAGCCCTGATGGCTCTGTGCTACCTCCAGTATCTGAGGCAGTAAGCCTGTGTGCACCAGTTGCTGGGGGACATGGGCAGGAGGGTGCTGTTGCACCATGTCCTGCTTCATGGGTCCCTGGTCGACAGCTGTTTGGCCCCTGTGGGAACAGCTGGACCCTTGCTCTGATCCAGCACCAGGGCTCTTCTTGTGTTCTTAGGAGTCTGTCACACACCTCCAGGGCGTTTCTCAATGCAGACCCTGGCCCACAATAGATCCACTTATGAAACTGGGGACACATGGCTAGGAAAGAACACTGAGCCCAGGCCTGGGCCCCAAAACAGCTTTTCATGCCAAGACGTTTTCATGGCAAGTGTAAGCAGAGGGCCTCTTTATCTCAAACAGCTTGCTGTTTGCAAACAAATATTTCCCTCCTGGCTTGGGGAGCAATGAAGTTGGGGGCTGCCTTATCAGGCTGAAGAATATAGGACACACCTTTTCAGAAATGAGGCCAACGGCTAGCTCTGTGTGTCCCGGGCAACGTCAGTGTCAAACGATGCTCATTAAACAGCCAAACATCCCATGTCCTGAATGATACGGGACATGCTACCTCCAGTATCAGAGGCATTATGCCAGTGTACACCACTTGCTGGGGAACATGGGTGGGAGGGTGCTGTTGCACTCCTGTCCCGCTTGTGGGTTTCTGGTCCACAGCTGGTTGGCCACTCTGGGGCCACAATGACAGACCGCGTGGGACCTTTGGTCTGATCCTGCAGGGTTCTTCTGATGTTCTTCGCTACGTATCACACAACAGAGAGACAGCAGAGGCCTGTTTTGGACCACACAAAGCCGAATATTGTGATTGTGCGTCTGCACACTTTCATCTGCCTAAATCCGTCATGATTCATGGGCCAAGGAAAGTGGAGGAGAAAAAGAGAGGAGGGTGGGCGTGCTAAAAGGCCTTTTCTCTTAAGGAAAATGTCGCTCCTGTCTGTGAATAAAGCCGCTGCCCACTTGAGTTGCGGCTATTTATACCCTACTTAATTGCAAACTCCCTGATGACAATTCCTGCTCTGAGCAAGAGGGCTGAGGCAGACGTCTTCACCCACACCACTAAGGTGGTGGGTGGGGAAATCCTTTAAGGAAGATTGGTTCCATCAGCGGGAATGGAGGCTTTAAGTTCCAGCCTGGGCCCAGCTGCTGAATGGGTTTGCATGCTACAGCTCAGCCTCAGGAAAGAGCCTAGAATCAGAATAGTAGAGCTGGAAGGGGCCTCTAAGGCCATCGAGTCCAACCCCCTGCTCAATGCAGGAATCCACCCTAAAGCATCCCTGACAGATGGCTGTCCAGCTGCCTCTTGAAGGCCTCTAGTGTGGGAGAGGCCACAACCCTCTCCCCCCAGGAACTGATTCCATTGTCGTACTGCTCTAACAGTCAGGAAGTTTTTCCTGATGTCCAGCTGGAATCTGGCT
Organism: Elgaria multicarinata webbii; assembly: GCF_023053635.1. Lineage (NCBI taxonomy): Eukaryota > Metazoa > Chordata > Lepidosauria > Squamata > Anguidae > Elgaria > Elgaria multicarinata. Next base: position 2,407,693 of record NC_086190.1, read on the forward strand.
TCCTTCAACTTGAGCCCGTTATTCCGTGTCCTGCACTCTGGGAGGATCGAGAAGAGATCCTGGCCCTCCTCTGTGTGACAACCTTTTAAGTATTTGAAGAGTGTTCTCATGTCTCCCTTCAGTCGTCTCTTCTCCAGACTAAACATGCCCAGTTCTTTCAGTCTCTCTTCATAGATGAAAACAACAAGCTCTTTGAGCCCGTGCAGAGTGCCTCTCCATCAGCACAGAGGATAGAGAACCAGCAAAGTCTCACCGGGAATGAAAGAGAAAGCTTCAAGCAAGGACAGGGCTTCTCACTCAAGATCTTTCCCAGAGGCTGTCTTTCAGGTTCCCAAGCTGTTGCGTAGCATGAGAGATGGTGACCTAGAACAGAGCCTTTTTGGTTATGGCCTCCTGGCCCCGGGGAGGCATGCCTGCTGCCACATTTGATTCCCTTCTGACGCCAGGTCAAGACCTTTGTACATCCTGACCTCAGCTCATATTATTCTTTGCTGCTTTTGCTTGATGTTCATTTACAGGAAACAGTCAGCCGTGACACCAAAGCCAAATCGTGTGTGAAAAACAAGGTTTGGAATTGGCTTCCATGAATCTGGGTGGGCCTCGCAAGTGGTGTAAAACGTCGGCACTCTATGGAAAAGGCCATCGTCGCGGGGTTTGGAAGTGTGGGACTCGGATTCAAATCCTGCCTCAGTAAGGCTTTCAGCAACCCGCATTTTTCAGCATCTGTTCCCAGGCGTAAAACAAAATAAATGGTAACGGCAGCAGACCTCAGACATGGTTTTTGCCTGTAATCTTTCAATCCGGCATCTCTGTGGCTTCAGGGAAGGCATCGCCCTCCCCGCATGGGTGAGCTCCATTCTACGGGCCGAGTGAGCCAGCTCAGGGAGGTGTTAAGGTCCGCCGGGGCTCTGCCCTAGCTTGCTGTTTTGTGCATCTCCTGATCTCACTAATCCCCGCAGAAAAGGTGGCAGACTATTGTTTACACAGGGACTCTGCGCGCGATATCTGGATTTGCTTTTCTAAGCAGCTCAGGCGCAAATCCCAGCTTAGAAGGACGCGGCTGAGCTAAGCCAGGGAGAGAAAAGAGTCTATTGCAGTCCGCCACAAGCCCTCTGGGAGGCCTGGAGGAAGGTCAAGATGCCGCCTTTCCATCGGCCCCAGCTGTCTTGCAAGCTTTCATACTCCACAAGACTCTTCACCTGCGACAAGGATTTTTCTTGTCACCGTTTAAAAAACAACACCCAACACCCGCTTTGGTCTCAGTTAAAGGCATGCAACCTTTATTCACAATATTCATGAAATAAATTAGGCATACATATACATATATATATATATATTTTCAAGAGAGGTGGAATGAAACAAGAGAGGCCGTCCGATGCAATACGGAGCCGCGTCTGAGCTTTTGAGACTGTCGTGGAGAAGCTTCGGGTTGTTTGCGGGCGGGAAGGAAGGAACGGACGTGAAATGGACGGCGTTACGAAGGCGCAAGGGCCCGGTGGATCGGCGCTAACGGCGCTGCCTTTCCCTGCAGAGAATTCTAGTGCTGGGGAGCGTGAGGAGGAGAGAGGGCAGGGAGGGGCCTTGAGGGTCCGTCCGATCGGAACAGCCGTCTCCAGATCTGACACCTCCCTTGAGTCGCTCAGCAACTCTCTTCCCACACCCAGGGCTGCCCACTGTTGGACGCGCTACAATTACAGATATGACAGGACGGCCGTTCTCGGGGGGGGGGGGGGAATGGGGATGTGCCACCAGTCAGTTGATTTGCCCGAAGTGAAGATTTCTACGCGGACGCTCCGACCGCGGTGGCGGCCCTCTCCTGGAAACGTCTGCCGTGGGGATGTCACTGCTGCATCAGCGGCCGCATCTGTGCCTGGCGCTTGGCTTTGGTTTGGAGGTAGCGGCCTTTCCCTCCCTCAAAGCGCCTCCTCTCGTCCTCGGTTTCCACCTGGGGATCAAAAGAAGCAGGCGTGGGTGTTTGGAAGGGTTGTCGTGCTAAGCAGGCCTCGGAACCCGGCACACGCCTGGCGCAAGCGAGGGCAGGGCGGCTTGGCCACGTAGGAGCCACGTTTCCATCCTCCGCAGAGGGCGGGGAGGCTTTCTCCTCGCAGCAGGGTTGGGGGAAGGGACAGCGACTGGCATGCAAAGGGCCCCAGGGTCGCAGCGTGGCATCTCCAGACACAGCTGGGAAAGACGCCTCCTGCCTGGAACCCTGGAAGGCAGGAAAGAGAAAAGGGGCAGGAGCGACGAGTCCCTACGAAGAAAGGGTAAAACCCCCGGGACTGTTTAGCTTAGAAAAAAGGCGGATGAGGGGAGACACGGCAGAGGCATACAGAATCCTGTGTGGTGTGCAGCGAGAGTGGATAGGGAGACATGTTTCTCCCTCTCTCGTGATACCACTGGGGTCATCCTGTGAAGCACAAACATGGGGGGCTCAGGACAGACAAAAAGAAGGGCTTCTTCACACAGCGGACAGTTAAACTATGGAATTTACCTTCACGAGATGTAGCGACGGCCACCAATTTGGATGGCTTTAAAAGGGGGCTGGGTAAATCCCTGGAGGAAGAGGAGGAGGCGGCCATCCATGGCTACTAGCCCTGATGGCTATGTGCCACCTCCAGTATCAGAGGCAGTAAGCCTGTGTGCACCAGTTGCAGGGGAACATGGGTGGGGGAGTCCTGTTGCACTTGTGTCCTGCTTGTGGGTTTCTGGTGGAGAGCCGGTTGGCCACTGTGTGACCAGCATGCTGGACTAGATGGAGCCTTGCTGTGATCCAGCATCAGGGCCCTTCTGGTGTTTCTATGATCTGCTGCAGTCAGAGAACGCTTCACGGCCCTGATGAAGTCTGGGCCGACTGCAGTGGTGCTGGAGCCCTGGGGCACAGCAGGGGCTCCGCCTCTTAGCCAAAGGCATTCTACATCCCTCTCAGTCACTGCACACAGAGCGTAAGGTCTTGATTTTGTGTTGACTTCCTGGAATGTTAAAGAAGTATAACGTTGTGCAATGGCACAGGCCTTTGCCTGTTTAGGAAAAATAATAGCTCATTAGCTTTTTGTATACTGTGTAGACATAATACCGGAAGATGGTCTCACCTTGGAAAACTTAATAAAGAGAGATTGCGTGAGCTTTCCACTGCCTGTTGGCGGTAAGTTGTCTGAATAAAGCAACTCGAGGTGTTCTTATCTTGTGAACCAGCCAAAAGAATAAGAAGTAAATGAGAGTTGTTACTGTGGAGTAACTCTAATCAAATGTGTTTACTTTGGAATTGTTATTTTTTACAGAGTACTAAGACCGACGTTTTTGAAGAAGATCCTTCGAAACAAGGAATAACATGAACCTTGTTGACTAAATTTGGTCTTAATACACTGTTGATGTGATTAGATGATAGTGTTTGATGTCTATGGGTCGGATTTTCCTGCAATGACTGTTTAAATCTGGTTTGAAATGATTGTTAAGTACAATTGAATACTATTGATATGTAATGAAATGCTACACTGATGTGATGGTTGATTGTTGTAGACTTGTATTAGTATTGGATTGTAAATAGTTATTCTAGTATAAATAAGCGTGTATAATTTTTGAATGACAATTTAATTCATTGGGTTCATTTTGTTTCTACGGTGGTCGCCTTTGGGGTTCCTTTTGTTTACTGCACACAGAGAACCATGTTTTGCACAGCGAGGGCTCATGGCTGGGCCTCGTCATCTCTCATCCTGAAAGGCACATGATGGCTGGCTGGGCCCTCGATGGCTTAAGTCAGAACAGCCGGGAAGCATTTCTGGATCGCGACAGCTATTATGCAGTAGCCTGCCGGGACGATTTCCTAAGAGAGTCTGGTGGCATTAATAGAGAGTCCCCTTCCAAGGGGGTTCTGCAAGGCGTCCTCAGCGTTGCTCCGTTGCCACACAGCACGGGGCACTGTTCAACGAAAGGCCAGACAACTCCCCAGCCCCGGGAACAGAGCCAAGGCTGCCTGGCTGCTTCCAAGAGGGAGAGAAGTGAGGGATGAAGAAATATAGGCAAAGGGGGGTGGGGAAGGGATCTCATTGGGTATCTCCACTCCCCCCACATTCCCAACTCCCTTCCCCAAACTTCTGCAAGCTAAAAACGCACATTCTGGAATCAGAATTATACTGAAGACAGCCAGAGTTCCAAAGTCAAGAACGTGGCCACGATAGCAGAGCCACGAGACGCTACCTGGGTATTTCCTTGAGGCCCAGAGGACTCTGAACGCCAGTCCCTGGGGAACAGCAGAGGGGGCTTCCCAGAGGCATCTGGTTGACCACTGTGGGAAACTGGACACTGGGCTGGAGAAACCCGTGGGCGTGATCCACCACCAGCCTCCTCTTCCTTGGGCTCTGTTGCCCACCCGTCACTCCAACAGCCCCCGTTCCTCCTCTTTCGGAAAGTTTTTTTAAGTCTGTGGAATCTGTGCGGCTCAGAAAAAGGCGTCCTGCTGTGGAATCCGTGGGTCGGATTCATAGAAATCTGAACTCATTCGGTTCCATTGCGGATTTCTTCTAACTCAAGAGCTGCTGTCAGTCCTGGGCTAAACGGGCCGTCGCTCAGTGGGGTTCCCATGTCTCGGGGCGGCTATTTCAGCCTATGCGTCACTGGGCACGACCAAGGTGAGCACTTTCCCCACGGGGACGAGGAGGCTCAGAACCTCCCGGGAAGCCGCTCTTGCTGACGATGACACTGACACACACACACGCTGCTGCGCCCCATGGAAAAAAACCTTGATTCATTGTTCAAATGCCACAATCAAATAAGTCTCCAGATAAAATGAAATAAAGCTCAACGCAGTTGTGAGAAACTGCTAAGAGTTCTCTTGGCATCTTTTCAGCAATTCTCCAGATCAGCAAAACATGCCCCCAGTGAGCACCAAAGGAAGAATAGGCGGCAGAAATATAAGCCCCAGCAATAATTAAGTTGCTATTTATATTTCAAGAGCATATTTAATCCAAAATATATGTCTCCCTCTCTCTCTTTCTCTCTCTCTCTCTGTATCTGTATCTATATCTATAGGAAAATACACAGATTCTTCTACTTCCTTCTGGGGCAGCCTTCTTCAACCTGGGGCGCTCCAGATGTGTTGGACTACAACTCCCAGAATGCCCCAGCCAGCTGGCTGGGGCATTCTGGGAGATGCAGTCCAACACATCTGGAGTGCCCCAGGTTGAGGAAGGCTGTTCTGGGGTTTCTAAAGTCATCTTGTGCCCCAGGTTGCTGGCCTACTCTTAGATTAAATGGTTGATCATTCATCTTAAGGGTAGAGGGGCAGGAACTCCAGCAAATAGGAAAGGCTTCTGAGATGAAGCTGAACCCTGGTTGTCACCTTTGATAACAAAGAAAAAGCAAGAGGGGGTGATGGTGGCGGCGGCAGTGAGGGCAGAGGCCCAGAGGCATTTCTGTTAGAACAAGGGACAAATAATCCCACCCACCCCGGACTAATGTGCAGAAGGGCCACCCGGTGACTTTGAGAGGACCAATCAGGGTGGACAGGGCGCCCACTCATTCAGTAGCTCCACTGTGCCGAAACCACAGCACCGGAGCCTCCTGCCTGTGGGTCTGCAGGATCAGTGCATTCCATACCCGTCTCAAGGACCGAGCCACGTGCCACGGAGAAGGGGCGTTGGAATCGCGATGGCAGGAGATCGCACAAAGGAAGGGCTGCACCTCCGAGTTAATTCGCTGTTCGGTTTTTAGAGGAATTAAGGAGCCAGAGTCGCCCAGGCTGCAGAGCCAATTAACTGCCCAGGACGCTTGCATTATTATTATTATTATTATTATTATTATTATTATTATTATTATTATTTTATATAGCACCATCAGTGTATATGCAGAGAGCTTTGGTGAAAACAGGGGGGTCACAAGGATAGGGGGGTGTTGGGGCAAAGATGTCAGCTTCTCCACCTGGCCTTCTGGGATATCACTTCAGTTCCATTCAGCGTTTTGTGGGCTTTTTATAACCCAGTAGAGTTTGCTTTGCCAAGGCTTCACTTGGTAGATGCCACAAGATGTGGCCCTTTGGATGGCTTTAAAAGGGGACTGGACGAATTCCTGGAGAAGGAGAAGGTTGCCGGTGACTACGAGTCCTGATGGCTCTACGGCAGCCTTCCTCAACCTGGGGCGCTCCAGATGTGTTGGACTACAACTCCCAGAATGCCCCAGCCAGCTGGCTGGGGCATTCTGGAAGATGCAGTCCAACACATCTGGAGCGCCCCAGGTTGAGGAAGGCTGCTCTACGGTATCTCCTGTACCAGAGGCACTAGGCCCATGTATTCCAATTGCTGGGGAACATGGGTGGGAGGATGCTGTTGCACTCATGTCCTGTTTCTGGATCTCCCGTTGGGGCATCTGGCTAGCCTAGAGTGATGAAGGGGAGGGACCCTTGGTCTTATCCAGCACGGCTGCTCTTAGGTGCGAAGACGCATCGCCGTGGCCAGATCAGGTATGTCCAGGAATGGGCTCACTTGGCACACCAGCCTCAGCTGTGCCAACGCATTGCTGGCTGCTACCAAAACCTTGGCATGGGGCCAGAATTCCCCACACCGAGCTGGGACAGAGGTCCTGGCTTGCCCAAGGTTCCCAAGTGAGTTCACGGGCAAGGTGGGATTCGAACAGCTGGCTCAGCCTCTCATCCAGGGTAGCTCTTGAACCTTTCCCTGGGCATAAATCTGTGGCTGCATCGTCCAATCTGCATCCAATTTGCCTCGCAGCACTAATGGCCCAAACAGGCTTGCCAGCTGCGCGTGGGCACAGCCGGCGGGTGGAAGACCAGAGTTCTCATTAACTGGGTGCGTCGTGCAGCTGAACGTCAGGTTCGCGTGCGAGGGATATGATCTTGGGACGGATCAGTCAGCTTCCCCCGTTATCCAAAGCAGCTCCGCTTTGCAGAAGGACTGAGCAGCAGGCCAGAAGAGCAGGGTTGAGTTTGGCCACTGGGGACGAAGCGGGCCCCACGTGCCCTCTGGATGCCGCCGCAGGGAGCCGGGGCTAGAGGCCTCCTCCTGTCAAACTGCGCCGCGTCCCGGCCCCAAAGACAAACACATTAATTCAGGGAACTCAGAACATTGCATTCCACGAATATCCGCATCCTTGCATTACTCAGCATGGGGTGGGGAGCCTTTGCCAGGAATTTAATTCTGGCTCAGGGTAATACAGAGGCCAGGAGAAGAGGCAGGAGCAGAACTTGGGGAAACGCGAACAAAGGAAATGTATCGAAGAGGAAGACCTGTGGGTCCGTCTAGGCCTCCAAGAAGGCACCTTTGGAGATGCCAGAAGCTGAGCCAGGGACTTGATGCATGCAAATGACACGCCGGCCTGGTTCACACATGACAAACAACCCGCGGTTTGTTAACCATGGGTTGTTTGGGAGCGAGGGAGTGTGCTTCCGCCCAGTCACTTGCCCACTTCTGTTGTGCTAAACACACACACACACACACACACAGAGTTGTTCTCCACGACATGCAAACCAGGAACTCTGGGTGTTTTCTTGCTCAGTGACCCAGAGTTTGAACCCGTGGATTGTTCTTGGCTCATGACTCTGGGTTATAACCCAGCGGGAGGGGGCTGCAGTGCCGTGGGTGGAGACGCTGCTCTGCCTGCAGAAGGTCCCAGGGGCAATCTCCGGCATCCCCAGGTAGGGCAGGGAAAAGACTTCTGCCTGAAACCCTGGAGAGCCGCTGCTGCCAGTCAGTGTTGACAGTACTGGGCTAGATGGACCCAAGGTCTGATTCAGTAGAAGGCAGCATCCGACGTTCCTCCCTCCGGGTTTGCGCTGGAAGCGTTGCGAGCAGGTCGGAACCAGCACCCACCTGCCTCCCAAACCACCCAGGGTTTGTCAACCGTAGTTTGTTCGTTGCGTGCAAACGGTGCCACGGCATCGCTGAATTACAGCTCCTTGCTGCCAAAGCTGTGGGGGAACCCAGATGACTTCCCTCAACACCTCCAGCCTTTGTTCCAGAGGGGGTGGGCTAGGAGAAGCTCCCACTTCGTCAATGGCTCTGGGCCAATGCCCATTTGGATGGGAATTCACCCCATTTCGACACCCCAGTGAGTCTCCAGGGTTAGTGACTGCCAGGCTGTCCCTTTCGTGAAAACTGGGCCTTAGCTAGACCTTACAAAGCTCGTTTTAAAGCCTCTCCCAAAAAACACACCCATAGCCCGGATGCCTGATGGAAGGCAAACGCTCCCCGGGGCAAGAAGAGACGCTACTTTGCCTCTCTTCAACCAGCGCAATTCCGGGCAGGTGCTGGGCGCTGCGACGGAAATAGCAACCCAGCAGTGCAGGCTTTGAGAGCCAGCGGCAAGCCAGCTACAATAGCAAAGGCCAAGCGAGTGGCGTCATCTCGCGAAGAGGAAACGATTCCCGCTTGGAAGTTTAAAAGGGAATGAAGAGCAAAGGCTCCCTCCGAGCCTTGCAAGAAAGACGCTGCTAAGATGTAAACGCCTCTGACCTCTCCCCCAACACAACACACACACAGAAAGGACAAAAAAAATGCCCTGAAGTTCGCTCATGCCCAGGAGTCCTTCCTCTACCCAACTTAAATGTGCTGTACAAACTTAAATCTAAATTAACAGCCCCCTCTACCTGGAAAGATTTCAGGGCAAATAACATTTTCTGGCCTGTGGAAATGGGACCCCAAAGACCAGCATTTTACCCCAAAGGAACGGAGGCCGACAGGCATCCAGGAAGACTGCGGAGGTGCGTGTCTGGGGATGTGGGTGTGCGCAAGGTGGCACGTACACATCCATGCTGGATGTGGCCACCAAATCATTGCCTGCTGACCTCGGAGAGGAAAAGGCTGACTGCCCGGTGCCCTAGAAGTCCCAGCCAGCTATTCACAGCAGGAATAAGCAACAGAAAACAGGCTTAGATCTCAGGGGGCCCAAATCTTGTCCTTGGGGTTCTGCTGCGTTTTCACAAGGCCCTTGGAAGGCCGTCAGAAGTGCACAGCCACTGCAGTGACGCTGCCCCCAGGGCCTTCACCTGCCAGGAAGCCCAGGGCTCAAAGCGCTTGCCAGAGGGAGATGGAACACTTGCCGTGGCAAGCGCAATCACGGACCCCCGTTCGCTCTCTACCTGGTTACAAATATCTCTTGCGCGCGTAACGCTTCTACATACATCTCAATAAATAATAAAAAACGATAGGTTCCAAGCTCTGAACGTGTCCTACACGGAGCAGCCTTCAAAAGCTGCGCAGAAGCTCCAGGCGCTCGTGTGGGGCTCCTTCCCAACCAGTACAAAAGCCCTGGGGCAGGCCCCCGACCCCCACTATGTAAGGGAAGTCCTGGAAAAACTATTCAAGCCAGCACCCGGGACGCTCCAATGGAGGTGGGTGCCTGCTGCGTGATTCCCCACTTCCTCTCCAAGGAGAAGGTAATGCTGCCACATCTCAGTGGGAGGAACGGCTGGGGGGGTCCAACCGCTCCTGATGCGGGACACGGCTGGACCGCCTGCCCACCCTCAGAGGAGGAGGAAGAGGAGGAGGCCCGACTGAGACGTGGCAGCTCCTCGGGGCTTGCATCCTTTCCAACACCCCCCCTCCCCCACGATCAGTGACTCATGCAAAGCCACTGTGGGGTGGGCTCCTAGAAGGGTGGGTGATTCTTTGACACTATAAAAATAACCCGTAGAAAGAGAGAGAGAGAGAGAGAGAGATGATTCCAGCTTTAATTCAGAAAGGAGCGTGCTTTACTGATCAGACATGGAAAGCACCAGGCTAGCATTCTAACAAAACTGCTGGAATTCCAAGTCCTTTCAGGGTCTCCCCCTTGGCCATCCAGTATCCTCAATCAGGTCTGAATTTATAGCCCTGAATGTATATTCTGGGACCCACGGCTGCCAGATGCTGCCGCTGCCAGAGGCTGCCCTTTCCCACATCACACCCTCTCCCTCCTCGGCCACCTGAATCCATGAAGTTAAGCCCAGTTACGGTCAGCTGTCTTTCGGGGAGAGAGAGAGAGAGAGAGAGAGAGAGAGAGAGAGAGAGAGAGAGAGAGAGAGAGAGAGAGAGAGAGACACACACACACACACACACACACACACACAGCCGTGGCCAGGAGGCTGTGCTATTTTCTACGCTCATTTCAGAAGAGATGTAAAACCTTCGTTCCTCACCAGGCTTTGGCTATTTCTCCTTAGAGGTCCTCGCTGGTTCTGACTAGATGGTTTATGGTTTTAGTTGCCTTGTTATACAGTATTTTCCAAGATCTTGTTTTAGATGTGTTCATTTATTCATTGGTGCTTTAAAGCTCTTCTGAACACGTGTGTAAACGTGGCAAGTAAGACACACCAAAATTAATCAAAACCTTGCTAAAACCCACCCCTTTTAAAAAAACATTAACAACCTCCAGAAATTAAGAAACCGGGGGTGGGGGTGGGAGGTGGGATGAGCACACACGCACGCACGCACGCACGCACACACACCACAAAAGCATTCACTCATACCAGGGATTCTAAGGAAAACATCTGTGTTCGTTATTGTAAAATAAGACCAACAAATTATATAAATGCCACTCAGATGGCAAAAATCGAACCCGGCTGCCTAAACGCTTTGAAACCCTGAAAAAGACGAGTGCAGCGGGGAGTTGACAAGGCAGAAACGTATTAATCGAGGAACAACTTTGCAGCTCAGCCGTTTCTCGGCAAAAGCGGGGCCCGGGCGAAGACGGCTAAAAATAGGCAACAAAGGAGAAGCAGAATTGACAATAGCAGGTAGGGAAAACGGGCTGCAGGAGGAATGGAGGGAGCGGGGCGGTCGGGCGGAGAGAAAACACGTAGAACTGACAGAGGCCAAAAGACCTGCAAGCCTCGACTCCCTGGACAATCCCACCTTCATTTAAAACAGCCTTCCTCAACCTGGGGCGCTCCAGATGTGTTGGACTGCATCTCCCAGAATGCCCCAGCAGAACCCCAGGGAGTTGCAGTCCAACACATCTGGAGCGCTCCAGGTTGAGGAAGGCTGATTTAAAATATTCCAAAAGAGAACATTGACTTCCAAATATTCCAAAAGAGAATATTGACTTCCTTTTCTAAAGGGGATCCTTCAGAGAGGCTAAGGGCGGAAAGTATATGTTATGGATGCTTGGAGGAGACCACAGGTGGGCTAGCTTCACCTTCTGCCTGCTGATTCTCTACCGCAAACGCCGCCCTGGCCATTTTCAAATATAGTTTCAGCTCTCATCCAAGCCAGGCTCTGGAAAGAAGTAAGCTTTGTAGAAGGAAAAGCATCCACAGGTGACATTTGCTGGGTAAGATTGGTGGGCTTGAGAGGGGAGAAGTACTACTCCCTTGCCCACTAATTCTGCCCTAGAAATGCCCCTTTTTGTGTGCTAACTTGGTGGAAGTTGGTACAGGAAGCCATGTTCACAAAGTCATGGCGTAAGGCTGGAGGCCGAATTCTAGGGAGATGAAAGAGGCATCTCTTCCCATGATGCCTGAATGTGTGCACATCACTTTTGTTCAATTGTTTCTCTGGACAAATAGGTTAGGCAGGTTTTTGAAACAATACAAAACCTGCCAAACCTATCTGGTCAAAGCCAAGAGCATTGAGCAGGGGCTGGACTCGATGGTTTTGTGGGCCCCTTCCAGCTCTACTATTCTATGGTTCTAAGAACACACACATACCGTGAGCAACGATCTCTCTTTCAAACCATTTTCTGCGCTCTGGGGGGTGAGAACCAACCCTCTCATCTGCTTCAGTATAACTGAAGCAGCTTTTTCTTCTTGCTGAATTAAGGGAACATGATTTTGCTGGACAAAACACACACACACAAAACCCAGGGGCACTGCATAAAAAGCTGAACTGTGTAAGACACACCGTCTTCAGCAAACCAGAAACTTGATTCATGTGTCCGCTTCTGCCCTGGACGGAGAAGGAAAACATAACGCTGGAGGGCGTTTCACAGCGTTGTATGTTTTGTTTAAACAACACATTTTAAATTCAGCTGGAAACACTAAGCGGGGTTTTGGGTGTTTGCTTTAAAAACACTCCTCACTGACTGAACTAGCCCAGCCTCTCCCAGGATGCCTTACGCCCCTCAAGGAATGTGTGCCAGAGGGGGAAACACACGTCCAAGTCCTGCACGCCCAGCCGGCTGAAAGATAACATGGCAACACTCACCACCAGCTGCGGGACGGGCAGCGGCCGGCCTTCCTTGCTCAGGGACACGTAGGTGAAGAACGCACTGACCGCGCGGTATCGCTCCTGGGATTCGTCCACGAAAGGGTCGGCGTCCACAAAGACCTCGATCTCCATGGATTTGTTGCTTGTGAAGGTCATGCGCCCGGAGATGGTGATCACGCTGCCTGCAAAACAAAGAGGTGCCCATGAACCGGGGGGGGGGGGCTCCTGCGGAAGGGAACCATGGCGGGGGCCGTCCCTTCCTAAGAAGTCCAACAGTGCGAGACGCAAGAACGGCTCAGAGGGCCCTTTGACAGCACCTGATTCTGCGGCCTGGAGGCACCCAGCCTCTGAATATAGAGTCTCTCCTCCTCCATCAATTTCATTGGGTGACCCCAAGTTCCAGTATTACGGGAGAGGGACCACTTTTCTCCCCCCCACCCCCCCATCCTATGGAAAACACACAGGGTATCACAACGCCATCGTACTGTAACCTCAGGAATCCATTTGCCATGCCATCAGGAGCCACAACTGACACGCAAATTGTACCCTGGTGAAACAGAGAGGGGTGAAAGTGTCAAAGGGAAGGCTGCTGCGACATCTCAGTGTCATCTAGTGGAACTTCTCCAGATGTTTAGAAGCTGGGCCCAGGAGAGAGATGGTGGAGCCCTAGGTACTTCTATGCTGTGACATGCTTGCGGGACACTTTGAAGGTAAGAACATCAGAAGAGCCCTGATGCTGGATCAGACCGAGGGCCCATCTACTCCAACATTCTGTTCACACAGGGGCCAACCAGCTCTGGACCAGGGACCCTGCAGCAGGACAAAGATAAAGTTCCTTGTGTCCGTCACAACTGAAGATGCAGTTATTGACGATCCTTTAACGAAGGTGCGCAGAACACCACCCGGTCCAGTTTTCTTGGAGGAGTTCCAGGCATTGGGACCAGAGAGTGTGGACAAGGAGCTTAGCCAAGTCAGGTCCACGGCCTGTACGGCCTGTACGGCTGCCCCACTTGACGACTGGCATTTAGTAAGGAGGGGTTATCCGGCTGGGTCCTGAAGGTTGCCAATTTCTCTTTTAGAGAGGAGGCAACACCAGTGTCTTTGAAGGTGGTGGTGAGCAGGCCGCTCCTGAAGAAACCAAACTTGGAACTCAAACTTCTGCTCAACTATAGGCCAATTGCCAGATCTGGGCGAGGTGCTTCCTGTGAGTGGACATCCGTCAACACCAGGCACTCTTGGATGAAACTGATTTTCTAGATCCGTTGCAATCCGGTTTCAGGACTGGTTTTGGAATAGAAATGGACCTTTACTGAGACAGGGTCAGGGGGAGTGTCAGAAGCACGACTGCTCTTATGTCAGTCCCTCTCTGCTCAACCCGCCTCACAGGCTTGCTGAGAGAGAAAGGCAAGAGTAGAGCGTTTTTGTAGAAGGAACAGTGCAAGAGAAGACCAACTTGAGTGCAGCTGCAGAACCGTGGCTCGCAGGAATGCTCACGCCACCCTTGCTGCATTCGCCGAGCAGGCTGCAAATGTAGTGTCTGCTTTTCAGTTATTGAAAGCTGAGCTGGGGATTCCCCCCCCCCCTTTTTAGGTTAACTGCCTCAATCTGCTCTATTTTATCCATGCAAAGAACAGCCTACTCTGCAACTGTCAGCATGTGCAGGGGAGCGGGGTGTGCGTGTTGGAGATGATACAGAAGAGATTATTATAAAAAGGGTGGGGGGAGAGAGTAGTCAAGTCAGATGGTTTTTCCACATCTCTGTGATGGAGTAAGACCACCTAATCAGTTTTGACATTTAGAAGAGAAACAGCAGGTTCCGCCTGTGATTATCGATAATTTCAAGCCGCGTTTGTGATGCGAAGGAAGGGAAATGGATTCCTTAGCATGAAAAGCCAACAAGGCTGAGCCCCAAAACAAAAGCGCCCCCCTCCCTCCGCCTTCTGTGGCATCTGGTGGAAAGGAAAATGCAATCCTGGCCAGATATTCCCCAACCCTGATGCCAAATTCCAGCTGTTAAGAGGGTTGGGTTAGCTCAGCCTTCCTCAACCTGGGGCGCTCCAGATGTGTTGGACTACAACTCCCAGAATGCTGGGAGGTGCAGTCCAACACATCTGGAGCGCCCCAGGTTGAGGAAGGCTGGGTTAGCTGAACACGTCCCTTTGATCAGGTTATGACCTGGACCAGACATACACATACGTCATTGGGGAAGGGATAATGGGACATGCAAATACACTGTTGAATAGACACAGAGTTTGAGTCAACATGCACGCTCTCTGTACAATTCACACATGCAAGTTATCATTGCTGTTTTTTGACTAGCCTCTCTACTGACATATATGAAGCGGGACGGATCCACATATCTGTGGGGCTTCCATTGCCCTGCTACCCAGAGGTGAACCTTGCTTGATGTGTGAGAACCAGGTGAGTGCCTCTTTACCAGCCCTCAATGATGCAGGGTGGAAATTTCCCAGTGCTTTATTTTTCCGTGGTGGAAAAAGCCCTGTTTTATAAGTAACGAATGGATGCCAGTTGCAAATACAGTATTAGGCAAACTTGACAGTTTCAATGTGGTTCTCCCTAGCAAATATATGAGAGAAAACCCTATATGTCATTGAAATGCATCGATGACTCAGAGAGAAACGGAATTAGTAAGTAGTGACAATGAAGCTGAAGGCGCCCCAATAATCTCAGCAGAAGGAAGCTGAAGTCTGTTCAAATACAGGAGTAGCTGTCATACACGGCCGTTCAACAGCATAGCAAAGGGTTTTCAATACCTTTGGGTTTTTTCCTTCAGTGTAAACAATGCAAGTACACACTGTAGTCTTTAATATTTCAACAAGTGTTCCAGTACAAATTTCTAAACAATATAACACTGAAATCACATTAAGTGTTCTTTACTTCCCCTTCCCAGCAAATATTTCAGGTCAAATATTTCGGCTGTTCTGGGTCAAAAATAATAATAAATATTATTTACTTATTGCAAGAAAAGTAAACTTGCTAAATTATAGCAACTCTTCAGAGCACCAGAAAGCTTTTTCCAATGTAGATTACCCCTATGTCACATAGGAAAATTTCCCAGAAATGTTTCCGGTTCAAAATCTCCCAGAAATCCCACGTCGCTCAACAACCTGGCCTCCACTGAGGCTTTGGTAAGTTAACGACAGCCAATTCACTGATCAATGAGTCGTTTTTGAAAAAGCGGAGGATTACTCTTAAATTGGCTGATAAGACCCTTTGAAATAGCCGTGAACCACAGAAGAGCCTGAGATAATAGGAAAAGATTGAGCTGCGTTGACAAGCTCAACCGGCCTTCCCCAACCTGGGGCCCTCCAGATCTGTTGGACTGCAACTTCCACCAGGCAACAAGGCCATGCTGCTGAGAACGATGGGAGCTGTAGCCCAAAGCATTTATCCAATCCTCCTTTAAAGCCATCCAAACCAGCAGCGCGCATGTTTTGTGGCCAAGAGCTCCATAAACTCCTCCTGTAAAGACAGAACCTTCCATGCCCTGGATCGACAGCCCCAATTTCACTGAGTGACCCCCCTCACTTCTAGTTCTATGAGAAATGAAGAGACTTCTCTGTCGACTTTCTCTACCAAAGCATCATTTCATAAACCTCTACCATTTCCCCCCTGTCTAAGCTAAGAAAGACCCAAATGTTGGGTTATTGTGCCAGAACTTTTCTCTTTCTGGAACTCTGTTTGTGCTCAGAAACAAACACACATCACGCAGGTCTTACACAGCAGAGCTGGTTTATTTCCTTCAGGCTTCTGTGCAGTTCAATTCAGATCAGTTCAGATCAGCACACTGAGGCATACACAGAGAGCAGTGATTATAGAGCAGTGATCAGTAAGCAGTGATCAGTTCCATTTTACACAAGTGAGAAACTATATACACATCTTACACAATTCTTATCTACATTACATACAGCTGTGATGAGGCTAACTTAGAATCTTGGCAAGGTTCCCAGAACAGCCTCTATCTCAAGGTAATTGCCCACAGATAGACTTTCTCTGTTTAACCCTGAGATAGCCATACACACACAATTTTAATGACTAAGCAAGTATTTCTTTTCATATACTTAACAGTCCTCCTCTTGCGCATGTTGTTTAAATTGTGTTACAATCTGAGACCCAGCTTTAAAAGCATCTCTTTGTGTTTTACCATTGATACTGGTTTTGTGAATAAATCAGCCAACATCATTTCAGATGGACAATATTCAAGCTTAATCCAGCCCTTCTGAATTATATCTTTCACATGAGAATAACGAACATCCACATGTTTAGTTCTTGGTTTACACTTTTCAGATGTAGCCATACTAATACATGCCTGATTATCCTCAAATATGGTTACTGGTGTCTCAATTTCCAACCTTAGATCAGCAAATAATTGTTTATACCACTCAATCTCATTACAAGCCAGAGATAAACTGATATATTCTGCTTCTGCACTAGAGGTTGCTACACAATTTTGTTTTCTTGTATACCAATCAATCAAAGATTGATTGTAAAAGAATGCTGCTCCACTGGTAGACTTTCTATCAATTGCGTTAGCCCAGTCAGCATCTGCATAAACACAGAAATTTCCATCTTTGTGTGTAGATATTTCCAATTTGTGATTGATTGTACCTTTTAGATATCTCAATACACGTTTTACAGCTGTCCAATCAGTTACAGAAGGTTTTGTCATTTTTCTGCTTAAAAGATTTACAGCAAATGTAATATCTGGTCTACTTAGGTTTGCTAGATAAAGTAAACTTCCAATCACACTCTGATATTTCTGTATGTCTTCCATTTCAGTACTGTCTGTCTGATTTTGAAAATCAGTGACCATAGGAGTGGCAACAATTTTACAATTCTCCATGCTGTGTTCTTCCAGCAATTTTTTAATTTTGCCACTTTGTTCAATCAGAAATGACCCTGTGTTAGAATCTTTTGAAATTTGCATTCCCAAATAACTTTTCACTGAACCAAGGTCTTTTAACTCAAAATGTCTTTGCAGCTGGTTTACAAATGTGTTTTTCTGTTCTTCTTCATTAAAAACCAGTAACAAATCATCTACATAAATCAGCAAATACACTACATTTGAACCATCCTGTTTTGTGTACAAACAATGATCAGCTTTGCTTTGTTTAAAACCCATTTTGATCAATACATTGTCCAGTTTCTTATTCCAACACCTTGCTGCTTGCCTCAAACCATATATGGATTTTTTCAATTTACAAACTAACCCTGGATTTTTAACAAAACCTTTTGGTTGAGTCATGTAAATTTCCTCAGTTAAATCTCCATATAAGAAAGCTGTTTTGATGTCAAAATGAAATACATTCAATTGTTTTTCTGCTGCAATTTTTAACAAAAGTTTTACACTTGAGTATTTTGTTGTAGGTGCATAAACTTCTTCAAAATCTATTAGATATTTTTGAGCAAATCCTCTTGCTACCAATCTTGCTCTGTAACGTTTCACCTGTCCTTTCTCATTTTGTTTTACTTTGAATACCCATTTACAGGTAATGGCTTTACGACCTTCAGGTAAAGGTACTAGCTCCCACGTTTCATTTTTTTCCATTGCTCTGATTTCCTCTGACATTGCTTCATGCCAGCCCTGAGCTTCTGTAGGTTCCATTTCCTGAATTTCCTCAAATGAAGTAGGTTCATAGGCTATTAGTAAAGCTCTATGAGAAACCTGTTTGCTTTGGTATTCATCTGAATAACGAATTGGAGCTTTGCGTTCCCTTTCTGATCGTCTTGGCATAGTTACAGGCATAGTTTCCTCCTCCACAGTTTCTTCCCCTTCCCTCTCTTGCTGAGATTGTTCAGGAATTTCTTCTGTTTCTACAGCTTTCTGTTCTACAGGCAAACTTACATACTGTTTTGTTTCCTGCATTTGTTCATGAAAAACTACATCTCTGCTCACAATTACACTTTTGTGATATGGAGACCACAAACGATAGCCTTTTGTTTGTGTATCATATCCCAACAGTTTACATTCCAAACCTCTTTGAGCTAGCTTTCCTGGTCTGTTTTCTTTCTGAACATGAACAAAACATTTACTTCCAAAAACCCTTATATGTGACACTCTAGGTTTTCTTTTGTAAAACATTTCATATGGGGTTTTTTCATGTACAGAGTGGTAAAGCCTGTTTAACAAATAATTTGAGGTGGACAAAGCTTCTGCCCAGAACAGATTAGACAATCCTGACTCTTTCAATAGAGCTCTTAACATGTTCTGCAAGGTTCTGTTTTTCCTTTCTGCAACTCCATTTTGAAATGGTGAATATGGAGCAGTAAGGTCATGTTGTATACCCTCATCACTGAGGAATTTTTTAAATTGGTTGCTAAGAAATTCACCTCCCCGGTCCGTTCTTAGATTAGCTATAGGTTCTTTAAATCTATTTTTACTCCACTTAACAAACGCTTTGAACTTTCCAAAAGTTTCACTCTTCTGTTTTAACACATACACAAATCCAAATCTACTGTAATCATCAACAATAGACAAGAAAAATCTGTTTCCTCCTTGACTTGTCTCAAAAGGACCTGCAAGATCTGCATGAATTAATTCAAAAATTCTTTTTGTTGTTCTCTCACTATGTTTTGGAATGTTTGACTTATGACACTTGGTTTCACTGCATACATTACATTCTACATAGTTAGAACATGGTTTGATTTTCACCCCTTCACACAATTCTGGAATCTTAGAAATTGTTTTATAGTTAGCATGACCAAACCTTTTATGAGTTAAATGGATACACTCTTGGTGTGGTTTGCAATTGGCTATTGTTTTTGTTGTGACTTTGCTGGCTACAACTTCATTTTCTGTACAAGTATTAATCACATACAAAGATTCTTTCATTATTCCCTGCACACACACCTTGTTTCCCTGTTTTATAGTACAATTTTCTTCAGTAAAACAAACCTCATACCCCATTTCTGTTAACTGAAACACACTTAGAAGGTTTGTTTCTAATTCTGGTACATATAAAACACTTTGTAGTTCAACTCCCAGACAATCAAAATATACATTACCCACACCACAAATCTGGATTTTTGTTCCATTTGCAAGGGTAACACACTTTTGCTCTGAAGTAGAAGTTTCCAAGGTTACAAATGAAAGTTTGTCTTTTGCCATACTTATTGAAGCCCCAGAGTCCAAAAACCAAGGATTTATTGTCTCTTTGACTCTTGCTAGAAGACACTTCTTTGTTGATTCAGCTTCATTCATGTTGTTTTCTTCTCTCCACTTTGCTGTTGACAGCTTCTTCTTCTTCTTGTTGCAATCCCGCCTTAAGTGTCCTGTGGAACCACAGTTAAAGCATTTCCTTGCCTTTAATGCAGCCACCACGTCAGAAGATTTATGGCTTTGTTGAAATTCAGCCACAGGAAGTTTAAGGCTCTGTTGTTTTGAAGCTTGTCTTCTTTCATAGGTTTCCAGTAGTTTTCCAGCTACATACTCAAGGGTTAAATTTTTCTCCTCTTGACTTTCCATCATGGTGACAACCGCGTTGTACGATGAATCAAGACTTGACAAAATCACATAGACTTGGTGTATAGTTGTAAACTCCATCCCTCGTGCCCTGAGTTGATTGAAGATTTCTCTCATGCTTTTCAAATGGTTTGACATAGACTCCCCTGGTTTCAGCTTCATTCCATACAGCTTCCGGGTTAGAATTATTTTACTGCCCGCTGTTTCTCTTTGATATACAGCTTGTAGCGCATTCCAGCACTCTTTTGATGTATTCAAAAACTGAATGAAGGAAATTTGAGAGTCTTCCACAGCTAATGCAATAACTGCCATTGCTTTTGCATCATCCTTAAACCATTTAGCATTCTGTGGATCTGCTCTATCTGGTGGATCCTCTGTGACTACATACCACAGTTCAGCCTGAATCAGATACATTTGCATTTTGTAAGACCATAATGCATAGTTAGAGTCATTCAGCTTTTCTAACAATTGATGCAAACCAGACATATTAGCTCCTGCCATTTCCTCTGCTTTAGGAATTGGTATCTCACCGTCCTCCTGCTCAGAGTCCTCCTCAGAGTCAGCCGACTGAGATTTTTCCTCACTTTGCAGCACTGGCTTTAGCTTGATGTCTTCCTTCATCAACAGTTTTCTGTTTTAGCAGACTCCTGGTTCTGATACTGCACCGTTCCCATCAAGTTCTGGTTCTTCTGCCTGGATTAGGCTAGCGTAGGCTTCCTGGACTGGACTGGGCCCATAACCTTTGTTGGGTTATTGTGCCAGAACTTTTCTCTTTCTGGAACTCTGTTTGTGCTCAGAAACAAACACACATCACGCAGGTCTTACACAGCAGAGCTGGTTTATTTCCTTCAGGCTTCTGTGCAGTTCAATTCAGATCAGTTCAGATCAGCACACTGAGGCATACACAGAGAGCAGTGATTATAGAGCAGTGATCAGTAAGCAGTGATCAGTTCCATTTTACACAAGTGAGAAACTATATACACATCTTACACAATTCTTATCTACATTACATACAGCTGTGATGAGGCTAACTTAGAATCTTGGCAAGGTTCCCAGAACAGCCTCTATCTCAAGGTAATTGCCCACAGATAGACTTTCTCTGTTTAACCCTGAGATAGCCATACACACACAATTTTAATGACTAAGCAAGTATTTCTTTTCATATACTTAACACCAAATACCTAACCGTTCCTCAGAGGAAAAGGGTTCTCCACACCCCCTAGTTCTAGCGTATCATTTATAAATTGGAGGGACAAGAACCGTCCACCGTGTTCCCTACACATATTGAGATTTGGGCTTCTTCCCACTGGAGAATCCGGCTGACGGATCTGCAGAGAGAATGCTGGACCAGACAGGCCTTTCCCGGTCTTCACAACGGATGCCCGCTGCGCTAGGATCCAGGATCTGGCCTTTACGACCAAATGGGCAAACATACAAAGAGCTAGACGCAGCCTTCCTCAACCTGGGGCGCTCCAGATGCGTTGGACTACAACTCCCAGAATGCCCCAGCCAGCTGGCTGGGGCATTCTGGGAGTTGTAGTCCAACACATCTGGAGCGCCCCAGGTTGAGGAAGGCTGAGCTAGAGAAAGGAGGTGAACAGAGAGGATCAATTTACAGAAATGCGGAGGCTCTTCAACATATATGGGGACTGGGAAGTTCAAGATGTACTCTGGCTGTATCCCCTTTGGGAGATGAGCGAACACTCATTCAGTCAGAACGCAGCGTTCCCCTTTCTTTGCTTTTCTTGCTGCTGCCATTACGTTTATTCTTTGCCACCACCATTTTTGTTTGTCCATCCTTGGTTATAGCACCACCGAATTTCCTTGTACTACCGTATATAGTTGCCATAATAGAAACAAAAGTGTGGAGTGTTGAGCTATACCAGGGGTGCACAACCACAGGACTGAGAGCAAAATCTGGCTCACTCGGGGTCCCTGTGGGCCCCTCGGGGATTCCACAGATGGCCACGCCCCCTCTTCCTGGCTCCACCTCCTTTACCCACACCACTAATCATTTGGGGGCTTTCAGGCTTTTGTGCAGTTCTCCCCCCCCACTCCTCCCCAAATCTAAAAGGTGAAAGTCCTCTTCTGCCTCTTTCGTCCTTGGCTCTCCCCACTGGCGGAAAGTGGTCCTGTGGGCTTGTCTGAAATGGAATTCGGCCGCAAGCAAAAAGAAGTTCGAGACATCCGAGTTACACAAATGGAACGACTCCAGGTAGAAAGGCCAGGGAAGCCATACGCGCCCCTCCCCACCTGTCCTGTCTTGTGTGTCACTACGGCACAGACAGGAATATGAAGACAGCAGAAAAATATCACCCTGGACGTCTGACCGCAGCCGATGACACGCGCCCCTCCTCCCTGCCTAAATGCCCAAGACAGAGAACAATCATTATGGTTAAAAAGAAAAATCTTGTTGGAGACAGAGGCAGGTCCCGGGGTTCATGAAATTTTAAAGCCGGTTGTGAAAGCAAGCCCAGCCCAGTGCCATGCAGCTGGTGTGCTGTCAGTTCTGGTATGGATTCGTCTCGGGAAAGGACGGACAAGCAGCAATTATTCTTCCCCGAGTGCCCTGGTGCAGGGGTGGCAGCAAAAGACGCCGCCTTCTCTCCCCCCCCCCCCGTTTACCCCAGAGAAAGACAGAACGTGTGCGACGTTTGGCTCTGGAAAGCGCACAGTTCTATCGAGCTGGAAGGGGCCGGCCTGCTGGCACGGGGTGAAACGGGCCAGCCACGAGGCGAGGGGCAAAACGGCCCGTGGGGCTGAGGAGCGGGCGGCAAGGCGTGCAAAGGACCGTAAAACATTCGGATGCCGCGGGGAAACCTCTTGGCTCCACCGAAACGGAACAGTGTGTGGTTTAGAGACCCAGTAGCGTGGCTGGGGGCTTCTCCGTGAACTGCAAAAGGCCATTCACAAAACTCTGCACGCACCCAGGAACACAGAGGAGAGACGGCTCCATCGAGACCTCCCACCCATCTCCCTTGTCCCGTTCCTTTTGCTACTCTGAAGCCAGGGCAAAGACGAGAGACAGAGGCAGGCTGGTCTGGCTTGTGATCTTTTTACCCCAACAGTGAAGGTAGTGTCCTAGAGAAAGCAGCGCCAGAAAGGTGTCTGTTGACTGAAACAGTGCAACTAAATCAGGGCCCCAACCAAGGTGCTGGGTGGAGGAGCACCCCTCCAGCCAGCACCTTGGTTGGGGACCCAGCTTCACCTGCCCCACACCTTCTCCTATTGGGGAGAAGTTGGGGTCACAAAGCACTTAGCAGCAGCCAGGGGAATCCCTGCCGGTATTGGCAGAAACAGCAGGGATTCCTTTCCCCGCTAGAGTTTCGCTCCAGGCCCCGCAGGCCACATTCAGCCTGTGGGCTTGAGGTTCCTCATCCCTGGTTTGAGAGAGGGGGGGTCACACGTGCCCCATGCGCTGCCAGCTTGCAACCCTACCTGACAGCATCAAGGGTCCATATGAGGGATTGCCAATGGGCAGGGAAGGGAAAAACTCCCTGCTCTGCCTTTTACCTTGTAGGCACCCTTCTCTGGCAACCACTTGAAGTGTGGGTGGGGCGGAGGACTGCAGTTCCCTGGGATCCAGGCCTGGTGCAGCCTGGCCAGGGATAATCTGACCCCAGCGCTCAAGATATGACGCGCCTCTGTCCTAGGCAAGAGCTGCCCTGTCTTGAAGACCTCCACTCCACAGCCCAATTGGTTCTCTGCCCTTAGCTGACCAAAACCAAAATGGTTTTAGCCATGGTTCCCTCCCCATTCAGAACATTGTGCCTTTCCATTAGATGTACGCTCCCGTCATTTCTCATGGAAACCTCTTAGTTACACCCGTCTCCGCTGCTCGGATCCCTTCTATCCAACATTCAGGCTGCATCATCCACCCTGCTACAGACACAAAGATCTCCAAACATTTCCCTGGCTGTGTCTCCCTCTACTCCTCCCAATCCGGGATTCCGCCCCCTGCACGCTGCAACGTCACGAGAGCGTGCTGTCCCTGCGCACCTGTTTGCGCTATCACAGATACGGAGCTCTTGAATTTCGGCCTGGTCAGAGTGGGCCTAAAGGCTTTCCTTTCCATCAACGCAAGGACGGGCCCGTTTTAGTCAGGCGCTCCACGAGATGCAGATGTGCCATTGCTGGCAGGGCTGCAGTCTTTTAAGCTGCACTGAATCTCTCTCCGGGCAGGAACAGCAGATGGCACAGTGCGATGGGCAAAGCCCACCAACGCCACACCACACCGTGAGACTCAGCCTGCGCAATGCGTTCTCGGCCCCTGGGTCTACGGCCCCTCCCTGGTCTTCGCCAGTGCTCTGGCTGAGGTCTTCCTCAGCCCTGCTGCATGAGGCCACTTCCAAAGGCAACGCCACAGGCGGAGCACCGGACAATCAAGCTGCAAACACACATGCTCAGAGTGTCTCTCGCACGCAGCAGGGCTGGGATGAACCCCTGGGGGAGATCTGCTGCCAGTCGGGGTCAGCAATATCAGGCTTGACAGGCCAAGCGCCAGCCTCCGCGTAAGGCCAGGCAGGGCGCAGAACTCAGGGGCAGGAGCACAAGGTTGGCATGTAGGATGTTCTGGGCTCAGTTTAGATGACTGTCATTTAGGTCAGGCCCATCACTAGAGAGAGTGTGTGAAGAATGCTTAGAGGTGGATTCCTGCATTGAACAGGGGTTTGGACTCCATGGCCTTTGGGCCCCTTCCAAGAAAGGTTTACAGCAGTAGGTCTGTGGCGTTTATGACAAATCTCCGATTAGCTTCAACGTTGCCCAGGAAAAAAGAAAGAAAACGGCCTCATTGAACTGCTGCTAAATTTCATGGAATTTTCCCATCGTAATCAGAGACGGGGCATTCAGCTGGAAAAGTCAGTTTCTCGGGAGACAGTCTCTTTCCACTCCCGGCTGGGGGGGGGGGGGGGTGAGCGGCTCTGACCCACATTCTCTCCCGTAAAGGTTTCAAAAGCTAATTGAATCCAGTTCAGTCTTTCGAAGCGAACATGTTCAAGAGACGAGGCTGAGACCAACGTGGCCAGGAAAGGCCGCCCCTCCCGGGCTTCACATCTCGCTGCCCAACTGCACAAGGTTGGATCGAGGACTCCCCCATCACAAGGCTTTCTTGCATTGCCCCAAAAGGGTCCCAGAACTTCCCAAACTATTTCCCGGGGGCACGCTAGCGTGCTGCGAGAGACAACGGCAGAACTGAAGGCTCCTGGTGAGCTCACAGAACTTGCCCGTGGAAGAGGCTGCCTGTTGCCACACTGCATGATTCAGAGGCCACGTCCCTGTGCCCCCAGCGCTGCTATTGACCGTCGGGGTCACTTTGCTTTGCTGCGCTTTAACACGGACAAGAAGGGAGAGCAGAAATTAAGAGCGGAATCTACAGCCCTGACACTGCCCAGAATTTCCTTGTCGCTTGTCAGGGCAGGCAAATCAAGACGCGTTGGATGCAATGGACTGGAGCTCCTGAGGGCCCACAACGCAGGCGCTGGCGTCGACGGGGCCGCACGGTTTTGCTGCAGGCAGCAGGCGAGCACGGCTGTGCCTCCGGAACAGGAAACGACCCAGTGAAGGTCTCCGTCCGGGAGTGCTGCGGCTAAGCGTGGAAAAGGTAAAAATGGGCAGGACGTGGTCAGGACCCTGGAGAGTTCCCGATGGGACTAAATGCACAAGCAGGATGTCTTGAAAAGCAGGGAGCGCTGCTGGTCTGGAGCCAACACGAGTTGAAAAGGCACGAGAGAAAGTGATAGGTGTGTGTCTGCGTGTGTGTGTGTGAGACAGAAAGTCTGGCTTCCAGGAACAAAGCCTGCTCAGCCCTCCAGGACGCCTCCTACAACTTCTGGGCTTGTCGTAGTGTCCCTCCAGTGTTTCAGGGAGGCGTAGGGGACGGAGTTACTTGATCAGGAGCAGGCGATGGAGGCCCCGTTGTCCCCTGGCACTCCTCACTGAGGAGGGGCTACATCTAAGCGGTAAACCACTTGCTTTGCACGCAAAAGGATCCAGGTTCAGTCCCTGGCATCTCCCGGGTAGGACTCCAGCCTCAAAGCCCGGAGAGTGGACGCCGGCCAATGTAGACAAGCCTGAGCTAGGCGGACCACTGGGTTTAAGACACTTCGGCTATTCCTCACCCCTGCATGTCCCAGGCAGGGTAGCCACTTTGCTGACTCCCTGCTGCAGAAGTGCAGGAATCCAGTCGCCCCTATCTCCTGAGCCTCTGAGCGGGGGGACGGGCCATGAAGGCACCCGAGAGGCAGAGACCGGACGTGCTACTTACCCCCCGGAGGGCTGTGTGTGTCTGCAGTACTTGGCCCTTTACCTTTTTTAATCTTCTCGTGGAAATTGATGGCATCCACAGAAGCGGTCACAATGTTGGTCTTGCAGTGGCGTGCAGCCACAATTCCAGCCACCTCGTCCATCAGCTTCATAGTCACACCTGCAAAGGTGGAGGGGGGAGAAGAACAAGAATGGCCAGTTATTCATGGAGGCAGGACACCGGGTGGATCGCGGGGCAAGCGTGATTACAGCTGTAAAGTCCTGGCTTCCTCGCCACTAAACTCCCCTCCGTGGGGGGAAGTAGCTTCAAGGAAACACTCCGAAATCGTAGCTGGGTCTTCAAAGACCAGCAAATTTAATCTGAGTCATGCGAAGTATTAAGAGGGCCAACAGAGGTTCTCTTGCGTGTCCCCAAACCATGGCTGATTAGGACGAGGAAGGGTGGGGGTGATGGATGAGCCCAGAGTTTGAGATCCCCTGCTGAGGGAGATCTGCCTCACCCCCCGCCCTCTTCTGCTGCCTGGCGGCCTTCTTTTTCATTTATTTATTTACTGCATTTCTATACTGCCCAATAGCTGAAGCTCCCTGGTCGGTTCACAAAAATTAAAACCATTCAGTATAAAACAAACAGTATAAAAACATGATATAAAATGCAATATAAAAGCACAAGGTCTTTGGTTGTCAGTGATTTAATTTAATGTTTTTCGTTTAATTTCATTTCACTCATTTCATTTCCGCCCAGCAGCCAAATACGACGAGACAAACGCGGAACACAAAATCTTTAATATACAAAATTTAAAAACAACCCTTGTGTCTTGATTGGACTTCTTTGCCTCTTTTAGGCGCCTTGAGCGATACGGAAAAGGATATAAATGTTTTCAAAAATAAACAATCTGGCAGTTTAACCCGGCCATGAATCTTTCAGAGAAACTGCAGCTGGCTTTTAAAAGAAGCACTAAAGGCAACGAAATATCAAGGGCTTGCAGGATTCCACCTCTCTTTTGGTATGGTCTCTGATCAAAAGGAAACCTGCACTCTTCCTCCAGGCTTTAATTAATTTCCACTCGATGAAAGGTTTGCGGATCATCAAAGGAGAGCCCAGGCATTATTCTGCAAACTGAGCAAAGCTATTTGTGCCCAGGCTCAGCGAAGGAGGGAGGGAGGGGAAAGGAGGCGGCAGAGGAAAGGAGGACAGAGTGATGGCGGCAAAAACGGGAGACGGTTCCCCAAAAGGTATTTGACACCAGTCAACCACCCGGCACTGCTCCGTTGCGATGGACATGATGGCCCCTGCAGACACTGGGACACGGCAGGCCCTTGGCAGGGACAAAGCAGTTAAGCGAGGAGATGCCGCGCTTGTCATGATTTCTCCACTGCCGCTCGGAGGGTGAGGAAGGCGAATCATGACGGCGGCAGAAGATTGCTTAGAGTTCAAGCAGCCGCGTCTCCACCCATCTTCGCAGCCTGCCCTGAATAAACTGGGGGCCAAATCGGATAGCCCGTTCCAAAAAAAGAGGAGCGTTTGGACATGCTGGAAATCTGGCGCTCTCTAGCATCCAATGGGAAGATTCTAGGAAAAGGCAATGAATCGTATCTCAGGTTTCATCCAGCTTGCACATACACACACAACCTTAGCACCACTGCTAGAGATCATAGAATCATAACATAGCAGAGTTGGAAGGGGCCTACAAGGCCATCGAGTCCAACCCCCTGCTCAATGCAGGAATCCACCCTAAAGCACACCTGACAGAGGGTTGTCCAGCTGCCTCTTGAAGGCCTCTAGTGTGGGAGAGCCCACAACCTCCCTAGGTAACTGATTACATTGTCGTGCTGCTCTAACAGTCAGGACGTTTTTCCTGATGTCCAGCTGGAATCTGGCTTCCTTTAACTTGAGCCCGTTATTCCGTGTCCTGCACTCTGGGAGAATCGAGAAGAGATCCTGGCCCTCCTCTGTGTGACAACCTTTTAAGTATTTGAGGAGTGCTCTCATGTCTCCCCTCAGTCTCCTCTTCTCCAGGCTAAACAGGCCCAGTTCTTTCAGTCTCTCCTCATAGGGCTTTGTTTCCAGACCCCTGATCATCCTGGTTGCCCTCCTCTGAACACGCTCCAGCTTGTCTGCGTCCTTCTTGAATTGTGGAGCCCAGAACTGGACGCAATACTCTAGTTGAGGCCTAACCAGGGCCGAATAGAGAGGAACCAGTACCTCACGTGATTTGTCAGCCCTGTAAATCAGTGTGGTGCAGTAGTTAAAGCACCAGGTATCTTGGACTTCAGCTAATATCAGCTCCAGCCAGCTTGATCAACGATAAGGAAAGGCGGGGTTTTGGAGTCCAAAACGCCTGGAGGAAGGCTGCATTAAAGGGTCAGGCTGGGACTCGGGAGACCTGGGTTCAAATCCCGGCTCAGGCTTGAAGCTCACTGGCTGAACCTGGGCCAATCAGGCACTTACAACCCAACCTACTTCACAGGGTTGTTGGGAGGATAAATGGAGGGGGGTGGGGAAGACACTCTGAGAAAGGAGGATTTTTAAAATGTACTAAATAAAATACAAAGCACAACAGACACACTCTAGTCAGAAAAACGAGATACCCCCAGAGTCATCGTAACCTGGTTTGAACCCCAAAAGGGTTTTTTGTGAACCGCCCAGGGACCTTCGGCTACTGGGCGGTATAAAAATGCAATAAATAAATAAAGAAATGGGGGCAGAGCCCAACATCTGCCTAGTCTCTAACATAGCCTTGTCCAACCTGGGCCCTCCAGATGTGTTTGAGTACAACTCCAAAGATTGGGGATGATGGGGGAAGGGTGCAGGAGAGGCCCAGGCAAGAAAGTCCTTTTCAAGCCAAAGCACAAGCAGAGACCATATTTTGAACAAAACATTGGAGAGTCAAGATTCCCAAACCTGACCGTTAGATCACAAGATGGAGTAACTGAGCAAGAGGTCCCAGGAGGGGCTGAGCCGGCCCAGCTGAGCAGCTAGACGAGCGGGTTTTCAGAAGCAACTCTGTAATGGTTGAAGCCCTGCGCCAGGAGCAGAGAGGCCCGGATTCGCAGCCTTGCTCAGCCAGTCACAACCTGTCCAGCCGATGTAACTCCCAAGACGTTTGCAGCAAGAATGAAACGGGATCTTCCTCTTCGGAGGAAGGATGGAGCCAAGCCCAAAGGTGTCCTCCTGGGACGGAGACCACAAGACTCACCTATGAGCCTCACACTGTTCAAGAACAGTTCCTCCTCCAGGTAGCCCCAAAGGGGGGCTAGGCACTGCACACTAGGGCTGTGCGCCGCTTCTCCTCTGACCAGAAAAGCAGAAGCGGATCGGGGTGGTTCGTCTTCCCCATTAAGGCAGAGGTGAAGAGGATCGGGGGAGCAGCGGAGCGTCGTGGATCGAGGTGAAGGCAGATCCTTCGCCTCGATCCAGAGCTCCGCAAAAAACGTAAGGGGAGTTTACTTGGCCCATGCGGCGACAGCAGCAGAGCCAGGTAAGGGGGCAAGGGGGAGGAGGGTCTTACCTGCATCCGTCTGCGGCCCCGCAGCTGCTTCAACTGAGCCCGACTCGGGCTCAGTTGAAGCAGCCACAGGACCGCGGACGGACACAGGTAAGGGGGAGGAAGGTGGGATGGTTTACCTGGCCCTGCCGCCGCCGCCTATGCGGCGATGGTGGCAGAACCAGGTAAGGGGGCAAGGGGGCGGGGGTCTTACCTGCGTCCGTCGCAGCCCATTGCCGGCTTCACTAGAGCCCGCGGCTCAACCCGGAAGTGTAGGCCGCAAGCGGGGCCTACAGTTCCGGGTTGAGCTGCGGGCTCTAGTGAAGCTGGCGGCAGGCCACGACAGAAGCAGGTAAGGGGGAGGAAGGAGGGGGGCCTTACCTGGCGCTGGCCCCCGCCACTGCGGAGCTCCAATTCGGAGCCGGAGCTCCGCAGTGGAGTGGAGCGGACCCTAGGCGGATCAAGGCGGGGTGGAGCGGGGTCGATCCGCAATTTGCGGATTGGGAGCGGGGCGGAGTGGGGGTCTGTGCACAGCCCTACTGCACACAAAACTGACACAGGCCTTGCAAATGACACTGCTAAGGGAAGGTGGGTTGCCAAGCGAGCGGCAATTGAATTCCGACCGGAAGCGAATACGCAGCCAGATCAATTCCTTTAAGACCGGTGTTATGTGGTCTCTGTAAGATGTGCCTGCCAGCAGTCTAGCTGCTGCATTTTGGGCTAGCTGAAACTTCCAAGTCGTCTTCAAGGGCAGCCCCACATCGCGTGCATTGCAGTAGTCTAATCGGGAAATTACCACTGCGTGCACTACTGTGGCTAGGTTCCTGTCCAGGAAATTAGACTGAGGCCCCAAGCAGCTGTAGGGCCCTCGTGGTTTTTCCCTGTCCTAGAACCAGTGGCTGCTGCCGGCTGCTTCCCCCGCCTGCCACAACTTACGGTGAAACAAACAGTGTGCAGGCAGAGCAGAAAGCGACAGAGGAGGACTGCTGAGTATTGTTTATTATACTACATTGTTTTCAGCGTATTCCCTCAAGATCTAGCTATTACACACACACACACACACACACACACACACACACACACACACACACACACACGGCACCCCGGCCTGAAGCAGGGCAACGTCGCTTCAACTGGCAGAAAAGCTAACCGCGGCTAAAAATACCCTGGCGAGTGCACGTTCCCAGAAACCGTGACTGCCTCGCTAGCTCCTTTTGCTGCTGTTAAAGCAACAGGCTCAGGAGGTGCCGCCTTCCCGCCACATGGACAAATGCCGCCCCGTACCATGGCGTCGCTGCACGATGGCACTGGGACAGGGGAATGAGATCCGGACAAGGGGGAAAGGGAGGCCACACGTTGGAGTGGGTGGGAACGTGACACAGGGGTGGCTGTCGCCAGCGGCTGCCACGTGCGTAATGGGGAGAGGGGGTGTCTGCCCTAAGCACAGCTCAGGGAAAGATGTCAACGATCAAAACAGTGCCAAGAGCGACTCCGGTTGAGGGCTTTAAAACCCATTTGGGTGTTCTTGGGCTCAGACTGTTCTGATCTTTGCAGCCACGGTTTGCAAAACTGCTCCTGCGTTGAAGCCACGTCAGGCAGAAAGGGGAGGAACCGCAGGAAATTCAACGGTCTTTTCTCCTTTCCATCTGATTCCGGAGAGGCTGTGGAGCACCTGAGCTGGGCACAGTGATGAGATGGACGCAGGCGAACGGACAGGTGTAATCCAGCAAAGAACGAAGCGCTCTCACTCAGTAAGACAGCTGATCCAGAGTTAGGGAGGCAGCTTGCTCCTGAACTGTCAGGCGAAAGCTGTGGCCAGGAACGCTTTGGCACACAAGCTGAAGCGGTGCGGTTCCTACCCATTCCTGGAGAAAACAGATCTGGCTCCCGCAGGACCTGCCTTGAGCAACTCCAGGCTACTCCTACGTGCTGCCACTGTTTGGAAACTTGCACAAATACAAAACGCCATAGCTAGAGTTTTAGTCTCTCTCTCTGCGTGTGTATAGGGTCCTTCAGAGCACTGACTTTGAGAGTAATTGATCTTTTCTGGCTTCCTACCGGTTTCTAAGCACAATTCAAAGTGCCGGTGAGCTCTATGAAAGCTCTAAAAGGGTCGGTCCAAGTATCTAAAGGGTGACCCGCTCCTGCGTGGTTCCACTCACCCACTCAGGTCATGAACAGAGGTGGTGGTTCCACATCTCCCGGTCATCAGAGATGCAGGTGGTGGGGATGGAAACGTGGCCTTATCGGCTGCAGCGCCCTGGTCGTCCCACTCCTCGTCCTGTGTGGCCAGTTTAAACTGGCTTGTTCCTCTCCGCACGGTGGGGTTGGTTTCACTTTTGTTCTCTCCCTGTTGACCTATTTTGCTCTTTCGTGCTTTTCCTATTAATTTGTCTTTGTGTGTGTGTGTGTGTGTGTGTTTGGAATATTCCACGCAATTGGCTTTGATGTGTTTTCAGTTTGGCTGTGTCGTAAGCCATTGTGGGGGCACGTTTTGGACTGAAAAGTGGGGCATACACACACACACACACACACAGAGCCAGGGATGTGCAGCAGGCGTTCTAGAACCACATGAACCATGCAGGCGAGGGGCAGGATATAGGTTACTGAAAGAGGAGGAGAAGAGGAGGAGGTGGAACGTCGCCTCCGTCAGGTTGCCACTTTTAAAAACTGTCCCTGCTCCTGCCTTTAAACGCACCCAGGGAAAGGTACCTGGTGAAGCTTTGCCCATCATGTCTCTGTGCCAAGAAAAAAATGCTTTTGTTGTCTATTTATTACTCCTGCTGTTGGTCGCCTTGGGTTCTATATTTGGAAAGGGTAGGAACTAAATGGAAATAAACCTTCCCAGCTTGGTCTTTCCAAACAAGCCTCTCTGGGTTTTTCCTGATGCCCTGGAGCCAGGGTTTCCTCACCTGTGAACTTCAATTCACACAAAGGTGTTTTCATGGACCCAACACCGTTTGCCCTGAGGGGTAAAACTCAGCCATTCATCCATTCCAGAAGAAGAAGGACAAGAAGAAGAAGAGGAGGAGGAGGAGGAAGAGGGAGGAAGGAGAGGAGGAAGAGGAGGAAGGAAGGAGAGGAGGAAGAGGAGGAAGGAAGGAGAGGAGGAAGAGGAGGAGGAGGAGGAGGAGGAAGAAGAAACTTTTAGCAGCCAGATGTCTTGCCCAAGGTCAACTGGAACAACTTTTAAGCAGAGGATGTATTAAGGTCTACAACTTTCCATCTTTCTATCCCTCTTCCCACCCCCCAACCTTTACAGCCGCTCTGTTCAAGCTGTTAGCTAAAGTGGAAGGATAATTACCCAGGCATTTGTCGGTAATTTTGTGTTCAGTATCACAAGATGAGATTTGTCATTTCACAGATGACAACCAAATTATAGGATATCCATTTGGCAGTGAAGCCTCTCCAGGTTTTGGGTTGCTTGTTTGTCTGTTGCAATGCAAGCCGGTCCTGCGCGCCTCCCACCCCCAGCCTCGCCTGCGAAGGCACACGGAACAGCGGCCCCAGAGTTCTTTTGTTTTGAGACAGAGCAGATCCCACACAAGAGCTTCGGACCAGCCTGACCTGGTGCACATTCCAGCAATCGGGAGTCATCGCGGAGTTAGTTCAGAGCGATGATCCTCTGCGGCAAGAAGGGAGGACCCACCTCCCTGCCACAAAATATGGACCAATTCAGCATCCGCTGCAAATGCCGAAGGAAAACTAGTGATTGCCTTGCTTGCAGCGTCTCACCTCTGTCCCCTAACATTTCTTTGGAGCATAATGTACCCAAAAGAATTGGTCAACTTCCTCCTCCGTGTAAACCTATGGAGCAATTCCCACCGGAGGGGATAGACTACAGAAGAAGAGCCCTGATGCTGGATCAGGCCAAGGTCCCATCTAGTTCACACTGTGGCCAAACAGCTATCGACCAGGGACCCAGAAGTGGGACACAGGTGTAACAGCAGCCTCCTGCCCGGTCAGCACAGCTGCAACACCACACAGGCTGAACAGTGGCCAGTTCTTCTCACTTTGTACCACCACCATAATCACCGAGAATTCATGCCACACAGCTGGCGCCTGAATGAAAAGAACCAGAAACTCAAAAGGTTGCCACACAGAGGAAGGCCAGGATCTCTTCTCGATCATCCCAGAGTGCAGGACACGGAATAAGGGGCTGAAGCGACAGGAAGCCAGATTCCGGCTGGACATCAGGAAAAACATCCTGACTGTTAGAGCAGTACAACAATGGAATCAGTTACCTAGGGAGGTGGTGGGCTCTCCCACACTAGAGGCCTTCAAGAGGCAGCTGGAGAGCCGTCTGCAAGGGATGCTTTAGGGTGGATTCCTGCATTGAGCAGGAGGTTGACTCGATGGCCTTGTAGGCCCCTTCCAGTTCTGCTATTCTATGATTCTATGAAAATCTGAATCCCAGTTGAAAACATTGGCATTATTATTTGAACCTAAGATGCCGTTGGGTCTGTCAAGCCCCAAATTCTCCACAGCAACCGGCAGCGGAGGCCTTTCCGCTAGCCTGGGGCCGTCTGCCTACGGAGCTCTGTGATAGTTCAATTCCAAACTTCATTAAAACACACGTAGGGCGTCTGCAGCGCCTCGCTGTTAGAACTGCTGCATTCTCGGGGCCCACTCTGTCTTGCAGATATCCTAGGCTGTCTTACAGAAAGCCAGTTCGCACGACACGAGGCTGGCTGAAAGGCCAGGGTGGCTTAACCACCCCCCACCGCGTGCCGGATGTTTGCCAGCTGATTTCACTAGGAACCCTTGGTTGGGGCTGGCCTGGTCCGTGCGATCACTCCTGCCGTGGCTTCTCGTGCCGTCCGAACCTGGCGAGGGCAGATCGTTGGGTCTGTTGTACGGTTGTGGAATGGTTAACAAACCATCCCACAGCCGTACAACTGGGCCTGGCTTCTGGGTGGTTTGTCAAGTACCCCGACAATCCACTCTTGCTGGGTTTGGACGACACGAGGAGCCCCACCCAGCGAGGGTAATTTTGCAGATCAGCCGGCGCACGCAGGGCAATTAAGGCGCCACAGTAGCTTGTTAACCACCCGGTGATCAGGCGAACCGGGTCACCGGTTTGGACCTTTGGTCCGCCAAGCCTCACTCTACCTACTCCGACTTCTGGAAGCTCTCCAGGGGTCTCGGAGGGAGACGGGGCCCTTCTGCCTCGGAATTCTTTTGCTGGAAATGTCAGGGACGAAAGCGGTGACCTCCCCCGTGCAGAGCAAGCACTCCACCGCTGCGCTACGGCTCCATCTCGGTTTCTTCACTGATCTGCCCTTTTCTTAGAAAAACCTAAAGTAGTTCTGACAGCGCCGGCAACGGAGAGGCCGGCAACGGAGGGGGGGGAGGGCAACTCCCACCCGCCTCGTTCCCCGACCTTTATTAAAAGAGACCATTTGCCAACCCAAGAGGTGCCTCCCGTGCTGCGCGAAATGGCCCAGCAGACAAGGGAAGGATCTGCTCCCCACGCGCTCGGGAGATGGCGTCGCTGAACGCGCCTCTCTTTCCCGTCCTCCCATTAGTGCTAGCTTGTCAGAGACAAATGGAAACGCATTAACCCCGATTTACAGAGGGCCCCCCCTTAAAACACAGCATCCATTCCCCCCCCCCGCTTGCAACGGCCAATTAATCACACCACCCTGGGGATCCGCTGACCCTCCGTGCATCGCCAGAGCTGGTTAGAAACAGCAGTCTCTCCCCTCTCGGGAGGGGAAAGCAATGAGACAAAGACCGCCGCCGTGGTGTGAGCTCTGGGCCTGGAGCTGAATACACAACCCAGGGGAGAGGTTCTGCAGCCTCCTGCGAAAGCCCCCAAAAAACGGACAGTGAAGCAACACACCAAGGAAGTTGTGTTGCTGCGCAGCAGTGAAAAACAAAACCTTGTGCAAGGTTTGGACCAAGTTAGATGTGAGTAGGATGGGGCTGTGAATGAACAGGTAAAGGGAGACGTGTGCATGTGTAAATACAAGGCCTAGAAACAGCAAGAACTTTAGGCCAACTCCTGGAGGCCAAGGGCATTGATAAGCACGGTCCCATGGCACCCCAGACCCCAATCTATTCCCTAGACCCCTGGATGTATTCTCCAGAGCCCTGAGTGTCTATCGCTGCCGATAGATTCTTCTTACCTAAACGGCTAAATAGTTCACTCCCCGCTGCCTGCATACTGCAATCCCATCCCAAAGATAAAACCTCCCCCTGTATGGCAATTAAGCTTATAAAAAGCCTTCCTTTGGTTTGGGGTAATCTGGAGCAGAGTGCAGATTAACTCGAAGAACTTCTTCCTTCCTTTTCGAAATTATTCAGAGGAGAAATTCAGGGTCTGGCTTCGCCGGCTGCAAAATTTAAATAAATCCTAGCCATCCTTTCCACAGTTACATATCCCCGCCCCCATAGCTGAAGCTCCCGGGCGGTTTACGGAAATTAAAATGGTTAAAGACACACTGCACAAAGTACAAAAAGAAAGGCATGTACAGAAAACCACAGAAACCACATATCGAAGAACAATTTGTTCAACCTAGATGATCCAAGAACCGACAGGGTAATGATGCTGGCACCAGGTGAGCCTCGTCAGGGAGATCATTCCATAACTGGGGGGCCACCACCAAGAAGACCATCTTTCTTGTTTCTACCCTCTGAGCTCCCTCGGAGGCACAGGGAGGAGGGCCTTAGAGGTTAAGCGTAGCATACAGGTGGGTTCATATATAGATATAAACTAACAAGTGCAAACTTCATGCAGATTTGTGCCCTACGAGCTGATATCTTTCAAGTGCCTAGCAACACCAGCAGCGACCCAAAAAGTTTAGCTCCATGGCTTGAGCCCAAATGGACCTCGGACACAACAGGGGGGCATCTCAGGGCAAAGCCGGGCTAAACACTGATTCTCCATCCGTTCGTTGACCTGCAGCTCTTAGCTATGATGGTGAAGTGGGACTTCTGTGTTCAGAGGCGGTGAAACGCCAGTTGCCGGGGGGCCACTGTGGACAAGGCCTTACGGTCTTGCAGCCCTACTTATGGGCTACCTCAGAGCAGCTGGCTGGCCACCCTGGGAAATGGGGCGCTGGAGAAGACGGACCCACACGGGGGTCCTCCAGCAGGGTTGCTTTTAGCATGGAATTTGGTAGGTAAGGAGAAGCGGGTTCGCTGGCGACGGACGGCATGTGCAGATCCCTTCCCAAATTTTTATTTCAAGCATTCCACCCGCCTTGCAAACCAGACTTAAAACGTTAGCGACCCAAAGCCATTCAGACTGGTTTGCCAGACTTCCGACATATGCCGAATTGGCTAAAGGCTCAGAGACACCAGGATCCCACCTTCAGTCACGCAAACCTGCATTTTATTTTATTTTTAAAAAAGGCACAGAACAGGAGTTTTAGCAGGACAAATTCTGTCTCCAGGTGTAATCCTGCCATGGGGGGGGGGGGAAGAGCTCTTTTTAATTCTTAGTGCTCGATTTAAGTTAAGGGCTCCCTCCTTCTCCAAAGAGTGCATTTAATTACACAGGTCTAGATTACCAACGGGCTTCTTGGTAATGAGGAGTTACTATGGCAACCACTTCTTTGGCTAGCACCATGGGTGGCACCAGCTCATCTGTTTTCAAGCGGAATATTTACTTTTCCTCTCCCTCTCTTGAAGGAACAGCGGTGCTGCCGTGCCCCCATCTAGACTGCCTTACCGCTAAACCATTTCCACCTGGGTTTACATGCAGGAAGGGGACAGGACCTCCAGCAGCAGCGAGATTTGAACTCAGACCGAAGGAGCATTAACCACCTTCCTCTATGCAACTGTTGCCTCCGGGCAACAGAGGCGCTGCTTTCGCAAGCCACGCAAACCTGTCGCGGCCTCCGCCCATTACATCCTCCGGTTCATTCTGCTGCAGCTTTGACCTTAAGAATTTATTTATTTATTTATTTATTTATTACATTTTTATACCGCCCAATAGCCGAAGCTCTCTGGGCGGTTCACAAAAATTAAAACCATGAAGAGCATAATAAAACAACCAGACGTCTAAAAACACAAATACAAAATACAGTATAAAAAGCACAACCAGGATAAAACCACACAGCAGAAATGATATAAGATTAAAATACAGGGTTAAAACAGCCTCGTGTGGCGCAGAGCGGTAAAGCAGCAGTTTCTGCAGCTGAAACTCTCCCCACGGCCTGAGTTCGATCCCAGCGGAAGCTGGTTTCAGGCAGCCGGCTCAGGTCGACTCAGCCTTCCATCCTCCCGAGGTCGGTAAAATGAGTACTCAGCTAGCTGGGGGAAAGGTAATCACGGCCGGGGAAGGCAACGGCAAACCACCCCGCTATAAGGCCTGCCAAGAAAACGTCAGCGAAAGCTGGCGTCCCTCCAAGAGTCAGTAATGACTCAGTGCTTGCACGAAAGGTTCCTTTCCTTCCTTAAAATTAGGTGTTAAAGTACTGAGGGAATAAAAAGGTCTTCAGCTGGTGACGAAAGGAGTACAGTGTAGGCGCAAGAACACAAGGACAGCCTTGCAGGATTAGGCCGAAGGTCCATCTAGTCCAGCACTCTGTTCACACAGTGGCCAAGAAAGCAGGACATGGCGCAACAGCACCCTCCCACCCGTGATCCCCAGCAACTGGTGCACACAGGCTGACTGCCTCGGATACTGGAGAGAGCACACAACCATGAGGGCTAGTAGCCATGGATAGCCTTCTCCTCCAGGAATTGATCCACCCCCCTTTTGAAGCCATCCAAATGGGTGGCCATCACTACATCTATCGTTATCATTTATCATTACATTTATATACCGCCCCATAGCCGAAGCTCCACAGCGGACAACCAGATGCCTCTAGAGCAGCTTTCCTCAACCTGGGGCGCTCCAGATGTGTTGGACTGCATCTCCCAGAATGCCCCAGCCAGCTGGCTGGGGCATTCTGGGAGATGCAGTCCAACACATCTGGAGTGCCCCAGGTTGAGGAAGGCTGCTCTAGAGAGCAGACAAGCAGGACAGGAAGGCAAGGGTTCCCATGCTCCTGTTCTGTCTCCACCGCAAGAGGTCCGCTGCCTCTGGACAGGGATGGTTTCTTCAGCCGTCACTGGCCGGTTGGTTTTTGTGCCGCTCTTCCACGGCCGTGCACAGCACAGCTAACGACTCCCCTCCCTGAGTTTCAGCCGTCTTCCAAAACCATCTAAGCCAGCGTCCATCGCTTCATCTCGTGGGCCGCGGCTTAAAAAAGTGCTTCGCCTCTCCTGCCGGTCAGTGGCCCCAAGCTTGACTCTCGCCGCGTTCCTCGCATCGTGCGGGATTCAATGCCCGTCGACCGGCGCCTTCCCCAAGTGTGTGGGACTGCAACACCTATCACTCTCAGCAAGCAGGCTGGGAATGTTGGGAGCTGTAGTCCAACACACTTGGAAGATGTCAAGTTGAGGAAGACTGCCCTCTCTCATGCCCTAAACTTTGGCCTTTTCTCATTTGGGCTGCCTGTTTCTGCCTATTTTGCAGTTTTATAATATCCTTTTTTGGAGATGGGAGAAGCCGGATTTGGAAGAACTGATCTGGGCTCCCCTCGCGTGTTTCTCTACTTAAACTAATCAGACCGGAGATCTGAAACACGCCACACGAAGAGGACCCTTCGACACCCTTTTCTCCTGCTGGGGATTGATCCTCACGTGAAAGCGGACACACACACCCCTTAGCTGCCGCTGCAGTCCCCCTCCGTTGCTCAAAAGCCAAGCCGACGGTGGAATTTAGGACACGCTTCTCACCCGGTGCCTTCAGTGGCTTTTCATACACCTCGAGACCTTGGCGGAATCTTTCGCAGACCTCGTGACTTGCGCTACGCTTTAAAAATAGAACGCCGAGGCAGGGAGGGCTTCACTTGATGCTGCCTGTTGTCTTTGGCTGATCCTAGCCGATATCCCAGTTTGGCGCTTGTTAAGTGGGGGGGGGGGAACGGGCAGCCTGCACACCTCACGGAATTCTACGGGAGCTGTAGGGCCCTCGCAAACAGCATCAAGGACACCAGGCAGTTCGCTTGACCGATTGCAGCCTCAGTTACATCCTTCCTTCAACCTGGGTGGCAGGGGAAAGCCATGAGCTGGCCCTCTGGCTGGCAAGGGACCTTGGTGGCATCCGTGTGGATTGCTGGTATTAACATTCAAAGCCCTAAATGGCTTGGGGCCAGGCTATCTGAAGGAACGCCTCCTCCCATATGTGCCTGCCGCCTAAGATCACCCTAAGATCACCTTCAGGGGTCCTTCTCCGCGAGCCCCTGCCAAAGGAAGTGAGGCAGGTGGCTACCAGGAGCAGGGCCTTCTCTGCTGTGGCACCCCGGCTGTGGAATGAGCTCCCTAAGGAGGTTCGCCTGGCACCTACATTATATGCTTTTAGACGCCAGGTGAAGACCTTTTTATTCTCCCAACATTTTAACAATCTATAAATTTTAAATAACATGGTTTTAAATTTGTAATTTTGCATTGCTGCTGTTTTTATCTTGGCTGTGCTTCTATATTGTATTCTATATTATGGTTTTATACTGTTGTTTTGTTTTGAATTGTCTTAATTTTGTGAACCGCCCAGAGAGCTTCCGCTATTGGCGATATAGAAATGCAATAAATAAATAAATAAAAATAATAAATAAATAAATAAATCCTGTTCCCACTTGCCTAGGAAGCAGACGTGGTTTCAGAGAAACTCAATGGCATTGCGTAAAAACGCATTTTATCCGCACTGGTTTTCTAAACAGGTGCCAAGCCGGAAGATTAGGCCTAATGGATTGCCCTGGGACAGACACATTCCTGATTTTCTTAGGTTCCAGGTCGAGGGCCCAATCCACCCCAGTCCCTAATAGAGCTGGCTAGAATGACACTGGCAGAGGGAGTCAACTCCATAGATTTACTGTGCAATCCTAGACCTCTCTACTCAGAAGTCAGTCCCATTGAGTTCAATGGGGCTTACTCCCAGGAAAGAGGGGATGGTATTGGAGCCTTAACCTTTATACGTGCCAACGTCTCCCAGTCTTGAGCAATCCCAGCATTTCCCCATGACCGGCAAGATCACATTACGCCAGTCCTTTTCCAGCTTCATTGGCTGCCAGTCCAGGTCCGGGCCCGATTCAAAGTGCTGGTATTGACATTTAAAGCCCTAAACGGTTTGGGGCCAGGTTATTTGAAGGAACGCCTCCTCCCATATGTACCTGCCCGGGCCTTAAGATAATCTACAGGGGCCCTTCTCCATGAGCCCCTGCCAAAGGAAGTGAGGCAGGTGGCTACCAGGAGCAGGGCCTTCTCCGCTGTGGCACCCCGGTTGTGGAATGAGCTCCCCAGAGAGGTCCGCCTGGTGCCTACACTGTACTGTTTTCATCGCCAGCTGAAGACCTTTTTATTCTCTCAGTATTTTAACACTTAATTTTAACTTAAATTTAAATTTTACTGTTCTAACTCTGTATTTTAATCTTATATCAATTTTGTTGCGTGGTTTTATCCTGGTTGTGCTTTTTATACTGTATTTTGTAATTGTGCTTTTAACGTTGGTTGTTTTATTATGGTTTTAATTTTTGTGAACCGCCCAGAGAGCTTCAGCTATTGGGCGGTATAGAAATGTAATAAATAAATAAATAAATAAATAAATGGCAGGTTGGGGGAGAGATGTTCACATTTTTACAGAGCTGAAGACTGAAAATCACCCTGGATAAATGTGGGTGGAGTACGAGCCTACCCATATGCTACGAACATCATCTGAGACCCTTCTCCTTCTCAGAGGGAGGCTCAGAGGATGGCAACAAGGGAGAGGGCCTTCTCAGTGGTGGCCCCAATTGTGGAATTCTCTCCCCAGTGAGGTCTGCCTGGTGCCAAGATTGTCCTTTTTTTGGTGCCAGATTGAGACCTTCCTCTACCCCCAGACATTTGACAAGAGGGCCTGTTCAGTCAACATGCTAAGCCATGGTTAAGCCGCTAACACTTTTGCAGCAAATGGTTAAAGACCATGTTTAAACCATGGTTATCTCAAAATGCTTATCCACTGTGGCTTAGCATGCCATCTCAACAGGGTCAGTATATGATAAGGTTTTTAAAAGTCCTGGGATTTTAATTGGTGATTGTGTAAAAAAAAATTATATGTTCGTACATAATTGCTTTTGCATTATGCATTTTATTGTACTCATGGTTTTGTATTTTTATTGTTTTAATCTTTGTTAAATGCCCAGAGAGCTTTGGCTATAGATCGATATAGAAATGCAATGAATGAATGAATCAACGGACGGCACACTAGTAAAAACAGATAAATGGCTGACCGTCCCGACCACTGAACTTATGCTTTAATATTACATCAATTCATGTTAGAAACGACAGCACCCTTCTTGGTTTGCTGCTGGAATAGTGCACAACTCTTATTAATGTTTGCAAATGCCGCACAACCATCCTCAGTCACTTCTCTGGCAGCTGCTAATTCTGCCCTTCAACTAACAACATTTAGTTCAAGCAGAAGCGACTTGTCTACGTCTATAAATAGAAAGATTCCTCCAAACCAGCAGAATATACAGAGGTATTCAATATGAGTAATGCCTGAGCTGATCTTATTGACATCAGAAAGGCTGAGGGAGGCATAAGAACGTAAGAAGAGCCCTGACGCTGGATCAGGCCAAGGGCCCATCTAGTCCAGCACTCTGTTCACACAGGGGCCAACCAGCCGTTGACCAGGGACCTGCGAACAGGATACAAGTGCAACAACACCCTCCCACCCATGTTCCCCAGCAACTGGTGTACACACTGGAGGTAGCATATAACCATCAGGACTAGTAGCCATGGATAGCCTTCGCCTCCAGGAATTTGCCCTATCCCCTTTGAAAGCCATCGACATTGGTGGCCATCCCTCCATCTCGTGGTGGTGACTTGGCTGTGTGGTGAAGACCTTCCTTTTATCAGTCCTGGATCTCCCACCAATCAGCTTCATGGGATAATGACCCCATGTTCTAGCATTATGGGAGAGGGAGAAAAACGTCTCCCTCTCCACATTCTCCACACCAGGCATCATTTTGTCCACCCTCTATCACAGCCTTCCTCAACCTGGGGTGCTCCAGATGTGTTGGACTGCATCTCCCAGAATGCCCCAGGCTGGGGCATTCTGGGAGTTGTAGTCCAACACATCTGGAGCACCCCAGGTTGAGGAAGGTTGCTCTATCACGTCTCCTCTTAGCCTCCTTTTTTCCAAGCTCAACAATCCCAGCTGTTGTGACCTTCCCTCCTAGGGGAAATGCTCCAGCTCCTGGGTCATTTGAGTTGCCCTTTTCGGCACTTTTTGGGGGTAATTTTACTGTTCTTTCGTCCTGGTACACACGTCACATAAGAAGTCATACATTCACAAACCGATTTCCACCTGGTTTTAACATCCATTGGATAATTCACTTTGTTTCATTATTACTCACTCTTAAACCCTGGATCACCCATTTGCAGACCGCATTTACTTTCAAACAGGTTCAGAAGGGAACCTCCTTTCCTGAGCCCTACGCTCTCTCCATAGCTCTGTATACGCTGACGGAGGCATTCTCCCACGTTCTGCTTTATTGACATGTTCAATGAATCTTCTCCAAACCCCTTCAAACTTTTCGCCATTAGTTGCTCTTTTCTGTACTTTTTCCAGCTCTACAATATCCTTTTCTTAGGTGTGGTGACCAGAACTGTACACAGTATTCTAAGTGTGGCCTCACCATAGATTTGTATAAAGGCAGTCCTGGGACGATCCTACCAAATACCCAAACCTGAAAGGTTATATTCACCACGGCTACAAAATACCAACGGCCCAGAGCCAAAAGGCCGCCCCATGGGCCACGCTAGTTCTGGATTAAGGCGTGGACCTCCCAGTTTCAGAGGCCTGCAGCTTCTGGGCTGGGGGGAGCAATGGTGCTGTTTACAGACATACGAATTGAGCATTGCACGCACACACCCCGCGCTACAGATCTGACTGCGTGGAAGGGCTAATGGCCCAACTGCTTGCCATGTGAATGCATCCGCTGCCCAAGCAGAGAAGGCCTCCTCCTTGTCTATGGCGCTATACAAATTTGTATGTACAAAGGCAATTTGCAAGACAGTGACAAGCCAACCGGACCCGCAAGTGAGAGCTCTTACCGCCTCGAAGGAAGGCACACGGCTCAGCCGAAAGCGTCAACCAATGCCTGGCTTTGGCGGTCTGAGCCATTTCACTTAAGCCGTTGAATTCCGACGCTTCCCCATCCCAGCCTCCCGGCCTCTGTAGAGTAATCTCACCAAATCACAACTGGAAACAGCTGTCCAATGCGGCAGCCTCCCCTGGTGGATTATGGGGGTTGTAGTCACACCTGGAGCGTGCGTGCCATGCTGGGGAAGGCTGCTGTAGTTGCTTGCTATCAGTGCTATCAGCTGCTGAGGTCGGCGGAGACCCCCCACCCCCGCTACAACAGCCCCCAAGGTCAATCCCAGGATATTGTCTGAATCCAGCCTTTAAATCCTCCGGCCCGGCCCTTTCTCGGAGGGGCATTTTTCATTATAAGCAGAGGCGGGGAACCTCCACCCCAGAGGCCGAATACGGGTCTC
Organism: Elgaria multicarinata webbii; assembly: GCF_023053635.1. Classification (NCBI taxonomy): domain Eukaryota; kingdom Metazoa; phylum Chordata; class Lepidosauria; order Squamata; family Anguidae; genus Elgaria; species Elgaria multicarinata. The sequence goes on from NC_086190.1 coordinate 2,451,591, forward strand.
CCAGGGTTGCGATCCAGCCCTCCGGGTTTCCCTAGATGGTCCCACCCCCTTTCTCTGACCCACTTCCCCCCAACCACTGATCGCTGGGTGCTTTCCCAACTTTTGTGCAGGATTGCCCAAATTCTAAAAGGTAAAAATGCCTCCCCTAAGGCTGAGTTGTTGCCAGTACGAGCTTTCCGCTACAACGTGCCGGCATTTGGGGGTATTTCTGGCCCTGTTCCTTTGGCCTCGCCCACCGGAAAGAGGCTCCCCACCCTACTGCCCCAAACACCCCCTCCTGTTCAGGTTAGGCCAAAAACGTCCCCGTCCCCCCTATGATATGGCGACGACGGTTCCTGCAAATCCATGCTAAATGCAGGCCCCCAGCTGCCGGCATTTACGCAGTCAGAAGAAAAGCAATCTTGCTGGCTGAACAGTCAGTCACAGGTGCGGCATTTATGGGGAGGCTGCTGAGACGCGTCAAAAGCACCAGCAGTTATGGTGCTACCGCCTCAACTGACAGTAAACCCTTTCACACACCATGCGCGCCGACGCCCTCTTTGGAAGCAAAGCAGGAAATTGCACTGTTTCACGGGCTTTGGGTTATTCGTCCCGTTCCTCCTTTTGAGACCACCACAAACCCACCCAGGAGGCAAATTTGTCCCCACAAGTGTGGGCGATTCTACCCGGTGGCATTATGCGCCGTTTGGGGGCTGCGAGTACACGCACACTGGCGAGAGGACCGCGCACTGTCGATGCGGCTGCCAACGAGACGCTAAACTGCAGCTGAAAACTGAGCTGGTGCCAACGGAGTCTTTTTGCACGAGTTGACAGATGCTGCCTTGTTACTGGAGAACTGGGAACCATTCAGCCTCTCCACGCATTTGCTAGACTGATGCGTTTCATTTGGGTTTTTGCTTTCGGCTGAGCAGCCAATTCAATGCGATGGATCCATCCAGGCAATGCAAGCGAACCCACACCAAAACAGAAGCCGCCTGGATTCCGCCGTCAGCAGAAATAAAAGTCTTCATCCAGAGCAGGCTTCCTCAACCTGGGGCGCTCCAGATGTGTTGGATTACAACTCCCAGAATGCCCCAGCCAGCTGGCTGGGGCATTCTGGGAGATGCAGTCCAACACATCTGGAGCGCCCCAGGTTGAGGAAGGCTGATCCAGAACAACCTGGGACCTATTGGGTCATGACTCCTCAGGGGACAAGGAGAGCTGCACTCGGATCCAAATTGGAAGGAAATCCCCTCCCATTCAGAAACACACACACCCCAACCATCACCACCCCGGCAAAAGATCAGTTGCCAGAGCTGGAAAACGGAAAATGTGGAGCCTGAAGTGATGCACGCGATACCGTTCTAGTTGCTCTGACAAAGGGACAGACTCTCTGTATCCACAGACCTGCCCGGCCCACCCAGAGGCATCACATAAAATCCAAGAATAGTAGAGCTGGAAGGAGCCTAGGAGGCTATAGAGTCCAACCCCCTGCTCAATGCAGGAATCCACCTTCAAGCATCCCTGACATGTGGTTGTCCAGCTGCCTCTTGAAGGCCTCTAGTGTGGGAGAGCCCACCACCTCCCTAGGTAACTGGTTCCAGTGTCGTACTGCTCCAACCGTCAGGACGTTTTTCCTGATGTCCAGCTGGAATCTGGCTTCCTGTGACTTGAGCCCGTTATTCCGTGTCCTGCACTCTGGGAGGATCGAGAAGAGATCCTGGCCCTCCTCTGTGTGACAACCTTTCAAGTATCTGAAGAGTGCTCTCATGTCTCCCCTCAGCCTTCTCTTCTCCAGGCTCAACAGGCCCAGTTCTTTCAGTCGCTCCTCGCAGGGCTTTGTTTGGGGTCTGTCAATTGCAGGGCCCTATGCTGCACACTCCTGCTGCTTTCTATGCCCAGAGTTGATTCTGAAAGCGGAGTATACACAATCCTAGCTAATTTACCAGGGGCAGCCCCCAACCTCAGCAGGTTTCAGTGCTGCCGCCAGAGATCTCTACAGTGCACTTGCGACAGCGCTCTAAAGAAGAGACAGTCTCTGTCCCCAGTGAACCTACAATCCAAGTCAGACAGAACAAAGTCAGATAGCAGTCTTCAAATACTTAAAAGGTTGTCACACAGAGGAGGGCCAGGATCTCTTCTCGATCCTCCCAGAGTGCAGGACACGGAATAACGGGCTCAAGTTAAAGGAAGCCAGATTCCGGCTGGACATCAGGAAAAACTTCCTGACTGTTAGAGCAGTGCGACAATGGAATCAGTTACCTAGGGAGGTTGTGGGCTCTCCCACACTAGAGGCATTCAAGAGGCAGCTGGACAAGCATCTGTCAGGGATGCTTTAGGGTGGATTCCTGCATTGAGCAGGGGGTTGGACTCGATGGCCTTGTAGGCCCCTTCCAACTCTGCTATTCTATGATTCTATGATTCTATGATTCTAAGAGGCATTGGGCAGGAGTCAAGGAAGGGTCACACGGCTGCTGAGGCCCAGCATCACACACGCAAGACAAGCTGGAGGGAGAGCTAACCCAGGACTTCCCCTTCCTACAGCGAGACCCCTTGCAGGGCCCACAGCTCAGCACCAAAACGGCACCTCAAGCCGACGGGGACACGCCAACGGGGCTCACCTCCATGTACGAATCCATGCATGGTGCAGTCAGACGGTCCCACCAGGTGGATCAGGCTGGACTGGCTGTAGCCAACGGTGTACGGTTCTACAAGGAGGGAACAAAGCAGAGGTTGTGAAATGGTGGAGGAGGTCTGGTCACTTTCCTTTTCCAGCTTCACCGAGTTATAACGCTGTGCATCGCGAACACGGAGGATGTGGGAAGCTTTAAATACCCCCCACCCACCCACCCACATCTGAAGAGGCAGCCATTGTAGCATCAATGCCCAGAAAGTTTGGTGCAATGCCTTTGCCCGTTAGGGGACCAAGAGAACAGCCTTTTACTGGGGTCCGGCTGCTAGATCCTTCTCTCCTTTGGTAAGAGGACACTACCTGGCCCGGTGAAGCCACCCAGCGCTTAACGTTGAGAAATCAAGCAGAACTTAACCTTCTGCGTCATTGGCCTCCTCTAAGCCAAAGCCCACGGAAATTTCTGTGCCACAGTGGGTGAAGCAAGTTGTCCACATTCATTATTAAACCACTTAGGTCAGTGGTTCCCAATTGGGGGTCTGTGGATCCCCCCACCCAGGGGATCCTTGACACCATTCACCTATTCACCATTCATTTCTGGAGTCCACTGGCGACGAATTCCTACCAGAAGTAAAATATAACATCCCTGAGCACCTGCGTGATTTAGCGACTAGCTTCAGAGATGACTTCCCTGCACCTAATCCTGAAAACTCATGGAGACGGCATCCTCTTGAATGTGGTGATGTAAAACTAACAACTCTCTCTGCGGAAGAGCGAGATACACTTGTTGACGTGACTTGTGATGAAATCTTTTTTCAAAGAATATAGACTGGACCAATTCTGGGTGAAGGTTTTTCCTCATTATGAGAAGTTAGGTGAAAAAGCTTTGAAACATCTGGTTCCCTTTTGTTCCACATATCTTTGTGAACAAACATTTTCAACATTTCGTTATACGAAGAACAAGCATAGAAATCGGCTCAATGTTGATCCAGATTTGAGATTAAAAGTAGGAAATAGTGAACCGGATGCGGAAGGGATTGTTTGGGACAAAAAGAGGTATGATTTCTCCCATCACATTTAGGTTTAGTAGCTGCTAGAAAAGTCATAAGTGGTTCAATTGTAAACTAGACGTTAGTAAAATTAAATTCGTCTTTATATTCCTAACTAAACCATTGTCAGTTTTGCGTGATAATATCACAAATTTTATGCTCTGTTTTTTAGTATACCTAAAATCCTTTGCTTATTTGGGGCTACCCCTTATTTTCTCCAAAAAATTGCTTCACGCAAGTAACTACCATAGAGATAACAAACATTTTCAAAAGCAGGGGGTCCATGGCTTGGCGTTTGAAAAACAAGGGGTCCGCAGTACTTAGCTAATTGGGAACCACTGACTTAGGTGATACTACCCTTCCTTCAGCCCATAAGAAGGTAGCTAAGAAAAATAATATTTCTGCTCTTTACCAAGCAAAGAGTTATTAGTCATTCATTTCTATTATTGATAGGCGGCCTTCCATCACCAAAGACAGCAAGACGGTTATCTTCTCTCTGCCGGACATTTAATAACCCCCGCCCCCACCTAGCGGTGTTAATTAGTCAGAAGTGTCTTACCTTTTCTTTGCCTATCTGCAAAGCAGGGAGAGCAAGAAAAACAGACAGAAAGACGGATAAGCCACGGACATTAGTTGCAGACTGATAAGGCGTGACGGGCTACGAAGGCGGCTAGCCCAGCCTTCCTCAACCTGGGGCGCTCCAGATGTGTTGGACTGCATCTCCCAGAATGCCCCTGCATTCTGGGAGATGCAGTCCAACACATCTGGAGCGCCCCAGGTTGAGGAAGGCTGGGCTAGACCAACCCAACTGCCTTCAGGCGACATCTCTCCCCAACACACCCATCTCCCACCAGGCAGCCCCCGCCCGCCATCCTCTCGCTCACATCCACGGATTAAGGCCCATCATCCACATTAAGTCGCAGGCCGCAAACTAAGCGGAGGAGCAAAATTAGCACCAGGAGCAGCTGCGGGGAAAGAGATACTTAGGAAAGGCAAACGTCTGCTGTGAACCCAAGGAAATCCAATGGAAGACGACCTGAAATTAGGGATCAGAAACTGAAGGCTCAATATTCAAGCCCCATTTATATAAACCCCATTTCCCAAAAGATAAATAAATGCCACAATTGGGTCAGAGAGCATGTCCTTTCCCCCCTCTGCCTCCAAGAGAATCAAGGCGGCATTATTATTATTATTATTATTATTATTATTTTACATTTGTATAGCTGAGTCTCTCTGGGCAGTTTACATAGGATAAAAACACTTCCACGCTGCTCTCAGATCTGCCCCTCATCTTTTGCGTTCCCTCAACCCTGATGACGCTGGGAGCTGTACTCCTCGCAAGCAATGCAGCAATATCGCCTCATGACCCTGGCATACGCCAGTTCCGTGAACGCAGCCTGAACTGGGGCTGGCCGCCCGGGATAGAGTTTCCTGGCGCACGTGCAGAGTGAAGAATCTGGAACTTCCAGCCTGGCACAAGAACAAGAAGGAATTGGCTTCCCTTCGCCCAAACTTCCGAACTTAAAAAAAGAAGGCAAAAACAAAACGCACACATTTAAACTGCCCCAGGTAGATTACTTGGGAGTGGGGCAGATTCTGACATTGAAAAGGGGCATTTTACAAGTGGTGCAAATAATACTTAAGTGGAGAACAGAGGTGTGTGTGTGTGTGTGTGTGTGTGTGTGTAAGCACCACGATACAGGTGCAGAAAGATAAACAAGGACCGGTGCTGATAAAAGCAACCTTTTCTTTAATACATCCTTCGTTAATTGACTCAACGCATTTCGGATAAAATCCTTTTTCGGGAACTATTATTATTATTATTATATATATATATATATAGAGAGAGAGAGAGAGAGAGAGAGAGCGCACCATCAGTGTACATGCTGCTGTACAGAGTAAAACGATAAAATAGCAAAACCCTGCCGCATAGGCTTACGTTCGAATAGAATCATAATAAAACAATAAGAAGAGGAAGAGAATGCACCAAACAGGCACAGGGTAGGGTAAAACTAACAGTATAAAAGTCAGAACAAAATTAAGTTCTAAAAGCTTTAGAAAAAAGAAAAGTTTTTAGCTGAGCTTTAAAAACTGCGATTGAACTTGTAGTTCTCAAATGTTCTGGAAGAGCGTTCCAGGCGTAAGGGGCAACGGAAGAGAAGGGACGGAGCCGAGCAAAGGAAGTGGAGACCCTTGGGCAGGTGAGAAACATGGCATCAGAGGAGCGAAGAGCACGAGCGGGGCAATAGTGTGAGATGAGAGAGGAAAGAGAGGAAGATGCTAGACTGTGAAAAGCTTTGTAGGTCAACAGGAGAAGTTTATATTGGACTCTGAGGTGAATTGGAAGCCAATGAAGAGATTTCAGAAGCGGAGTAACATGGTCAGAGCGGCGAGCCAAGAAGATGATTTTAGCAGCAGAGTGGTGAACAGAAACCAACGGACTGATGTGAGAAGAAGGAAGGCCAGTGAGAAGAAGGTTGCAGTAGTCCAACCGAGAAATAACCAATGCATGAACAAGAGTCTTGGCAGAAGAGACAGACAAAAATGATCGAGTCCTGGCAATATTATACAGGAAAAAACGACAGGATTTAGCTACTGCCTCAATATGAGGAATAAAGGAGGGCGAGGAGTCAAATATAAAGCCAAGACTACGAGCTTCCTTGACTGGAGTAAGTGTAACATTATTGACAGTAAGAGAGAATGAGAGATGAGGAGAAGGTTTAGGAGGAAAAACAAGCAATCCAGTCTTTGCCATATTAAGTTTCAAACGACGGTGAAGCAACCAAGCTGAGATATCTGAAAGGCATGCCGAGATACGATATGAGCTGAGGGAAAACACGAGTTGTTCAAATATGTGACAATAACTACAACGTCCTCCGCTTTTTCTTTCGGTCGCCCCCGCCGAGAACTCTCAAAAACACTCCCACTCGTGCCGCAAGGTTGGTTCTCTTTCCGCATCAGCAAAGAATACCTAGCCAGGCCCAGCCCCTCAGGAGCTGTACGTACCCAAATCCAGGCGTGGGGGTGGGAGGTTTCCAACCCAGGGCCCCTGCCGACGGTGGCTGGGTTAAGATACCATCTCCTTATTCCCTTCAGTCTCTAAAGAGCAGGAGTCCCCAACCTTTTCAGTTTGGAATTCGGAATCTGAAAGAGTGCCCTGGGCATTCCCCCAGAATGGCTGCCATAAAATGGCAGCCAAAGTGGGCTCAGATAGTCCCAAAACACTTATTTTGCAGAAAGCAAACTTAGAAAGGGGAGGGGGGAGGAAACGTTTCCAAGAACCTTTGTACAAGGCAGAGTACAAGGGGGAATCTGGGCTCCAAACTACAAAAAAAACACCCTCTTTTAAAGGTGGCGCTGGAGAACAGCACTTCGCTTTGCAACATGCCAGACTCCCAGTTAAACAACTTTTTACAAAAATCTCAAGTAGTAAAATAAAACTCAGAAGGGACAGGTAGCCTAGCAGTTGCCGAAGGATGGGTCCACAGGCGCTCCGATGGCCAAGGGCGCCACGTTGGAGACCTAAAGGCCGCAACAGCCTCATCCCAGCCGCAGGCGTTTCCAACACACCTTTGTCGGCAATGCGCCACTTTCTAAACGTGGCCAACCTGGAGCGCAGCGCAGCACAGTCTTTGCGAAGAAGGTACGGTCTCTTCCACGCGATTCACAGGCCCAGGAAGCAGGGGCGCCTAGCGGAGGCAGATGGCTGGATCCCATCCTGACCCCTCCAGCAAAGGGAGGGCCAGAGGGCGCCGCCACGCCCCAGAAACATTCATTTAAAAAGCCTCCTGGACATTACAAAGAGATCCGAGAGGAGCTCACTCGCCTTTTGTGACAGGTCGCCAGGCAACTGCGGCGCAAATGCCCACGTGCGCCTTCCATGCTCTAAAAAACTCCTAAAATTAAAGCCAGGAGGGGAGGGGAGGGGAGGGGCCCCCTCTCTGTTCAGACGGACAAAAATAGCCTGCAGGTCACCTCAGCAAGGCTGCAGGCTCATCTGGTCACGTGCTCCGACAGTTGGGAGATGCTGCCTTCGAGGGCTGGCGGTTGCTGCTTTGGAAAGAAACCTGCTGAGCGATCCCTTCGAATCCAGGGGGGGGACGGGGACGCACGTTCCCGGCCGACGCGAGCTATAAATACCAGCGTGCAGACAGTCTGCAAGCTAAAATAGCTGGAGCTGAGCCCCTCTCTCTTCCCGGCGGCAAGGGACGAGCATCTCCAGAGCATCCGGCTTAGTAGGGCGGCTGTTGCCGCACGGTTTGGGTCTCTTCGTACCCGCAAAGGCAGGCCGTGGCGCTGCTTTGCCCAAGAGCAAGCGCTCTGCTTTGGGGATGGAGCGAGCCTAGAGGAGACGGCGCCCTTGGCACGGGGTCCAGAGAGCGCGCAGCGGGAAGCCTGGAACTCCAGACCAGATAACTGGGGATCCTCAGCCAGCTTCCGCATGTCGAACGAGAGACCCGGACCATCTCGGGGGATCAGCAGCTGCCAGGCGCCGTCAGGTTCGCATCAAGATGGCGGAGTTATCAGGCAATGCAACAGGGATGCTCCACACCAGGGAATTCAGTAGGAACCCCGTCCTGCCCTCAGCTGCAGGGTGGCCAAAACTCCAATCCCAGCCACACCGCCTTCGTGGCAAGGTCGCCCCCGCCCCTCAGATGCACTTCGTGGACCTTCAGACGGTCTGCGACGGAGCTTGGGAAAGCAGACCAGAGGGGGAGAGGAGGAGGAGGAGGAGGGCCTTCAAGGGTCCCTGGGGAGGGATGCCAGAGTCCCTGCTGGAGTTGTTGCTTTGGTCCCTATAGGACTCCTCAACAGGGGAAGGAATCACGAGAGCTTCCAGATCTGTAGGCAACCTTTCCAGGCAGGATCCCCTGTTAGCCCCAACCCCCCACATAAGAATCTGTTTAAAAACAACAACATCACACGCACGGTGCATCTGTTTGTCCTTTCCTTCCTTCCTCTTGTTCTCCCTTTGGTTTGTTTCCAAAGGAAAGGAGCAAAAACACTGGATGAGGGCCAATAAACTGAATCCTGGCAAGACGGAAGCCCTGTGAGTGAGGGGTTCCCGAGTCCGGGAGACAGGCTCATTGCCTGTTCTGGATGAGGTTGCTCTGCCTCTGAAAGATCAGGTTCGTAGTTTGGGGGTACTCTTAGACCCATTTCTGTTGTTGGAGGCTCAAGTAGCCGCCACGGCTCGGAGTGCCTTTTACCAGCTTCGGTTGGTTCGCCAACTACGGCCTCTCCTGGATAGGGATAGCTTGACCACGGTGGTACAGGCATTGGTAACCTCAAGGCTGGGTTACTGTAACGCGCTCTATGTGGGGCTGCCCTTGAAACTGCTCCGGAAGCTGGAGCTAGTGCAAAATGCTGCAGCTCGGCTGCTGTCTGGAATTGCCCCTTTCCAGCATGTAACTCCTCTGCTGAGGGAACTGCACTGGCTGCCTATTCGCTACCGGGCCAAGTTTAAGGTTCTTGTCCTTGTGTACAAAGCCCTCAACAACTTGGGACCAGGATACCTGAGAGAGCGCCTTCTCCCTTACCAACCTGCCCGGTCACTGAGGTTGTCTGAGGGCCTGCTCCTGGTGGTTCCACCTAGATCCATCCTCCGATTGGAATCCACCAGGGGAAGGGCCTTCAGCGTGGTGGCGCCCCTCCTGTGGAATTCCCTGCCTCTGAAGGTCAGGCAGGCTCCGGCCTTTTACTCCTTTCGGCACCTCCTGAAAACATCTTTATTCCAAGAAGCATTTCTTTAACATGCAGCCTTGGATTTCTGTTTTTGCTTCTTTTAAATTTTGTTTTAACTGTTTTATTCTGTTTTTATTTTCATTTTACCTTGTACACCGCTCTGAAATTTTTCAATGGGGAGCGGTATATAAATATTCTAAATAAATAAATAATAAAATAAATAAATAAATAAATAAAAACACGCTGAGAAAAGATGGCAGCAGAGCGACAGGTGGGACTCACCTTAAGTGAGGGGCGGAAGCAAAGCCAAGGCGCTCAATGGTTTCGCGGCCTCAAGAGAGCTGCGTGTGACACCCCTCTCTTAAGGGAAACACACACAAACCAGAGAGAAGCCCCCGGCTCTCCCCCGCACCCCCTGCAAACTGTTGCCACGCCTCCTCCCCCTCGGCCAGCCAGCTTTCTAGCGAAAGTCAAATCCTTATTCAGAGTTCCAGACAATCAGAAGCAAAAAATAAAGGAATCCAGCAAGGAAAAGACTCTGAAGTTATTGCCTGGTAGTCTAGGGGCACGTGGCAGGCTGAGCAGGTAAGCTCACCCGTATGGTCCCTATGCCTGAGGGATACTACATGGTATCTGCAGAGGCCACCAGTGAGGGAGGAAGCAACAGCCAGGCACCTCTCCACCGTGCCTGGGTCCAGCTCCAGCTGAGAGCCCCCTCCCTCCTGCTACTAACTGTCTCTGCAGAGGCCACCAGTGAGGGAGGAAGCAGCAGCCAGGCACCTCTCCACCGTGCCTGGGTCCAGCTCTAGCTGAGAGCCCCCTCCCTCCTGCTACCAACTGTAACCGCTGAACTTTCCAACTAAGATTGTAGTGCCTGAATTTGCTTTCCTTTTCCCCCTCCTCCTCCTCCCTCCCAATCCCCTTTCCTTTTGTGTCATGTCTTTTAGATTGTAAGCCTGTGGGCAGGGACTGTCAAGAAATACTTTTGTAAGCTGCCGTGAGAGCCTTTTTTGGCTGAGTGGCGGCATAGAAATCCTTAAATAAATAAATAAAAAATAAAAAATAAAAAACATGTTCCAAATATTGATCCGACCAGACACAGCGTCTTACAATGAACCGTACGGAGAGGAGGCTTGTCTAAATTGCCTCAAGGCCCATCGCAGACCAATCCCTGCCCATTTCATGTGGTTTTGATACACAGGGGACGAACGGCCGACTCATTTCTCCCTCACCAACGAAAGGCAACTTTTCCATTGCAGGTTGGAATCTTCTAAGGGAGATGAAGGTTCCCACCACCACCGTCGCCATTGCAGAATTACCAAGAAGGATATATGGGTGAGTTGTTAATCCTAGTTGAACGGGGTCTGGTGCCTCCCTGCGACACGTTTTCAGAGCATAAAAGCAGGCCAAACGGAGGCTTGACACGTTTTCCCCACTTTAAAATGAGCACGGCGGCCTGGTCGTTTGAATGTGATGGGGAGGATTCCAGCCTTTGGGTTTGAAATTACAGCAGATCATAGACTAATTGCAATCACAGTCGAAATGTCGGTCCTGCTAAGGATGTTTAAGTACCACAAGGCTTCCTGCCAGGATCTTCTGTCTACTCTGGCTGAGTCACAAGAAGCATCTTATACCCCACGCAGTCGTAATTTTAGTCGGGGATCTTAATGCAAGGATAGGTAATTGTGACGAGTTCTTGACAGTTACTATGGGGATAGAAGAGGAGGAGGGTTTCTTCTGACCTCCCAATGTTTTTGTATAAAAATCAACGATATACTAATAGGAGATCGCCTGGTGACATCAGTGGTGACTATTTTTCTTCCAAGAGGCACTAGCAGTACAGGTTATGTTCGCCTTTCTGCATTTCAGTTGGCCATTTTACCTGACTACTGTGGGACCGCTGTGATCACCAACCTGTTCCTGTCTTTTAAAAACCGAACCTAAAAATCTACGATTGAACCAAGTTGATGAACTATCCCCATCCTTGGATAGAAGGCAACGAAAGATTCTGCTGCACGATGATTCCGGGGAATGGGTGTCTTCCGTTTTATCTTCTGACTCTTGCACTGTTCAGGGACCAGATATTGTGTTCCAATTCTGATTTATCTCAGATTTTGTATACCTTTAGGTCTTCGCCCAATGCCTTGCATCCGAAGGGCGTCAACTCAAAAAGAAGTCTATACACAAACTAACAAGAACGATAGGCACAAGTTTACCTCCCCGCACCATTATGGAAGCGTTTTTATGATCTAAAAAGGAGGGGGAACGTGGCATTAAAAAACCAGCCTTGCACAGATCTAGCTGAGACAACAGGACTTAAAAAGCAGACCAAGTTCTGGCCCGTGTTCAAACCTGCACAAGTTCATCTGCTCTGATGTAGGGAATTCACGGGCAGTCCGGGCTGTGTGGCTCAGACAACCTCTGCTCAACCGCCTGGTGACTCACTCAGACCTGTCACCAAGCAGACGGCCCTTTCCTGGTTTCTTCCTCGATTCTCCCACCCACGTGACTTGATCCAGACCACGCGCCCTCGAGAGGCACATCCCATAGGAAGGGTTTCTCTTCTCCCCTCACCCCCCAGGGCCCTCTCATTCCACCGGACACTGACGCAGAGACTTCAGTTAATTGTACATCAGCAGCGTGGCTGATGATAAGGTATCTCATTTTGCAAACCCAATACCTCACCTGGAATTAAAAAGGGAACGTTAATTGCTCAGAAAACAGCCAAGCCCAAAGCGATTGCGTCTGGCTTTGACTGCAAAGCAAGCTATGCAACCCCGGGAATATTTACTTGGAATTAAGCCCAGCGGGGTTCAAGTGTGCTTTTTACCTGGGTTGATAACTGGGAGGATGACGTCCCCATTTCTCTCCTTGGTTTCTAGACGTTCCAGTTTTTGCTCCTCGTAGCGCCTTCGCCCTTCCTCCTCCTGCTCCTTCCCTGCAAACTGCCAGGAAACAGAAGGACCATCTGTTCAGTCTAGATGTTCAGCCAACCCAAGAGGAAAGGGCCAGGGATTGGGGCCTCGTTGGCTGCGTTGCTACCATGTGACACCGGTGACCAAGGAGGTGCCCCAGGATCACCAGCGAGCCCATTTAAAAGGGCCTTTTCTGCATAGCCATTTAAGAGAATAGAAATTGCCCCTTTGCAGTTAACTATTATATCAGAAGCGAGGATTGCCTTGGGTAACACCCTCCCCTTGAAGTGAGGCCGGAGTCTCCAATTTGCAGATGGACACCTCTCCAGGCACGTGACACACTGTTCCTCGGCCCCTCCTGGGCTTCTTGCTTCTAGCGCCATCTTTATTTATTTGTTACATTTATATACTGCCCCATAGCTGAAGCTCTCTGGGTGGTTTACAAAAGTTAAAAACAGTAAACATTAAAAGTATACAAAATTTAAAAACATAAAAACAACAATAAAAAAACAATAGTATCATAAAATCATAGAATAGCAGAGTTGGAAGGGGCCTACAAGGCCTTCGAGTCCAACCCCCTGCTCAATGCAGGAATCCACCCTAAAGCATCCCGACAGGTGGTTGTCCAGCTGCCTCTTGAAGGCCTCTAGGGTGGGAGAGCCCACCACCTTCCTAGGTAACTGGTTCCATTGTCGTACTGCTCTAACCGCCAGGAAGTTTTTCCTGATGTCCAGCTGGAATCTGGCTTCCTGTAACTTGAGCCCGTTATTCCGTGTCCTGCACTCTGGGAGGACTGAGAAGAGATCCTGGCCCTCCTCTGTGTGACAACCTTTCAAGTATTTGAAGAGTGCTCTCATGTCTCCCCTCAGTCTTCTCCTCTCCAGGCTAAACATGCCCCATTCTTTCAGTCTCTCTTCAGAGGGCTTTGTTTCCAGACCCCTGATCATCCTGGTCGCCCTCCTCTGAACACGCTCCAGCTTGTCTGTGCCCTTCTTGAATTGTGGAGCCCATTTAAAAACCTTTAAAAATCTTTTATCCATTTAAAAACAACAGTTCTGGGGGTCCGTTAAAAAACAAACTTAGCGTTGTTAAATGGTGTTAAACGCCTGGGAGAAGAGAAAAGTCTTGACCTGGTGCCTAAAAGATAACAGTGTTGGTACCAGGCGAGCCTCATTGGGGAGATCATTCCACAGTCGGGGGGCCACCACCGAAAAGGCCCTCTCCCTTGTTGCCATTTGGGTTCAAACGAGAGGTCTTGTGTTTTGCGCCCACTTCGGCCTCGGACATAGATTTGGAGGACGTCGCTTTTCTTTCAGTCTCACCAGCGAGGCTTCTGGGAAATGAGCGTTCTGCAACTAGCCACGCCCACCATAAAAGAACAGGCATTTATGGATAAGCATTTTATGAGTAGGCAGGGCGCCCCCCGCCCTGTGGCAGCCATTTTGTGAGAGCGCTCGCAGCACTTCCCTCCAAATTCCAAACGCGCCCACTGTTCCAAAAAGGTTGGAGAACCCCTGATGCAGGGCCTGCCTGGGTTATAAGCATCGAGAGCAAAAAGCCAGCGCTGGTTCTCATTCGGGAGAACCAGCAACTCGGCCCCTGGGACAAGTTGAGCTATTCATGGTGAAGTCACTAGACACAGCCTTCTGCAACCTGGGGCGCTCCGGATGTGTTGGACTACAACTCCCAGAATGCCCCAGCCAGCTGGCTGGGGCATTCTGGGAGATGCAGTCCAACACATCCGGAGCGCCCCAGGTTGCGGAAGGCTGCACTAGAGGGATAAATATACAAACATACACTCTACTCCAACACCCCACCCCCGGCCGTCCTCATTTCATTCCCACTCTGAACTGTTTACCATGTGAACCAAAACACACAAACAAGCACACCCAATGAAGCAAACAGACTTAAACACGCACGTGCATTTTTGTTTGCAGGACCACAACCGGGCCAGGGCTTACGTGCAACTGAACAGCCAGAGCTCCGGCACGTCTTACCTGAATTGGGGGCACTTCCAAAACTTTGTGGACGTTGTGGAGAGAGAGGGGAACGTACCACAGAGTGGCCTTGTTGGTGACCCTCTTGGCACCTGGTTCGAGAAAGGAAAGAAGAAATCTGTAAATGCAGAGACCCCGGAAAACAGCCTGGGATGCAGGGACACAAATCTAAGCGTCATCATCTGAGGCCTTTTCTCCACGTTCCCAACATTCAGAGCTTAGGCGGGGGCCTCCCAGCCAAGGGTCTTTTCTGTGGTGGCACCCAAACTTCGCAACTCTGAGTCATGCTTAACTGGTGCCATCATTAATGCACTTGGGGGTGGCTGTGTTATCGCCAACTGCCAGAGTCATGAAAGGGCGCTGTGCTTATTTCAGATGTGTTCAAGCTTGAATTAAACTGTTACCATTGGGATTGGGGGCGGGGGAGGTCGGGTTGGCCGGCCGGCCGTGCCCCTGGGCATGTGCAGAGCGGCTCGGGGCGTGGCTCTGGGCAGAGGGCCCCAGAGGAAAGAGGGCGTGGCTCTGGGCATGTGCAGAGTGCCCCCCTGGGCATGGGTTGAAGGCCGTGAGGAAGCAGTGCATGCCTCTGGGCATGGGCAGAGGTCCTTGGGGAGCAAGGCATGCCACTGGGCTTGTTAAAGTGTAAGATTGTAAGCCTATGCGGCAGGGTCTTGCTATTTACTGTTTACTCTGTACAGCACCATGTGCATTGATGGTGCTATATAAATAAATAAATAAATAATAATAATAATAATAACAATAACATTGCCATATGACCCCTCTGCTTTCCAATGTTTCCCGTGCTGCTTATCCCACAATACATTTTAAAAAACTTTTTAAGGTGCCACAAGACACTGCTTTGGGTGCCACCCGCGATCTTTTAGGTGTCAGGCAAAGCCCATCCTGTTTCAGTTAACCCCTATTTTGCTGTTTTATTGGGGCTGTTTTCTGCTGCTGCTGCTGCTGTTCTTAACTGTTTTTTTTTTTACTGTCGCCTGTTTTTTTTATTTTCCAAATTACATTTTAAAATAATCCATCTAAGTCGCAATGAGGTTCCCCCCCCCCCCCATTTTGTTTTTAAGCCAGAAGGCAATATAAATCTCTGGAAGAAAATGAAGCGCTTCAGTGAGCAAAAGCTTCTGGGTCATTTTTCTCCTTCTTCGCAAAAGCCCTGTGAAATAGGCTGCCGTTAATCCATTTTACAGGTGAGGTACTGAGCCTAAGGGAGAACTGTCTAAGGCCGGTCAAAGCAGCCCTTGCTTGGACAGGTCGACCCAACTGGCCTGAAGGCCACACGTCCACCTGCATCTCCCAGGTTCTTAAGAGCTCTCGGCTCGGCTTTAGCAGTTGTAGCCTGAATTTTAGTAAATTCCATTAATCTCAAAGCGGGTACTGAACACTTAGCAGGGAAGGGAAGGTGCTCTAGGCAGGAACAGTAAGCCCTGTTGAATCAAGCCAGCCACTTCCGTGATCAGAAGGCTACTCAGGGTCGAGGAAAGGCATTCTCAACATGCTCAGAAAGCCGTTTTTTTCACACCAAATTGTTTGGAGGGACGGGAGGCTGTACTTGAGGAGGACACAGTCGAGATTTCCACAGCTCCCCCAATTTAGCATGCATTTGCAGTCTGAGCTTCTGTTTTCAAATAAATCAAATTTGGGCTTCAATTTGTACAATTTGCGTGGAGTTTTGAACCAGCTGGAGGAGGAGGAGGAGAAGAGGGACGGCTGCTCGTGGATGAAGCTGCATGAACAGGCTGAGATATCTTTGGAATGTAAAACATCTCTTGGGTGAAGAATCTTGACTGCCAAGGAGTAAGTGGACAGACGAGGAACAAAGTTTAAACAACTACAGTGGTTCCTTGAAACCTTTTTTGCTTGTATTTTGTCGTCCTAAGTCATCTCTTGCTATCATACCCATCTCCACCTCCTCCTTTTTCAAACAAAAGTCCTTGGCTATTGAAGGTTTTTATTATCGCTATCTTGGCTATCTTTTTTAGGGTTTTTTTTTTATCTTTTTAACTTTTAACCCTAACTTTTACTCTTCAATTTCTACAATTTTTACCTTTTTATCCTTATATCTTGTATCCTGCACTTTACATCGAGGGGCGGGATTGAAGCTATATCATCAATCAATTGCTTTATTGGATTGCTGGCTTATTTGACTTATTAGGTTGGAACATGGTCCTTACAAGAGGTAAATGCAAAAAACAGGGGATAAGTACACCTCCTGTGTTCAATTTACCCCAGAGGAAAAAGCAAACAAAAATCTCAGCTTTCTTCCCTCATAGAAATCAGCCTCACAACAGTCCAACAGCTGAGGATCAGGATATACTTGATCGCTCAATAGATTCCCCTTGGCGGAAATTTGAAACTTTTATTAATAATGGGAGTTGGGAACCTGCAATAGATCTAGCTACTGAGTTAGCTGAAGCTGAAGCTGCAGCTGCAGCTGGTAATGATGGAGATACAGCAGACATCAATCAACAGTTAGCAAGGGATCCCTGTTCAATGACATCTGAAACTTCTACCACTGAGCTCTCAACGAGCAAAATTAATCAGCCTGACTTAACAGTCGTGAATCCAATCTACCCTGCACTAGAATCTAATACTGATATTGGAACACTCAATGACACACTCTCCAAGATCTCTAAAGGGGATTATTTAAGGATATTCCTAGATCTAACCAACAAACACTCTCTAGAGATAATTGAAGACTTGCAATCTATTAAGAACTTTTTGTCAGAGTCTTATACCCTATTGGCTACACTAGTAAAAATTCATACAAGAGCCGAGTCAACCAGCCTCACCTCTTCAGGGAAGGACCACTGTGATAAGGGTATTAACACAGAACATCTCATAGGACACCTTATATCTAGGATCAATACTACTTCAAAACAAAAGAAAAAAGGTAGCTCTAACAATAAGCTACAAAAAAAGAGTAAAAACATTAAAACCACTAGAACCTCTCTCCAAAATAGAAGCAAAAACAGAAACAATAAAATGAACTATCAGAAACTCTTTAAGTTGATAGATTCTCAAACACCCGACCTGATGACAGACCACAAAAAAAGGCATAAATCTAAAAAGCAAAATGAAACAACCCAGCAAAACAACATTGACATTACAGTCTCAGGAGATACAGACTCTGGAGACCCAGAAGCACCTCCCCTCAATAACATGCCCTATGACTTAACAACCTCCTTGAATATAATTCAGGACCCTTGGCAGTTCGTTCTAGCCCCTAGCTGTCTAACACCTCTCAAGCAAAATCGAAGACAACAAAATCAAAGTAAACAAATTCCATCCACCTGGAATTTAGTCCTTGACTGTACCAAGATAGTTTTTTCAAATTTCCCTAAACCTAGAGGATTGCTATCGCAGCTCCAACGGAAAACTCACTTTAATAGGTTATTAACAGAAACAATATCTCAGACCATTAAAATAGAGAATATCCTTCAAATAGAATATCTTTATTACAATCAGGATCGTGCTCGTGCAGTTGTCACCTTTGCGAACAAATATACCACCAGCAGAATCTATGGAGAAAAACAAAAATTTGCGGAATTTAATATCTTTGTCAGCAGATATTTTAATAACAGGACTATCGTGCCTCTATTTTATAAGGATCCACAAAATACCTTGCACTGTAAAACTGATACTTTAATAATTTTAGAGACT
This sequence comes from Elgaria multicarinata webbii, assembly GCF_023053635.1. Lineage (NCBI taxonomy): Eukaryota > Metazoa > Chordata > Lepidosauria > Squamata > Anguidae > Elgaria > Elgaria multicarinata. Next base: position 2,469,523 of record NC_086190.1, read on the forward strand.
TCACCAACAAAGGACTCTTGGAATAGAGACCAACAGACTACATGCACCATCGAAAAAGACTGTGATGAATTTCCTACTATAGAAGAAAAAAGCTTGATGAGCTCTTTTGCAGCACTCCCATGCCACTCCCAGGATGATATTATAAAAAAATTAACCCAGCTACGAAACACACTCATCAATATGCAGCATCCCAAGAAACATGATTTCGTTCTCACCAGGCAGAGGCATGCGGGAAATGAGATACAAGAGATTGAAAATAACCTCTCAAATACAACAGACCAAAAAAAGGAGGAACAAACTCCACCTAAAGAATACAATTTCGCTGGTTCAACAGCGCCTGCTATAACCGCTGATGAATGGTTACAAAGAAGAACCCTCACTCCGGATGAAATTGGCCAGCCAGACATCACCCCTGCAACCAAGCTCACCTCCACCAATAGACAGAATCCAAACTTCAAGATAGGGGGTGGGTCTGTATATCTGGACAAAGAGGGCAAGATCAACGAAATTGTCGAACTGGAGTGACTCGAAGAGAAGCAATCCAACTCTCTCTGCCCTAACCTCAGTACTAACTTTTCGACAAACCCGCCTTTGATTGAATTAACACTCTCCTTGCCGGACCCTGTCAAAAAAGAAAAAGTAATAGATAATTGTATACAATTACGGCCATTTAACGGTACTCCACCCAGCTATCCAATTGTTCCACATTTAAAAGTGGTTAGTTTAAATGTTAATGGTCTGGGCACAATGGTTAAACGCTCTCGCATAGAATCCCTACTCCGAAAAGAACACCCAGATTTGATTATGCTGCAAGAAACACATCAAAAGAAAAGCATAAACCCGGGCCCTATACTACAAGGTTCCTGGCTAGGCACCCAACATACAGCCCCAGGAACCTCTAAGGCCTGTGGAGTTGCCCTTCTTACTTCTAAAAATAGTCCTATTGCATTTCTAGATACACTCGTGGATGCAGAAGGCAGATTCATCTTTGCCAATGGTTTCTGGGGGCCTACCATCATTACGATGGCCTCGATCTATGCCCCTAACAGAGGTCAAGCTGATTTCATAATAAAAACTCTTAAAAAACTCCTGATATTTAAGAAAGGACACCTGATAATAGGTGGGGACTTCAACTTATGTCTTGACAACTTTATAGACAGATGCCCCCCTTCAGCGTTTAGATCAAAGGAGGGTCAAAGAATACAGGATTTTCTTGATGATATGGGTTTGGTTGATGTCTGGCGCCTGCAACATCCTACTGACAAAGAGTTTACATTCCTTTCATGCAGACATCATTCATTCTCACGAATAGACTACTTTCTAACATCTCAAGATCTATTCCATCTAATCTACAAGACCTCTATTGGCCCTAGATTGGTATCTGATCATGCAATGGTGTCCATGGCCCTGGCAAGGCAGCTTAAACAGAAGCCTAGATTTTGGCACTTTCGTCCAATTTTAGCAACCGACGCGAAGGCCAAATCCAACTTGCAAACAGCGATTAACAATTATTTCATGGATAACGACATAATCGATGCTGGACCTCACTTAATATGGGACGCAATGAAGGCGACCCTCCGGGGACATTGCCTGAGTGAGCAGGGCCGTCTTTGTAAAGCCAGGGACACTACGAGGAAGAGTCTTAGAGAAGAAATAAAGAGACTGGAGTCAGATTTAAAGATCTCCCCTAAACAAGAGATATATGATAAACTTCAATTAAAACACCATGAGTTTAACCAACTAGAGACTGAAGCTATCCACATCAAACTCACTAGGGTCAGGGCCACCTACTATGAATTTGGCAACCGGTCTTCCAAGCTCTTGGCCCATGCGCTATCTAAAAAGAAAAACAAGGCCCAGATCAAGGAAATCCGCTCAGTCTCAGGCAAGCTATACTCGGATAGAGAGGATATAACAGAAGAATTTGCAAAATTCTATGCCTCCTTATACAACTCAGATGCACCTACTACATCAGATATTGCATCTTATATAGACCAGATACCTCTTAATAAACTTTCAACAGAACATAGGGCTTACCTGGATAGCCCTTTCTCAGTAGAAGAAATCAATGAAGCAATTAAAAACTTAAAAAAGGGGAAAAGCCCCGGTCCTGACGGCTTTAGTGCAGAATTCTACATGGCTTTTAGAGAGCAACTCATCCCCTGGTTGCACCGTTTATTCGTAGCAATCCAGGAGGGTAGTCAGATTCCAGAGTCTTGGAAGATCTCTAAAATAGTGGTGGTCCCCAAGCAAGGCAGAGATCCAATAAAAATGGAGTCTTATAGACCCATTGCCTTGATAAATGTAGATGCCAAACTTTTTACAGCAGTCTTGGTTGCAAGACTCAACACATTTATAGCTTCCTATATCAATCCAGATCAAACTGGTTTTATACCAAGACGCAGTGCAGCTGACTCAATACGAAGAGTCATTAATATAGTTCAATATTGCCACATGACCAAACAACCAGCAACACTTATCTCTCTCGATGCTTTCAAAGCCTTTGATCGCGTTGAGTGGTGCTTCCTAAAAGAACTCTTAGAAGCCATGGCCTTCGGCTCTAAGTTCAAGAATATCATAAACCAGCTCTATTCTACTTCCATCGCTTCAGTAGGGGTCAACGGGCTTGACTCTCGTCCCATACGACTCTCTCGAGGTACCAAACAGGGATGCCCATTATCCCCCCTCCTTTTTGCTATAATAATAGAAAGTCTTGCCTCCAAAATAAGAACCAACAAAGATATAAAGGGCATATACATCCAGGGAGCAGAACATAAAATAAATCTTTATGCTGATGACATGCTTCTTATGCTCAGCAACGCTTCTAGAGGCCTATCTCAGCTACTATGTGAGCTAGAAGACTTTAAAAAAGTCTCAGGTCTCGAAATTAATAAAGAAAAATCAATTCTTATGACACTGAACACTCCCCTAGAGACTACAAATTCTCTGTGTGTCCAAACAGGCTTCAAGCCATGTTATGGGGGGTTTCGCTACCTAGGAGTGACTATTACAAAAGACCCACTGCAGCTGCTTAAAAGAAATTTTGGGAAACTATCTAATCAGATCCTCCATGATCTTACTAAATGGAGCCAACTAAAACTCACATATCTTGGCAGAATAGCCGCAATAAAAATGTCTTTATTGCCCAAAATATTATTCCTTTATCAGGCCTTACCTATAAATATCCCTCCTAAGTCCTTCTCCAAATGGCAAGCTACACTAGACCGCTTTGTCAGTCACGGCAAACGTTCCCGTATAAATAAGGGGACGTTATATAGGAAACGCACAAAAGGAGGCCTAGGAATGCCCAATTTACTGATGTACTTTGAGGCCTTCCAGCTTAGGCAGCTAGTCAAAATAATCAACTGTGAGACTAGTATTCCCTGGGTACAAATAGAAACGATATCCCAGCGACCCACAATCCCAGCTCTCCCCTTCCTAAAAACTTCCTGGACCATCGTCAAACAAATCTCCAATCCATTCACACGCCTTACCCTAGCAATATGGAAAAAATGGTCAACCTATCTTTCTCCCCCAGAGTCTCCAATGCTACCTTTTTTAGATCATCCATCTTTTAGACATGAAGATAAATATGCCCAGTTTGCTGGGTGGGATAGTAAGGGGATCTATCGTTTGAGGGACTTTTTAGTCAAAGACCAAATAATTAACGATAGTCAACTAAAAGACAAGCTAAAAGGGATCAATCCCTCTTGGCTCCAACTGACACAAGTCAGAACATTCTTAAACAAAAGATTCAGTAGCGAGACGGATTTTCGCCCTCTCTCCCCCTTTGAGCATCTATGTGTGAGATCCAAAGGGAAAGATAAAGGCGTGACCTCAGCAATTTATGACCTATTGCTTGAGAAGGGCGGTGGCTTCTCCCTGGCTCTGAGGAGCATATGGGAAACTGATCTACATATACAGATTGAAGATATAAAATGGAAACAAATTTGGATAAATCCCCCCCTCCGAACAATATCGTCCCGCATACAGGAGTCATCCCTCAAGGTTATATTAAGATGGTATATAACTCCAATTCAACTCTCGCATGCAACAACTTCAATCTCCCCACTGTGTTGGAGAGGATGCGATGAAAAGGGCTTTTACTTACATATGTGGTGGGAGTGTAAGGCCCTGAAGCAGTTCTGGGAAACTATCTTCAATATAATTTCTAAGGCCACTGATCAGATAATCTTCCCAGAACCAAGCCTGGCGCTGCTGTCCCTGCCCAACGCTCTAAACCCCTCCCTTACCCATAAAGAATTGGTATTTATCCTCCTTACGGCAGCTCGTTTAGAAATAGCCGAACACTGGAAGGATCCGAAGGGCCCTACACTCACTGGATGGAAAGGGAAAGTGTGGGATATAGCCTGCTCTGAAAAATTAACCTACCACCGCAGAGTCTCGTCGGGCCAACTTAGCTATGACCCATTCAATGAAATATGGTCTCCTTTTCTCAATTACATCAATGGTATAGATGTGGCATCCAACTCTGGTTTAACAGATCTTCCTCTGACCACAGTAAATTGAAGGAAACAAGCTCGGTTCGGCAACTACAGAAATCGTGTTTGTGTATTTATTAGAAATGCTGTCTGACTTGTAAGTTTTTATATATATTTTTAACTTTTTTAAAAACTGCTTTGTTAAATGGAGTTTAATAAATAAAATAAAATAAAATAAAAAAAAAATAAAAAAAAAAAAAACATGCTCAGAAAGCCCTTTGCTCTCTCTTCCCCAGTTTACCAGCTAAGCCTATCGCTTCAGTAAAGCAGCGTCACTCGGCAGCACCTCGCTGTGACGGCAGCTCGGATGCGTTCCACAGGCTACGAGCCAGAATCCGGGAGAACTTTCGCCCGCGGGCCCGGTTTGTGGGCTTCCCTTAGGGCTCTGGTTGGCTACCGTAGGAAGCAGGATGGCAAACTAGCCAGGCCTTTGGGCGGATCCAACAGGGCTCGTCGTATCTTCCTAAGGGCCATTTTACCAACTGCTTGTGGGTTTGACCTGAGCATCCACAACCGCGCCTTTGGTCACAAGGGCCACGTCACTTGAGATGGTTGGCTTCACCTTAAGCGACCTTCCCCAAGTGCAGTGAAGAACAGGCCAAATTTGGTTTACCTGGCAGGGCCAGGGGGCATCAACACAGGGGGTGGGCTGCAAGGGGCTGCAGTCAGCTGCCCTCCACCCCCCAGGAAGGGCTTCCAAGGGTTTAGGGGCACACATCTCCCCTTTGAGTACTGTGGAAAATACCAGTGTAATCGAGCTGTATCTGGGGTAAAAACAGACAAAGAGTCATGGTGAAAAGAGAGCAGAGGAGTCCTTCGTGGGACGGAACGTGGAAGCTGTCGTGGCGCCTGACAAAGAATCAGTGGGAGGACTTGTGAAGAGTGGTGGTGTTTGCAGTTCGGGACGGTTAGAGGAGGAAAGAGCACGGGGGCAGAGAAGCACATTTTCTGGGAGGTTCTGCTCTGCTCAAGTCCTAAGCCACCAATGGAAAGGAATCCTTGTACGATTGCACAGCCGTGGCTGGATGACCTTGGACACGATGGAAGTTGACTGTCACGTGGATTAGTGCCTCTGAAACCTCCAGTAAAAAGTTCCCATTTTATGGGCTAACAGTTGTCGCAGGCTACCATCATGGGGCGGGGGCGGGCAGACTTTAGGCTCGTGGGATCCACTGTGTTTTCCCACTACATCCCACAGGTCCACGAACCAAAAATAGTGGCTGAAGAAGGCAGACAGAGACTTACAGGCGAAGGCACTGCTAAGCACACGCACCGCTCCGGAATCTGCTTCCACTCCCTCAACTGGAACTTGCACATGGATCCTTTGACCCACAGATTGACTCCTGCTTCTCCTCAAGCTTTCTTGATTTCAGAGGCCTCGTTTAGGAGGAAAGGAGGCGTTGGGTTGTCACTGTCATTAGACCCTTGGAGAAGTCAGAGACCCAGGGGTCTGCTAGGAAGCCCTGATCCACTTTCTGCCCACCCCTGCGGCCATACACTGCATGTTTCTCTTCAGTTCAGGTGGGCGCAATCAATTTATTCCCTCTGAAGGGTGAGGCAGGTTACCCCAAAGACACCCAATTCCCCCCATTTCAAGGGCAGCGGCTCAGCCATCTTTCGCGCTTCCTGGCGCCCAACAAGGACAGCCAAGCCTGACGTGGCTCCCTCGACTTAGCCCAAATGTCTAAATGTTAATTTCTCTTGGATGCAATTAGAAGAAAACACCAGCAGTGCTGGCAAAGTACAGCCGCAAAGGCTTCTGAAAGCAGCAGCCTTGGGAATCGCCACTCTTTTCATCAGAATTTTACTCAGGAAAAATGGCAATTAGTGGTTCTGTGTCGTTTGAGGCCTTAGAACGAGACACCCTCTTCTTCTTTTTTTGGGTACGGCTGTTGCTGTAGCAACCAACTTGTCAGGATTGGAGGGGGGGGGGTTGCTGCGTGTGTAAGCAGTAAATCTTATTCCCCAAAAGCAGGCTGTCACATCCACTCCAAGTCAAAAGCTCCGTGAAAATATGTATTTTCACGTAGTGGAGAAGGCAGGATCATAGGGAAAAAACAGTGCAGCCTTCCTGGCGATTGGAAGAGGGTCGGAGGCAGGCCTGTTATGTGTGAAGGTAAAAGCCTTCTCTGCCCTAATGAAAGGCTGGCCGCGCAAATCGACCAGCCATACTGCAGATTAGCCTACTTTGTGTAAATAGATGTCTGGTTTTGTTTGTAACGGGCGGGGGGGATGTGACCGCTAGAAGTTGGAGGATGAAAACAGGCACAGAGGTTTTACAAGCAGTGGGGACTTTTTTTGAAAAGCATCCTTGTTCCACTGAAAACAAATGTATGTATTTCGGTCTTGGGGAAAGCACCGAAGAACTAGTTCTGCAAGTTTTCAGTGTAGTTTTCCATTTTCTAGCCCATACTTAGAAATCTTGTGGCAAAGGGGCACGGAATAATTGGCTAACCGTCAAAACATAAATACAGATAACCTAAGAGGGTTAAGTTATATAACTCTATCACTTCTTAGTGAGCAATTGGGTAGAATATTGCCTGCACACCTTTCATTATTTTTGCACAAGTAAAAAGGCTAGAGATACTTTAAAACTGAAAGCAAGACTTGGTCTACGAAAGAACATGGCAGAATATATTTAGCCGAGCAAAGTGACCGTTCTCTCTCTTGATGATTGATTCCCCAGAAAGAAAATTGGTGTGCATGTTCAGGACACCATTCTATGTTTCAAGTTCAAAATGCCAGCTTGACGCCTGCATCCATTTTCAAGGTGTAACACACTGTAATTAGCTATCTCCCATGAGCACTAAGAGATCCAGGAAGCAAGGTAGGTAGGGTTAAGAGGCAATTCTACATTTTGACTTGAAACAACAGCTGTTAGCTCGCGTGGGAGTGGAGGGAAAGATGTAACATTTATTGCACAGCAATTATCTATAATGTTTGATTTGGCAGCATGGCAGAAGCTATTTGAGGGCCACCGAAGCAACAACAGAGTCATATACGGCATGTATATCGCCCAAACTGATCTATATGCTGTCTTTCTATGTAAGAACCTTGCTGGATCAGGCCAAAGGCCTATCTAGTCCAGGACCCTGCTTCCCAGAGGCCAGCCAGTTGTTGCTAGGATACCCAAAATATTAGGGGGAGCAACCCCCAGAACTGGCCTTCAGTAGCCTTCTGCCTCTGAAGATGGAGGCTCCATTTCGCCGTAATGGTAAATAGCCAAGCTGGTCCCAGGAGAGGTGATGGTGCAAACGACATTCCAAATTTGTTGTAACCCAGGCAGTATTTTGGCGCACTCCCTGGCCAGGGCTCTCAACAACACTCTAGGGAATCTCTCACTGGAAAAATCTCTGGGTACCTGAAGGCATTTCATCCCTAGAGTTCCATTTTGTTATGTCCCCTGACACCAAATTGTGCAATTGGCCCAATTCATCCTGGGGGCTCTTCCCTTGCCCTGAGCGGCACATGTGTGGGCACGTGGACCCCGCATCTCTTCTCTGTCCAGGAATGTGCCGATGCGTCTTTAAAAGCAGCACCGGGAAGGGGGGTGGCCGAGGAGAAAAAAGAAGAGGCAGGAATTCACTGGGCACTGGCAGCGGCCCACGGTTCATCAGTGGTGTCGATCATCGACTGGGATGAACTCTTGGCTCCCAGTTTGATCTGCATATTCCCTTTCAAGGCAGAGTAACCATGGAAACACATTTTCATCTTCCCACACATGGGCCCAGAGCATGGCGCTAGACAGCCGGCTTCTCCACCACCAGCTTTGTTTTGACGAAGCCCCACGTTTTAGGCGGACAACATCCCAACGTCCCGTGGTCCAAGTCAGACTGTCATGTTCTCTAAGCAGGAAAGGTTTTGATAGATGCTGGATAGGATGCCGGATATTTGGCGGTGGTGGTGGTGAGAGAGCAGAGAGGGAAAGGGAAGAAGGGATGCAAAAGGAGGCCACTGGTCCTCCGTAGTGTCACATGTGCAGAATCCTGGGCCAGACATGGTATTTGGGAAAAGAATTGCATTCCCCAGGGCCATTTTAGGCCTGACTTTCTGAAAGGCATCAACACGTCACTTTTGACCAGTAAAAAGCATGTCAGCTTGCCCTCATTTCATTCCAAGATCACATCTGCCGGCAAGGAACGGGATGAAACGGAACACTCATTTTCATTGGCGTCTGGCATAAAGGTGATGAAATGTAATTCACTCCCAAGACCGCAGCGCACGCACGCAGAGCGAGGAGGTGCTAACAAGTGAAATTAATGAGGCTCCATCCTCTACAACTTCAAAAGTATTTGTGCGGAAAGGTTGACGTGCTACATTACACGCACAACTTTTGTGTGTGAAAAAAGGGGGAAGTTAATTGCATGCAATTTTGCAGCAGCGTTCACTCTCCCTGCTACATAACTCCAATTCCAAAACACAGTAAAAGGTCCAGCTGTACATTACTTTAAAAAAAAAAAACCAGAGCTGTCATTTTACATACACTTGTGAACTCTAGCAAATGGCCATCCATTTGGTTATCAGAGGGGGGGGGGGCAGTTTCCCCCAACTAGGCTAGCAAGACATTTGTTGTGACAGCCGTGTTCGGATGCAACACTAATTCAAAGTCCTGGAGAATCCTGGCTTGTCGTTTATGAAAAGGGCAACTAAAATGATCAAGGGGCTGGAGAATCTGCCGTATGAAGGAAGGTTACAATAGCTGGGATTATTTAGCTTGGGAAGAGGAGACATGATAGAGGTGTACAAAATTATGCCTGGTGTGGAGAATGTGGAGAGGGAGACATTTTTCTCAACGGGGTCATTATCCCATGAAGCTGATGGGTGGGAGATTCAGAACAAACAAAAGACTTCTTCACACAGCTCACAGGCAAATTATAGAATTTGCTAACACCAGAAGTAGTGATGGCCACCCATTTAGATAGCTTAAAAGGGTATTGGAAAAATTCCTGGAGGAGAAGGCTGTCAATGGCTAGTAACGGTGATGTCTCTGTGTAACTTCCAGTATCAGAGGCAGGAAGCCTGTGTGCACCAGTTGCTGGGGAACATGGGTGGGAGGGTGCTGTTGCACCCATGTTCTGTTTGTGGCTTCCTGGTCAACAGCTGGTTGGCCCCTGTGTGAACGGAATGCTGGACTGGATGGACCCTTGGACGGATCCAGCATCTGGGCTCTTCTTGTGTTCATGATGGGCCATCGGTCCATACCCTCACGTATACGGATCGTTGGCAGTTTAAGAGAAGAAGGAAAAAAGTGGTGTAGAATCTCCTTTCTGGTCATGAGCGATGAAGTAATTGCTTGATTCTGCTGGGAATCTCACCTCAAGGAAGGAAATGCAGCACTCTGGGGGGTGGGAAACTGGTGTTTTGTAAGCCGAGAAGCTTAAAGGCTTAAAGCAGGAGGGGCTTTGTTAAACTCCCCCAACCCAGAAACCGAAGTGCTACACAAAAACGTGCAATGATGAATATTTTTCTGATATCTGTGTTGAGGAATTATTTTTCAGAAGATCTGGAATTTTTGGCAAGATGACGGTGCGCGGGGATGAACAGAAAAGGGGTTGGAACCCAATCAGGTAAGGTGAGTTCTACGATCTTGAGGGCTAGGAACTTGAGATGAAGAAATAATTTGTTTTCCTTTCCTTCTACAGCAAAGGAAGCTAGGGCAGGGCACCTTCTGCTCACAACGCGATAGCTACCTACACTGTACTCCTTTCGTCGCCAGCTGAAGACCTTTTTATTTTCTCAGCATTTTAACACTTAATTTAACTTAAATTTAAACTTTGCTGTTTTAATTCTATATTTTAACCTACATCAATTTTTGCTGTGTGGTTTTAATCCTGGTTGTGCTTTTTATACTGTATTTTTTATTCATGCTTTTAAATGTTTGGTTGTTTTTATGCTTTTCGTGGTTTTAATTTTTGTGAACCGCCCAGAGAGCTTCGGCTATTGGGCGGTATAAAAATGTAATAAATAAATAAATAAATACAAATAAATAAGCAATTTGCAAACAGCCGGTGAAAGAATAAAAATGTCGCTCGGGATGAGGGGTAGCAAGGAAACTGAAATTAGCTTCATGGTGAAATATTCACACACACACACCCCATTTGTGTTACCTTTCTGAGAAGGACTGCAGCTCAATCGCAGAGCATATACTTTGCATGAAGAAGGCCCAGATTCAATCCAGATAGGTTGGAAAGGCCTCTGCCTGAAACCCTGCAGAGCCGCAGCAAATCAGCGAATGCAGGTGCCAAGCCAGAAAGACCTGGCTTGGCATAAAAGCAGCTTCTGATGTACTTTCTTGAACACAACTATTCCCTCGAGAGCAGAACTCCACTTTTCCTCTGACACCAAAGCCAACGGTCATTTAGATCTTGAGCATGGGATAAAGAATAGGGGTGTGCACGGACCCCCCCCCCGATCCTCTTCGCGCCCGATCCGCAAATTGCGGATCGGGCCCGCTCCGCCCCGCCTCGATCTGCCTGGGGGCCACTCCGCTCCGCTGCGGAGCTCCGGCTCCGAATCAGAGCTCCGCAGTGGCGGGGAGTGGCGTCAGGTAAGGCCCCCCTCCCTCCTCCCCCTTACCTGCGTCCGTCCGCAGTCCCGCGGCTGCTTCAACTGAGCCCAAGGACTCAACCTAGTCTTCCTGGTTGAGTCCTCAGGCTCAACTGAAGCAGCCGCAGGACTGCGGACGGACGCAGGTAAGGGAGAGGAGGGAGGGGGGGGGTTACTTGGCCCTGCCGCTGCCGCCGCCTGTGCGGTGACGGCGGCGGAGCCAGGTAAGGGAGCAAGGGGGAGAGGGGTCTTACCTGTGTCCATCCGCGGTCCTGTGGCTGCTTCAACTGAGCCCAAGGACTCAAACAGGAAGACTAAGCTGCAACTGTGGCCTAGTCTTCCTGGTTGAGTCCTCGGGCTCAATTGAAGCAGCCACGGGACCGCAGACGGCCGCAAGTAAGGGAGAGGAGGGAGGGGGGGTTACCTGGCCCTGCCGCCGCCGCCGTATGGGCGGCAGTGACAGCGGCAGGGCCAAGTAAACCCCACTTACCTTCTTTGCGGAGCTCTGGATCAAGGTGAAGGATCCGCCTTCACCTCGATCCGCTCCGCAACGCTCCGCAGCTCCCCCAATCCTCTTCGCCTCCGCCTTAAGGGGAGGCGACGCCCCCCGATCTGCTCCTGCTTCTCCGGTCTGAGAAGAAGCGGAGCACATCCCTAATAAAGAACATCCTTACAGCAAAGTCTGGGCCTTGAGCCCCTGGTTTCTGGAATGCAACCGGAGCGCCGGAAAGCATTCCCTGGAATGCAGCTCAGCCTTGCAGGGAAAGCAAACTCGATGGGATGGAATTTGTTGACAAATCTGTTACTTCAGATTTGGCGCAGTGCAGAAATGGCAAAAGTGACAGAACGGATTGAATTACGGGAATACGAAGGAACTGAAAGAAGCGTCATGTAAACTGCCTGCCTGGTTCTACATTTTATGCACCGGAAATGCAGTCTGGATATTAACATCATCATTATTTATTACTATGATAGTTATTAGGGCGCTTAATCTGATATGAAGGGCAATACATTTAATGCCATGTTTTTGGCCTTTTATTTATGACATCTATGCTGTTTGTGGTGGTTAAATGTGGCATTTGTGCTGTTTTTACACCTCACGTCCTCTGAAGCCGTCATAAGCCAATTCAACCGTAGAGGGTGAATCTGAAGCTAAATAGTCTACAGTCCTTTATACCTGCAGACACACCTGCAAATTGAGTAGAATACCAGAGAGCGAGAGAAGAGAGAGAGTGAGAGAAGAGAGAGAGAACGCAGCTGTCTTTCCCCTCAATAAAATGCCAGTAAACCAAACATTTGGAAACGCAACTTCAGACGGTGGAGTCTGTTCAGGAGGGGACCGCGAAAAGTGCCAGGGTTTACCTGTGAGGATGTTTTCCGATTCCACATTCACCTGGACTTCTACGGAGTGCTTGGAGGTGTAGGTGATCGCAGCGCTGACATGCGCCACCTCTCCGATGCACATCGGCGAAAGGAAATCGGTGCGCTCCACCCGGGCGAGGGCCGCCACGCAGCGCTCCTAGGAGGGCCACAAAAAGGACAGTGAGCTCATGCCACACGCGCAGGTTGTCGAGGGGAAGAAGCGTACACAAAGGCAAGCAGGGGAGCAGAGAGTTCGAATAGGAGCACAGGCGTGGCATGGGGAACGCGGCCACTGAACTCTACAGATCCGCTATCCCGTTCTGTCCCCTCGGGGTGATCACGCCTCCGCTCTGCATGCAGAAGGGCCCAGGTTCAATGCTCAGCTTCTCCAGGCAGGGCGAGGAGAGACTCCTCCTTGAAACCTCGGAGAGCCATTGCCAACCAGAGTCGACAATATCCATGGACCCTGCCTAAGATCGCGTCCTGTGTTTCCACTGAAAAGCTTCACTGTGATTGCACAAGTAAGACCACCTTTTCCGCTTCTGCCCATCTCCCCCTCTGTGCCAAGAGAAAGCTGTAGAACTGCAACCATCCCACAGGAAGCAGAACGCAGTCTCCCAAAACAGAGGGCAGAGCTATTACAGAAACTATCTGGGGGGATGCAGAGATCATTCTTGGGGGTGTGGGGGTGCACGCTTGCACTAAAGCAGCCTTCCTCAACCTGGGGCGCTCCAGATGTGTTGGACTGCATCTCCCAGAATGCCCCAGCCAGCTGGCTGGGGCATTCTGGGAGTTGTAGTCCAACACATCTGGAGCGCCCCAGGTTGAGGAAGGCTGCACTAAAGCATTAGACAGGAGAGAGGTTTCCCTGACAGACTTCACTTCCGTTTCCTGACCTCCTGCTCCGTCCCTCTTGCCTAGTTCCCAATCCTGATCCAGATTTCCACCACGGCAACCCGCCTTCACCCGATTGGTACCCATGCCCCCGATGCCCTCGTTACCATAAATTCCGCAAAGCCCAGCTTGGGCCAACTGCAGAGATACAAACAATCAATTGATCGAATTCACTGCCACAAGATATAGTGATGGCCACGGGCGTAGATTAAAGGGGAATTCAACTAATTCACGGAGACAGAGACATCTAACAAAGACAATTAGCTGGGCGGGCTACATGGAAACACCATGAACAGAGGCATTTTACATCAGAGCACCAAAAAATAAAAATACAGCCAATAGCTAGAAATCCACAACGGGAGGGGGCTATTTTACTACTTCTTTTTTAGATGTAGTTATTACTACATTTATATCCTGCCTTTCCCCCTCTTGCAAGGAACCCTAGGTCAGCCTTCCCCAACCTGGGGTGCTCCAGATGTGTAGTCCAACACATCTGGAGCGCCCCAGGTTGAGGAAGGCTGCCCTAGGGGATCCTCCTCTCCATTTTATCTCACAACAACCCTGTGAGGTAGGTCAGGCTCAGAGTCAGTGACTGGCACAATGCCACCCAGGGAGCTTCATGGCTGGGACTAGAACCCGGATTTCCTGAGTCCCAGTCTAACCGCTACACCACACTACTGCCTCCACACCCTGCTTCCTGGCTCCCCAGAGGTGTCCACCTGGACTCTAAGGGAAACCGGACCCTGAAATGGATGGACCCATCTTGTGCTGTTCCAGACTTCTGCTCTTAAACGCAGTAAATGCACGCAGGCGGTTGGAAAAGCATCGTGTTCGCAAAACTTGTGTCACCGTGGTTGCAGGGCCTGCACAGCTGCAACCGACCCGCCCTGACGCTGCTGCTTTGGGTCTCAGCCAAGGAACCCCGAGGCTTTGCGAGACGCTGAACAGATACTCTGCTAAGCGTCAACGAGACCGCCACGGTTTTGGGCTACCATTGTTCCTAGTTCAGAAACTTCAACTAGTTCAAAATATGGCAGCCAGGTTGGTCACCGGTACATCTAGGGGTGAGCACATTACCCCAACGTTAAAATCACTCCACTGGCTGCCAATTAGTTTCCGGGCAAAGTACAAAGTGTTGGTCATTACCTTCAAAGCCCTACATGGTTTGGGTCCAGGTTGTAAGGAAGGGGTAAATTCATACGTGGAATGGCTGTTCTTAAAATATGTTAAAGTGTTCTATTGTTATGGTTTTAGGAGCGGAGCAGATAACCGGCCAGATGTATGGGGGCGTTCTGGTACTTCCTGGAACTGCTCGGGGCCAGGCCGGCCGACCTTGAGAGAAATTAATATCTCTGGAGAGGTGTGAAAGATCATCGCAGGGAGAGCCGAAGGGAGGGGGAAAAGGAGTGGAAAAAGTATCTATAAAGGGTATACTTTGAAAGGGGGCTTTTGTTCTGAGCTGGCTGACTCCATGGCTGGGTGACGTATGATATTGTAACTTAGTTTTTAGTTTGCATGGTTCTGGGTTCAATATATATCTGCATGTACCTATAGTTTTAGTTGCTAATCCTGTTTGCTTGCCTCTTTCCTAAATAAATTGGACTTAAACCTCCAAACTGTGAGCTGTGTGAGTTTTGTTCTGGGGATCTGTGCAAAATCCAGTGGAAGGCCAGCTTGGCTGGGTCCAGTCTCCTTTACACAGGTTACCTGCAGGATCGCCTTCTCCCATACAGTCCGCCCCGCACACTCAGGTCCTCTGGGGAGAACTTACTTCAGTCAGCCAAAACTAGGCTGACATCAGTTACCCAGAGGACCTTTTCTTCTGTCGCCCCTGGATTGTGGAACGGCCTGCCGGAGGAGACTCATAAATTAACTCTCTCTGTGATTTTAAGACAGCTTTGAAAACTAGCCTTTTCCGGCAGGCCGACCCAGATGAACGTGAAATCAGGAATTTTTAAGATGTGTTGATTTGTTGTACTAAGGTTGTTCCCCGCCTCGATCTAAAGGGAGAGGCGGGTAAGAAATAAATAAATTTGTGATGATGATGATGACTCAAAATGGTGACACGCAGAGGCCTGGCTTTCCCTCCTGTGGAATGGCAACAACCACAGGCCGATGCTATGCAAAGCTACCTTCCACAGAGTTCGATCACGGGCCCAACTAGCCCAATATTTCTACTCTGACTGACAGCGGAACTCCCAGAAGCTCAGTCGTAGCCCTATCAGCTGGAGCTGCCAGGCGTTTCGAACGCGGGACCTTTTGTGTACAAAGGACGCGTCCCATCACGGAGCTACACCCCTCCCCCACAGCTCTTGGAGCTGGCCTGGGAATTAAAGAGAGAAGTATTGTCGAAGTAAAGATGGTAAAAGAATTCGGAACGGACGTGTGACCGGCCACCAGGTTTTAGCTAATACTACATTTATATCCCGCTTTTCTCCCTGCATGAATGGGGCAGGATTTTGCCATGACAAGCGCAGCCAGCGAGGCCGTGGCCGTCAGCATCACAGGGAGCTTTCGACAATTTCAAAGGAAGTCGTTCCACAAACTCAAGCCCCATCTTCACTGCCTCCAAGGAGGATGGCTCAGGCAGCCAGCCACTGCTTCGGGCCTTTTACCCACCACTGCCACCTACTGGCTAATGAAAAATTAATTCTGCGCTCATCCTCTGATGCTTCAAGCTTCCTTTCAGAGGAAAAAAACACCAGGGCAGTAACATTAAATGACATGCAAGTCAAATGCGATGAATCTAAGTATACTCTTCAACTATATACAAATTTATGCAGTCTTCATCCATCGCTTTAAGGCCAACAACCCTAATATTATATAGGCGATCTAGCATTTAAACATGAACCTCTCCTCCTGGTCTGCATGGCCATTTCTATAAATAAAGAGAGAGAGAGAGAGAGAGAAGGCGGCAGGTTTTGCTACGCACATGAAAAGCCAAAGTGCAGGCAATGAAACAAGCCGTGGCAAACACCCTCTCCCAGCCTGCCGTCCAACACTCCGGCCCAAACTGGACCACTGGACACCAACTCCTCTCTCAATGGGACTCCTTAGCTGAGGGGTCAGCAACCTATGGACCTCCAGATGTTTTGGACTACAGCTCCCAGGTTAGCCAATGGTGAGGGATGATGGAAGTTGTGGGCCAAAGTTGCCAGCCCTGCCTTAGATGGGTCACAGACGATAAGGGCACAAACCCAGAGAGGATATGGCTGAGAACCCCGGCATGGGGGTGGGGGGCCTGCAACATGCCCCTGCCTGGTCAGGCGCAGAGAACATACCCCCGCCTGGGAGTTGCAGTGGCGCGTGCTGATGATGGCTCCGGCCTCCTCGATCATTTTCAGGATGGTCCCTCCGTGGACGTTCCCAGCAACGTTGGCATCATCTGGGCGCATGATCCTGCAGAGGGGAAAAGGATTCGGGAGGCGAGAGAGAAGAGCGGGTCAGGTTTGGGTCAGGCTCAAGAGACGGAACAGGTAAAAGATCTCTGACTTGAACCAGGGAGTTGCTTTTAAAATGCGGCAAGCTGCTAAACCCCGTGCGTTCCTCCATCAAGGAAAAGGAGCAAACCTTTGCAGACCTGTGAGCACACGGGGGATTTCTTTTTTGGGTGTGTGTGTGTGAGAGAGAGAGAAAATGCCCTGGGCAGCAGCACCATAAACCAGCTGCTGCAGGGTGGCAATCCCAAAACGATTGGGAGTGACACCCCCCTTCTCTTGAATCACTCCATTCACTTGAGTGGGGGGGGGGGAATCCCGTGATGAAAATGGCCTGGAGGAAGGACAAAGCCCAGAGATCCTTTGCAGGGTTTGAGCTTCATCCATCCAGTCCAGTCGGGGCGTGTGTGTGTGTGTGTGTGTGTGTGTGTGTGTGTTGACAGGGCACTTTTATTGCTCCTCATACAGGTGAATGGAGAAAGCGTTCCATTCATTTCCGGAAGGGGTCACGGGGAGATTCCTTGGTGGGTGCCTCCATGTTGGGAACCCCGGAGCGAAGGCAGACAAAAGCCAACATCAAGACGCAGAGTACTACACGGTCGTGGATTACGGCCGGCTCGTGCGCCCTCCCCTCTCTCATTCGAGGTGGGCCTTGTGGCCACGGCCACGCCTCTGGTAGCCTCTTTCCCTCACCCCGGTCCCACCTCGGACACAATGCAGCAGACACCCGCCCCCCTCAATCACTTTAGGCCACTCTGCCATGAGGCTTTCAGGGGCAACAACCCACGCGACCTCAGCCCGGGCAAAGCACACCAGCGCGGGGGATTTGGCCACGGCACGCTGCCGGTGCTGCCGGGCTCCTCCGCCATATCATGAAAGGTGTTTTGGTCCTGCTCTTCGGTGCAAGGCAACTCTTGCCAAGAGAGAAAGAACGAGGTGATGCTTAACACACACACCCTCCCAAAAAGAGCAAACAGAAGCCCCAGAGGTTAAACACACGTTCACAGGAGCCCAAATACCCTCTGAAATAAAACCTTCCACAAGTGAGGCCACTATAGAGATGGCCCTGTTTGGAACAACTGCCCTCCGCGCTCCTGATGGAGGGCAGGTCTCCACTGATGACCTGAACGTCTCGGCAGCTTTGTACAGGAGAAGGCAGCCCGCAAAGTATCCCGGCCATTAGCACGGGGATTAGCCAGCTAGACCAGGCATTTCCGGTACCTTACCGCAAAGATGCCAAGTGCCATCTTTCTCTCCCGATTTCTAGCACCTTGTGCAACTGATCGCTCTCAAGAGCAACACGCTATAATCCTGTAAGGCCTAATTGTGGATTAGCTCGCTGTCGGATTTAGGAGGGAAAAAAGGATTAGGCCAGGGAAGGATGAGACGAAGCAGCTGCTGTTCCCCAATTTGGGTCACTGGCTGAACCCTGGAAGGAGACGAGACAGATATATGGTCCGGAGCCACGCTGGTTGTCTTTGAATTACTGTTAACTCCGAAGGATGATAGGTAAGAGAGATCAGGAACCGGGATGGCTGAGGCTGCATCTTGTAACCTGGGACGGAGACACGATCTGGCCCGGGAACAAACCCTACGCCACATACAAGCCCGTGAAGTTTGATCCCTGCCCTAGAAACCCGAGCGGACTGCAGCTTAGAGGGAAAGGGGCCATCTTCATCACCACAAAGGAAATTGTCTGGTTTCAAGCTCTTCAGGAAGTGGATGCGACGGCGGGGCTTCTGGGAAGAAATGAAGCCGCCTCATACGGAGTCAGGCCATGGGTCCACCTCGCCCAGTAGCATCAACACGGACTGGCAGCAATGCCTTTCCAGGGTTTCAAGGAGGCATTTTTCCAACCCTACAGGGAGACACCACAAACTGAACCATCTGCACATGAAACATGTGCTAGACCACGGATCTGCGCCCCTTCGGGAGTGGTCAGGTTGTGCAACTTCAATATATGGCCCAGACCACAGACCTCTGGCTCCATGTGTCATAGTCCTACCCTATCCGCTACAAGAGAAAATGTGGCAACAGAATTCTACATTTGTGGCACACACAAAGCTAGGTAAACAGGAAATTTGCACACACTTTCCAGTTTTTGTAGCGTATTCCAGCTGCCACACAACATTAAAGGCCATGATAGTGTTGCGTTGCATAACACAACTCAGAGAAACCATGATTTATGCGGCCTCCCCAGGTCTGACATTTGGCCGGAGCATTTAATAGCAACAATCTACCTTAAAGGGCAGGAATCTAAACGCCTACAGCGAAAACAAAACCTGCAAAATAACAACAACAACAACAACAACAATAATCCCACGATTGAAATGTAACAGACAGATTAAATTATTTAGAAGACATTTCGTTGATTTATTCTGGCTTGGTTATTGGTTTCGCATTAGGACAGCCTTCCTCCACATGGGGTGCTCCAGATCCAACACATCTGGAGCGCCCCAGGTTGAGGAAGGCTGCATTAGGACAATAGGGAGAAAGAAAAAGACAGACAAGGCCTATATGGCAAGCAGTAAACATGCAACAGTCACCAGGTTAGGAAAGTGTAACTCAGATTTCACACTCTGAGTCCTCCAACCTGCCATGTTCGGAGATTGGGAGCGTGTCACAGGCTCGCTCACTCGCTCATCCTGTCTTGCACACCGGTTGATACCTTTCCTTAGTCAAACCCCCACCCCACCCACCCTGGCCTTATCCTAGTTTTCAACCCCATTCAAATAAAGCAAGCTCTGATTACTACTAAATCTTTACTTCAAAGCCACCATATGAAGCCAGTGGCCAACCCATAGCTTGAAAGCCAATTAGCAGTAGTACTAACCCCAGATTTCAGACATCCCGGCAAGCTACGGCTATAGGCCAACCAGAAAGCGTTAGGGAGAACCAGCTCCCTAGCTTGTAGGATTGCTCCCTCAGCCAAAACGAAGCGTCTCCTGTCCCGTGGGAAGTGCCACCAATATCACCAGGTCCGGGGAAAATCCCAGGTATCAGGTTAAGTGGGAGTTTTTAAAATGTGATGACGACTCCGAGAAACCTGAACTATTTCCCCCGGTCCCGAGCACGAATCCTGCTGCTTGAGTCACTGCCCAACCCTGCTAGAGCGGTTCCCCTCCCCAGTGCCCCAAAGAGACAAAAACAGGTTTTGCTTTTTTTAAAATCTGGCATCAGACTCCGCTCCAGAAGCCAAATCCACCCAATTCCACCAGCTGCAATTACAGCCACTGTTTTTCAGAGCCCCCAACCCTCTGCCTCAGCTCCCCGGCCTCTCCAGGCGCAGCGTAATCCACGACTCCTGGGTTCGCGATGCCAGCCACTCAGAACGCCACCTCCTAACTGCTCCACGGGCTCTTGGATCAGCCCTCCCCAAGGTCGCACTCTCCAGGTGCTTTGGACTTCATCAGCCCCAGCCAGTCAGGAATGCTGGGAGTTGTAGCTCAAAACATCTGAAGGGTACCAGCTTGGGGAAAGGTAAGGCCCTACCTCTCCAGCCCAGCCCTGCGCCTGACCACAATCACCAAGAGACTCTCCACCTAGGAATACAGTTCAAAGGTTGCCATACTGGATAAGGAGAGCAGCCATCCCCACGGCAGAGAGAGAGAGAGAGGAGAGTCCTCGGCCTGGATCCTGAGCACCCCAAACCGGTACTGCCACTTCATTCTTTGCATCAGGCCTGATGCCACTCCTCTGGCCTCCTCCTCGGAGGATTTCCTGTCTTGCCCCTAAAATAGAAAAGAAGCAACCCAGCCAATCAAGCCAGCCTGCTGAAAAGTGAGTCACCATAGAAACCCTGTGGCCTAACAGGTAGTCCATGCATCACTCTAGCGTGCCAGCCCTAATGAAGGCACAAGGACCTTCCGCCCCAGGTCCCGGAAAGGCGACCAGCAGGCCGCAAACCGGACCGTCTGCCCGACAGCCGGAAATCCTGAATGCATTGGAGAGGAGCCCTCCGCAGCTCCTGCCACCCTCACCTACTGTACCATGCAGGAGCCCTGCACAGTTCTCGTAGACTGGACAGAACCGGCAAGCTCTGCCTAGAGTTCTGTACTGCAGAGCTCAACATTTTACAACTATGAAAGCAGAACAGGTTTCGCTTTCCTGGTGCAACAGCAGGCGTGGTTGGGCACAGCTGCTGGGGGACAAAACCCCACTGCCCAGGGGCCCCTTGGACTTGCTTCTCTGCTTCTCCATTGCCACCTGCATGTTCACCTGCTTCTCCCACCGGCCCAGACGACAGAGAAGGTGAGAAGGAGGAGGAGCAGCAGACACCCCGGACTCCTGGCTCCCTGGCTCTCGCGCCTGTCAAGCAAGCAAGGGGTAGTCAGGAGGAGGAGGAGGAATAGTGACTGGCAACAATGACAGTGAGAAGGCAGACTCACCAAAGACGGAGGCCCAGTGAGAGGGGACCTCAAAAGGCTGGAGCTGGCAGTAGGAGAATTACAACAGGGTCATGGGAACCTCTCTTCTGCGGTCCACCCCAAAGCACACCTCTGACATTAAAGTCACAACTCCCATATTCTAAATGTTAACCACCGGTTTACCTGTATCTATGGATATTTACGTTGAAAATGTGTACACGCTCACACAACAGGGCCGCTATTAGCAACAAGGCTGATCGCTGCCCATCCAGGACCAGAAGCAACAACCGGGGAGTAAACAGACCATGTAGAGCAGCCTTCCTCAACCTGGGGCGCTCCAGATGTGTTGGACTGCATTCCAACACATCTGGAGCGCCCCAGGTTGAGGAAGGCTGATGTAGAGGCAGACCTTTCAGCCATGACAGGAGTGCTGTGGGATGAACCCAAAGCCGCTCTCACGCGGTTAAAATGAAAGGCCATCGTCATTTTGAAACGGGGAGGCAAGAGCTGTGAGAATTTAAGCGGGTCTAAGAGCTTTGCTACCACCTCCTGGTTAAGCGGAGCCCCGCTTCAATGGTTTCTAAGCACAAACTGCTCGCAGGAGAAGAGAAATAGGAACTCCACCAACACCCCGCACAAAGAAATGAGAATACAGACCCCCAGAATGCCACAACAGCGTATACACCTGCCCCTTTCAGAATCTTGCAAAGTACAGAAATTTACAATGAAGCTGAGCGGTGAAGGCTGCCTGAAGATCACCCGATGAGCCTATAGCTAAGCTGGGATTTAAACCTCAGCTACAATTCACAGAAGGTTCGCACACCTGAGCACTTACCTGTTGAGAGTGGCGCTAACCCGAGAGAGCTTTGCGCCCAGGTGCCGCCATGCCTTCAGCATGGCTGCCTTCAGATCCGTGACCGCCCCAGTACAGAAGAGACCTGCTACCCTCGCTCTGGGCAGTTTTGCTTTTCGGTAAGAGAGTTGTCTGGCAATGCAGAAATGCCGTACACAAACATTTGCGCAAGGGATGCATTTAGGTTCTCAAAGCTCTTGACAGGATATGGGGAATGCCTCTGAATCCAGACAACAAGAGACTCTCAATGCAACCGCCAAGGAGACTTCGCTTTTGTTGAGGACATCGGGAGAGCTGACAGTGAGCATTCCTGGTTCAAGAAACAGCTTTAACTTCCAACCAGCACTGTTGTGAAGAAATTAAAATTCTCCAACAATCTCTTGAACAGCGCGCCCGTGCCTTAGGAATGCAGCCAGCTACCAACGAAAACACCACTGATTCAGCAGCTCTCGTTGTTAAGGACTCAGCGAGATGGCACTGCAGTCGCTACGGCCCAAGGACCTGGCGTTTCCAGGTATCCGAGCATGGGCATGGAGTACCCGGGCCGTACGGGGCCCCTGGAGGCTTTGGCTCCAGCGGGTCAAGGATGCTTAAGCTCCTCCCTCCCCCCAAATTCTGCCACCGCTCCTGTCAGCCCACCACTCTGTGGGGAGGAGAGGAGGCGCACAGGAATGCCCTCCCGGTCTTCACACTCCCGCCAAGCCACTGTTTGGAGAGCTAGCCAGAGCACCACCTGAACAGGGGAGACGGTGCACAGGGAGAGCGCAGCGTGCCTCCTCAGCTCATGGCCCTCCGGCCAATCTGGCAAACAGCTCTTTAGCAGGCTGGCCAGAGAGTGAGCGGGACAGCGAGGGAGGCGCGTGGGGCGCGTCTTCGTCCTGCGACATTCCCCCCACTGAAGCGGCGTACCTCCCCATGCTAGCTGACCGGCACTGGGACACATGACAATTGGCTGTGCCGTGGAGAGCTGAAAACGCATTAACAGGGTCTCAGGCATCCACAAAGCCATGCACCAAAATGGCCCTATTTGTGAGTTTGTTCTCTGCGCTGCTTAAAGTTATCAAGTTCTATTTTTACTGTGTCAAATATGAGCTGCAACCCGAGGCTGCAGCGTACCCACACACGCCAGTCACTACCCAGGGCAGGAGCTTCAACTGACAACTCCTTCTGAGCTTCACCTTAGGTGATGGAGCAAAAGGGACCACACACACACAGAAGACCCTTTTCTCCCAAGCCCTACATGCATCCCAGAGGACACTGGGGGAGGAGACGCCTGTGAACACCAAAAGCAAGGTCTGTGAGTGCCACACAGCGCATAGTTCAATTATGGAACTGACTACCACAGGATGTGGTGATGGCCACCAATTTGGATGGCTTCAAAATGGGGTTGGATAAATTCCTGGAGGTGAAGGCTATTAATGGCTACTGGCCTTGATGGTTGTGTGCTCTCTCCAGTATTCGAGGCAGTAAGCCTGCATGCACCAGTTGCTGGGGAACATGGGTGGGAGGGTCCTGCTGCACCATGTCCTGCTTATTCATCCTTGGCCGATGGCTGGTTGGCCACTGTGTGAAGCTGGACTAGATGGACCCTTGGTCTGATCCAGCATCAGGGCACTTCTGATGTTCTTATGTCTGGCTAGTAAGTCAGAGACTGTGTGGCATAGTGGCTAACATGTCAGACTAGGAGTAAGGAGATCCGAGTTCTAGTCCCCACTCAGCCACTGGGTGACTTTGGGCCAATCACAGTCTCTCAGCCCAACCCACCTCACAGGGTTGTTGTTGTGAGGATAAAACGGAGAGGATTATGTATGCCGCCTTGGGTTCCTTAGGGGGAAAAAAGCAGGATATAAATGCAATAATAAATAAATAAGCTGGGTCCTCTGATGAGTAGAACACCTGCACGGCCCAGATTCCCTACCACACTACACTACCATGGATATTTTTGAGCAGGTAAGAAACAGCAGGTGTCTGTTCTGAGCAGCACTGACAACTGAGACAGCTGGAAGGCACAGGGGGACCAAAAAGCTCCTAGCGGATGCAACCAAACTCTGGTGTGTTGGGTATATTCCATGGGAGAGGCAAAGAAACATTATCTCTCTCTGCCTCTATCGAATCCTCCATGTTCCACCCAGTGAAGCTTTTCAAGGTCGCCTGGAGCTTATCACACGCTGGTCCTAAGGACATAGGGGATCCATCAGAGGCCTGCTGCGATATGTTTGCAAGGCACCTCCAAGAGAACATCGCTAGCATTCCCTGGGACTTAAGGGCTCCACCGTTACAGCAGGTGAATCAGGTGAGGCATCCGGAGCACAGGTTAGCCCAGTTTCCTGGAATCAGCTTGAGCTGATACAGCCCAAGGACACTGACAAGGTGCTTGGACAGGTTCCTGCGGCAGTTGGATCTCGGCTTATAAAAACTGGCGGGGAGTCCACGTAATTGGACGTTGTAGCCAAACAGCTTCTACATTACATGACGACCTTGTTCTTCTATGACTTTTAATCCTGGTAAACTGTCCAGAGAGTTTCAGCTACGGGGCGGCATAGAAGTGTAATAAATGAAATGAATTCTATCACGGCCATAATCTTATGCACATTTACGCAGAAGCCAGTTACACTGAACTATGTGGGACATACTCCTGAGAAGTTCTGTGTTGAGGGTGACCCTATGAAAAGGAGGTCAGCGTTCCTGTATCTTTAACAGTTGAATAAGAAAGCGAATTTCAGCAGGTGTCATTTGTATGTACGCTGCACCTGGTGAAATTCCCTCTCCATCACCACAGTTAAAGCTGCAGGAGCCCTGCCCTCTTGACCAGATACAAAAGAGGGCACTGCTCTTGTATCTTTAACTATTGTGATGAAGAGGGAATTTCACCAGGTGCAACATACATACAAATGACACCTGCTGAAATTCGCTTTATTATTCAACTGTTAAAGATATAGGAACTCTGTCCTCCTTTTCATATGGTCGCTCTATCTGTATATGATCATGATGACAGTAACCCTTAACATTTCCAGGTGCCGTTGTAACCTAAACTTGAAAGCCAACCCTAATAAGGAAGCCCCCCTCCCCCAAACACGGCCCACTCCCCAGGGGAAGCAGGTGAGCCTTTATCAACCTGTATCTCCCCAAGGCAGCTTCCAACCTCATCCAGTGCTGATTGGATTCTTCTTACCTGTCCCATCCCTGCCAAATGGTGGCTAGAAACCCTTTAAAAACAAAACAAAAAAACGAACCAATGCTCACTCAGATTCCAGACTTCAGCAGCAGGTATGGGCATGGAGACGGTTTGATTTCCTCAATCAACTGGCATTCATTGTTGTTGTTTATTCGTTCAGTCGCTTCCAACTCTTCGTGACTTCATGGACCAGCCCACGCCAGAGCTTTCTGTCGGCCGTCGCCACCCCCAGCTCCCCCAACGTCGAGTCTGTCACCCCTAGAATATCATCCCTCCTGGTCGGCCCCTCTTCCTTTTGCTTTCCACTTTCCCTAGCATCAGTCTCTTCTCCAGGGTGTCCTGTCTTCGCATTATGTGGCCAGTTTTGCCTTTAGTATCCTTCCCTCAAGTGAGCAGTCTGGCTTTATTTCCTGGAGTATGGACTGGTTTGATCTTCTTGCGGTCCACGGCACTCTCAGAATTTTCCTCCAACACCACAGTTCAAAAGCATCTCTCTTCCTTCGCTCAGCCTTCCTTATGGTCCAGCTCTCGCAGCCATAGGTTACTACGGGGAATACCATTGCTTTAACTATGCGGACCTTTGTTGTCAGTGTGGGGTCTCTGCTCTTAACCATTTTATCAAGCTTGGTCTTTGCTCTCCTCCCAAGAAGTCAACGTCTGCGCCCAGAACTACAAAGTCTGTCACTGCCTCCACGTTTTCTCCCTCTATTTGCCAGCTATCAATCCAGCTGGTTGCCATAATCTTGGTTTTTTTTTGAGGTTTAACTGCAACCCAGCTTTTGCACTTTCTTCTTTCACCTTCATCATAAGGCTCCTCAGCTCCTCCTCGTTTTCAGCCATCAAACTGGTGTCATCTGCATATCTGAGATTGTTAATGTTTCTTCCCGCAACTTGAACTCCAGCCTTGGATTCGTCAAGCCCAGCATGTCACATGATGTGTTCTTTACCAGCATTCATTACCAGCACCAATTCACCCTAGACAGCATAGCCAATGGAGAGGGATGATGGGAGCGGTAGGCCAAAACACCTGGAAGGTGGCACGCTGCCCGTCCTTGCCTTAAATGGACTGCAGCTCCCATCATTCCCCAGCCAGCCATATTGTGCCCCAGCTAAACTAAACCCCACAACTACAAACCCAGGGCTAACCCTGCGAGCCCCAAGGAGCGGTGCTAGCAAGACTCTGCTCTCTTCCCCTCTATCACCAGAGAGCCTAAAATATTTACCCCTCCAAAGGACAAACCCTAATTCCAGGTCTCCCGTTCCATCAGAGGATAAGGCCAATAGGATGCAATGAATTATTTTAACTTTCAACCATCGTGTTCTATAAACACGAACAGCGTAACATGATCCGATAGCTTTTATCCTGGAAACTGTGTTGAATTACACATTGTGTGCACGTGCACGTGTGTGCAGAATATGACATTTAAATAAAGTATCAGCAGTTATTAAAAGCAGCATGCTATATTTAAAGCCGAGAAGTGGAGTGAAATTTTCCCCAGTGCTTTATTTTTCCACAGGGGGGAAAACAAAATCCATTTCGTAAGTAAACTGGTACCAAGAAATGGATTCCAATTGCAAAATACGTCATTAGGCAAGCCTGGTAGTTTCAAAGTTTTAATTAATGGTTCTCAGGTGAATATCCGTATCGAAGAGGATACCTTTATGACAGAGTCAGTGTAGTAGAGGAAAGTGTTGCACTAGGGCTCAGGAGATCCGGTTTCTATTTATTTATTACATTTCTATACCGCCCAATAGCCGGAGCTCTCTGGGCGGTTCACAAAAATTAAACTAGATTAAATTAAAAAATTCTAGTCTCCACTCAGCCATGAGGCCCAGTAGGTGACTTTGGGCCAGTCCCTGAGTCTCAGCCTAACCTACCTCACAGGGATGTTGTTGTGGGGATGAAATTGAGAGGAAGAGGAAGACCATGATTGCTTCCTTACAAGAGGAAAAACACAGGATATAACACAGGTTGGGAAAGGCTGAATTAGCGTGTCAACCGCTTTCAGGACCTTACCTTCTCCCTTCCATTTAAATGCGATTTTGACTTTATTTTTTTCTAATTACATATGTCTACCTAATATAACATTTAAGTCACAATAAGTGTGCCTTCATTTCCTCCCTGTTCCCTTCAAATATTTCAGGTCAAATACTTGTAGCGCACCAGGACGAAAAGATATCATGAGGCACTTTTTATATATATTTAGTAAACATCCTAAATTAGATCACTCTATAAAGCTTTTCCAATTTCTTGTCTATAAAAGTTAGTCCAACTTTCCCCTGGAAAACCCACCCCACTGATTTAAGGTTGTATTTATTTATTTATTGCATTTATATCTCCTTTTTTTCTCCAGGGAACCCAGTACATAATCCTCCTCATTTTAGCCTCACAACAACCACCCTGTGAGGTAGGCTGGGCTGAGAGTCTGTGACTGCCCAAAGTCACCCAGTGTGTTTCCATGGCCAAGTGGGGACGAGAACCCGGATCTCCTGACTCCCAGGTTAAACACCTTAGCCACTACACCACACTGGCTCTTAAGTGGGTGTCAGACCAGTTCATGCATCCTCAGCATCTTAGAATATTTGTCAAACAACAGTTAATTGACAATATCTGACCAGTAAATTGACTCCCAACCACCTGGATTTCTCGCGTGCTTCCCCTATACCCGTTTTCTCCTCCGTCCCGCTTTGATGCTATTTTCAGCTATAAACCAGGATCTGAAGCCCACTTCTAACCATAGTTGCAATCTTTGGTTTAAAGCTAGTATCCAGCGTCATACACACATAACCCTAGTCATTGATCAGGGTTGGGGGAACTTTTTCGCCCCACAAGGCGAACTGGTTCCAGGCAAACATGTGGAGCAGTGCCTTATCCCAAATTTGTGTGAGAGGGAAAAGAAGGAGTGAGGTAGGGATAGAAGGTTGGAGAGGAAGGAAATGCAGAATCCAGAAGAGACCGTGAAATGCCCCATCTCTACTGAGCCATTACTGGAAATCCATTACAGCAGACTTCCCCAAAAGGGTGCCCCTCCAGATGTCTTGAACTATTACTCCCATCATCCCTGGTGGAATAGCCCTGGGGATGTTGGGAGTTGCAGTCCACCATATCTGGAGGCTGCACAATGGAACCTAATAATAGTCGTGCAAAAATACTCAGCGACTCACGAACCCACAGAAGGTTTTGCCAGGTTTCTCCAGTGTGACGCCCTCTTTTTGCCCCCAGCACTCCTACACACATCTACATTCTCATCTGTGGCATAAGGAGGATGGCCGGGGGTGGGGGTGGGGAAGCAACTTGGCTTTAGTTTACAGAGGCCTCATAGCTTGGTCATCCAGAAGAAAATCTTACTTATTTACCCAGAAGAAGCTTTATGCTAATTTTGTCCTGGGAGGTAAGAAATTATACCAGGCTGCAAAAACTACTTCAAATACTTGTGCCTCAAAACCAATCCCTTAGGGACCAAAACCAGACATCTAGATTTGAATCCTGTGAGCGTATATATTTTTAGGACCTGTTTGTTACCGTTCAATAAAATGGGAGTGACTGTGAGTTAACAGAATGGCCACACCTTACATGGGAACGGACCTCGATATTCAACAGGGGACTGTAGCTACTTCTGGTTCTCTCTAGTGAATGATACATGTCTGTTGCAGTCACACTTTACTTCTGTTTCCCCGCCCGCCCTCCCCAAAAATGCATGCAAAGCAGCCCTGATATCACACGAGAACAACTTTGCCAAGTACAGCTGAGAACACTGCTCACGACTAAGCCAGGATTTGAACTCAGGTTGTGCAAATCCAGCTGTTCACTTTCTCCGGCTACGCTGCTATTGGGAAGCGTCTCATTTTCAGTGAAGTGGTTTCAAAGGGATGCCAGAGGTAGAATCAGAGAATAGCAGAGTTGGAAGGGGCCTATAAGGCCATCGAGTCCAACCCCCTGCTCCATGCAGGAATCCACCCTAAAGCATCCCTGACAGACGGTTGTCCAGCTGCCTCTAGTGTGGGAGGCCTCTAGTGTGGGAGAGCCCACCACCTCCCTAGGTAACTGGTTCCATTGTGAATGAATTTTATTTACGGTCACAAGACCAGCAAAACAACACAACAATATGAGCAAATGCAATATTCCCAAACCAACGGAATAAAATGGGAACTATGAATAAAACAATATATGATAACAATTAATTAGTACATGTCCCGCATATTTTAAGAGATTAAAACATTATCACAATCAGATGATATCATCCCACGCCGACAAGCAATTGCAGCAGCACAAAATTTAGCCACCTTGGAGGTTACTGCTCTACCAGTCAGGAAATTTTTCCTGATGTCCAGCCGGAATCAGGCTTCCTTTAACTTGAGCCCGTTGTTCCGTGTCCTGCACTCTGGGAGGATCGAGAAGAGATCCTGGCCCTCCTCTGTGTGACAACCTTTTAAGTATTTGAAGAGTGCTATCATGTCCCCCCTCAATCTTCTCTTCTCCAGGCTAAACCTGCCCAGTTCTTTCAGTCTCTCTTCATAGGGCTTTGTTTCCAGACCCCTGATCATCCTGGCTGCCCTCCTCTGAACACGCTCCAGCTTGTCTGCGTCCCTCTTGAATTGTGGAGCCCAGAACTGGACACAATACTCTAGATGAAGGTTTGTTCAGAAATCGGTACTTATTAAAACCAAATCAGGGACATGAAAGCACGCAACAGTCAGGCTCAATCTTTATTGATTGTCTAAAAAACAGCTCCCAGAGGCGATCAAAATTAAAAACTCCAGAAGCCCAAAGAGAGGTTCATGAACGCAAATCCCAAAGGAATTAATTTACACTTCGCCTGCAAATGCATACCCCTCCAATGGCACAAAGAGTCAGCATAACAAAGGGCACAGCTGATTTCCAGAAAGAGCAGCCGGTTCCTCGTAGACCTACCTCTTAAGTACCTTTGGTGTAAAAGCCACCCCAGAGAGCAAGTAGATTAGAATACCCTACAGGGTAAAGCAGCCTGCGAAGAAATAGAATTATTCTCACATGCCTACTGCTGACACACCAAGGGAAGGCAAAACTGGAGCTAGACCTTAGCTACTGTATTGATGGGGTATACCAAGAGGTCTTCTTCCCCAACCCACCACCACTGACAACACGTTAAACCTACTCGAAAAAGTGTGACCTTGTAGCCATAATACTATGGCAATGGCTGTACAGAAGATCAATGAAAGCTTACTGTCACGCAGAAACCCAGCAGCTCTGAGCCTGTTTACGTTCAGAAACTATCAGGACGGGGATAGAGAAGCAAAACCACAGCTGCGCATTGCAACCCTGCAACACCAACACACAAATTAAAACTCAGGTCTGTGTGGTCGCCTCTAGATCCAAGGTCAGATTCAAACCAGTTTCCTGCCTCCACACCCCAACCCTGGAGGAAACAGGTTAGTGCTGTCAGAGACCAACACCCATAGCCAACAAGTGATGCCTCAGGTCACGAAATAGTACATAAAACACATTTACCATCTGTGTAATGGATTGCGTGTTCAAGCAGCGACACCAGGTGTGAAGCAAGATGGGGGCAGAGAGAGGAACAGAAGTGAACTGATACTATTTACATTTATTTAAATCATTTATTTATTCCCAAGGCAGTTAACAATACGTAAATCTTCACCTACCACCTGGAGACCATCAGCGAGGACACTGACATAATATGAAGACAGGGAGGCAATTCCAGAGAAGAGCTACATCAACTAAAACAAAGTCCCTGCTTCTTCTAGTCACCCACTGCTCCTTATGAGTTGGCACCACTCTGAGGAGGTCCTCCAAAGATCTTTGTAGTTGCGTGGGGGTCCTTCAAGTCCCCCCAGGCCTGCTTTGTTTAAACTTTACTACAGGCCTGTAGTAAAAAAACCAGCACTTTGGATTTAGCCCAGAAACAAATTGGTAATATCTGGTAAAATGTGAGAACCAGTAACTGTGTTCTGAATTGACAAGTCTTCAGAGCTGGAATGCACTGCAGTAATCTACTCTGGATGTTATTGGGATGTGTATGGCCGGGGACGGTTGCCTTCCTGTACCCTCAAACGGCTGCAAAAGACACACCAGCTGAAGCCGATAAAAAAAGACACAAGACATGGAATATACCGGCTCTCATTCAGCATGTTAGGAATATCAGAAGCTGCCTTACATTGAGTCAGACTAGCGGTCCATCTAGCTCAGCCTTCCTCAACCTGGGGCGCTCTAGATGTGTTGGACTACAACTCCCATTCTGGGAGATGCAGTCCAACACATCTGGAGCGCCCCAGGTTGAGGAAGGCTGAGCTAGATGAATATTGTCTAAATTGACATTCAGCTCTTCAGAGTTTCAGACAGGGATCGTTCCCAGCCATATGCTAAAGATCCTGGGGATTGAATTTAGGATCTTTTGCATGCAAAGCAGGCATTGAGCTCCAGCCTTCCGCCCAAAGGGCATTACAGGCCAAGGGTTCAGGACATCTAACATCACACCCAAAGAAGACTGAAAGGAGGAACAAAATTGCCTCTCATCAGTATGGGGGGTGGATTTAACCCCAATAACTATCGTATAACCTCTCCCAGCAATTTCTTTTTTATTTTAAACAGCCTGAACCGAAAAACAGCTTAAAACACCCATGGGGATGGCTCCAAGGGTTAATTTCACAGCAGTGCTTTATCAGGGGCATTGTGATGGCCCAGGCAGAGAATTTTAACGTGCACAGAAAGATACGCAGTTTTTCAGTGAAGCATCTTCTCTCTGGCCTTTCCACGCTCACCTCATCACACTTTATTGGACACAAACACGCCTGGACTGCAAGATATATGCAGGGTAAGGAGTGAATGTCTGTAACATCCTAGCATCCTGCAAAACAGCTACATTAGTATACG
Source organism: Elgaria multicarinata webbii (assembly GCF_023053635.1). NCBI lineage: Eukaryota > Metazoa > Chordata > Lepidosauria > Squamata > Anguidae > Elgaria > Elgaria multicarinata. Next base: position 2,501,530 of record NC_086190.1, read on the forward strand.
GCAGCGAGATCAGCAAGCAGTCCAAAGGTAACTTAAGATGACCAATGCAATAAGAGATGAAGGACTTTTTGTCAGATGGAACAGGATTTTTCACCGCAATAAAGTCATTAGTTTAAGGTGCTATCAGATTCTTCCAGCATCCTCTATGTACACACATATATAACTACCCCACTCTTATCTTACAAAAAGAGGCCAGATTCTCCCCCAATACACTTCTTAAACTGGATTTAAACTGCCCCCAATGTGTGAAAACACTTCCCTGCACTCAGCCGGCAAAACTCTCACACTGCCAGAGGGCACATTTTATTCCACACACAGCATTTACTTCCCCGTATGCTCCAAATCACAATTCTCCCTCCACCCCCCCAAAAAAAACCCCTCATGAACATGAAGATCCTTGTCCATCCCTGTTTGGTTATTTTACTCAGCATCCAATAAGTTAATAACAGAATATATTACATATATTTCAGGGAATTCTAAAGTATGGTCAATATCAAGATATTTACGAGAGGCAAATGTTAGAAGTCTCATTGTCAGAATTCATTGGTCTGTGTCCAAAGTGAGGAAGCATATTGCTATTTAGGGTGTTTATAAAATTAATCTGGGATTGTCAGCATTCACAACTGGCTTTGCCATCTCGCATGGCAGCAAGGTAAGATCTCTCCATCCCTATCCGTCCAATATCACATTTCAGATACAAAAAGCTTGCCTTCATCTGTCCCCCATGACCCCTTTGTCATCTGTCCGTCTGTCCCACCTGCCATCGCCAGGCACCAGAGGTGAAGCCCGGAAGGACAACTTTGGAATGGGTGAAATAATGGGATGAGAGCAGCTCTGAGCGCAGGAGTGCAGCTTCCTTCCATGCAAATCTAGCAGCGCGTGCTCACAGAGGAGCAGGGCCTTTTTGAGCATGGCACCAACAGCGCTGTGAAATGCCCTCTCCAGGGAGACCCAATGGGCAACCCTGCAGCTTCAGGGGGAAACCTAGCCATCACGGGAGGGCTTTGCGGACGGCGTGGCACTGGTCCTGTTCTCGATTCCTGACGCGGACTTTGGGCTGGCTGGATTTGTGCTACGCTTATAACTCCTCCTTGTCTGACTGCTTTAGGGGCTGGAAGGGGGGGGCTTCTCATTTGCTGTTTTTTCTCCATTTATTTCTCTTTGGGTTTATTATTAAATCATTTTAATGCTGCCTGCATGGTCACCTGGCACCAACAGCAGGATATAAATGTTTTAAACCAGGTAAACACATTCATTAACCTGTGGAGAAGGACACAGTATTCTGCTTGTGCCCAAAGGCGCGGCCTCCTTCCTTGGGGCCCTTTGCCCATGCCCAGAGGAACTCCACTGTAACATGCCCAGTGGCATGCCCTCCTCCCCAGAGACCTTTTCCCATCCCCCGAGGCATGCCCTCTTTTCCTTAGCGCCCTCTGTCCATAGGAATACTCTATACATGCCCAGAGGAACACCCCAGGCACTGTAACATGCCCAGCGGCATGCCCTCCTCCCCAGGGACCTTTTCGCTTGTCCAGAGGCATGCCCTCTTCTCCTTAGGGCCCTCTGTCCATAGGAACACTCTGCCCATGCCCAGAGGAACACCCCATTATTATTATTATTATTTATGCACATGGTGCTGTACAGAGTAAACAGTAAATAGCAAGACCCTGCCGCATAGGCTTACAATCTTACACTTTAACAAGCCCAGTGGCATGCCTTGCTCCCCAAGGACCTCTGCCCATGCCCAGAGGCATGCACTGCTTCCTCACGGCCTTCAACCCATGCCCAGGGGGGCACTCTGCACATGCCCAGAGGGACCCCTGGCAATCTGCCCATGCCCAGAGGCACGCCCTCTTTCCTCCGGGGCCCTCTGCCCAGGCCCGGAGGCGCACCCGGCCAGAGCCACGCCCCGAGCCGCTCTGCACATGCCCAGGGGCATGGCCGGCCGGCCCGACCTCCCCCGCGAGGGCGGCGGTACCTGCTGATCTGGATGGCGGACGGCGGGGAGGCGGCTTCCTCGCTGGCGGGAGTCCCGGCGGGCTGCATGAGGAGGGCGAAGACGGGCGGCGGGCGAAGAGGCGAAGAGACCGGCTGGCCGAGCGACGGGAGGAAGGACGGAGTGACGGGAGAGGGGCGGGGCCTCCCGCGGTCGCCACGCCCACCTCCCCTGGGATTGGCTCGCCGCCTGCGCTCCTCTGCCCTGCCGTCCGACTCGCTCCCCATTGGCCAGCGCCCTCCCGACGCCCGAGCCCACGTGACACCAACAAAGGCGCCGCCGCGGCCCTCGGCGGGTGGGTGTGGGGAGGCGGTCGCCGGCGCCATGGAGACAGGCCGCGGAGCCGGCAGCCACTTCCGGGCGCGACCGGAACACGCGGCCCGAGAGGCAGGCGCCACCACAGAGAAGTGCGGGGCTAGAGCAGCCTTCCTCCATTTTGCATGATTAAGACCTATTTAGTTATTTATTTAGAACATTTATATCCCGCCCTATATCATTAAGATCTCAGAGCGGCGTACAGATATCATAAATACAGTAACGTTTATAAATGTATTAAAACATTCCCAAACCAACATCATCACCATAATAAAAGTGATGATGACAACGACTTATTATTTATTTAATGCATTTCTGAGCCACCTCTCCAGACTGCATTATTATTAACTATGATGATGATGATGATGATGATGATTTTATTATAGGGAATTTAATATGAAATTTGGAAATGTCATCAACATGTACCTTCCTGGCCTAGTTCTATTAACCTCCACTGCAAAGCCCATTAGAAACTCACAGAGAAGCGAAATCTTTCACAAGCCCCCCCACCAAAAGAGGCAGCAACAGATGCAATTGAGACCCTAATTGACTAGAACCAGAAATTAGGGCAAATTAGCCTTGCAGCTGGAAGCCCTACGCATTTCCAGTTTTCCCAAGGATTTCTCCTCACCCATCCTGCCCCCAAACAAACTGCTGCTTGCTATAAAATGCAGCTTATTTTTATTTATTTATTTTATACGCCTTGATTAGCCCTACTTCATTGAGTTGGTTGGTCTGGAAAGACATGACTCAGCCGTCTGTCTCCATCTTGCCTCTCAGCAGGGCTTCCTCTCTAGGCGCTATTTTTAGACAGAATCAATTATTTAATGCCTGAAATGAGTTCTTTCCAGGGGCTCTTTTCCCAACGAACCAATTCTTTTTCTCAATTTCTTTTTTAAAAATTGCTGCTAACCTAGAGTTAATTTTCATTTTGGCCATTTGAAACATGCTTGCTTAGAAATCAATCCCACTTGATTACTTTCTGCTAAGAGTGCTTAGGAGTGTAACCTTAATTGCATTTATTTGGTTGGTTGCAAGGGTGGGGAGAAATCCTATACAAGGGAACTGAAGCAAAATCAGTCACAGGGATATGCAAATGCACTTAATTGGACCATAGGATGATTGGTGATCCAAAAACGGCGTTCCTGTTTCATGTGTTGTTGGGCAGAATACATCTGCACCTCTCCGAATTCCTTTCTCAGGCTGTTTGTGAATATGGTGCAAGGATTAGACAGACACAGTAACAAAAAGGTCCTGTGACCTCAGATCAGCCACTCATCCAGGAGGCTACTCACTGCATCTCTGTCTGAGTTACTGCTCCGGCTTTGCGTCTTTCCCATCAGTCTCTGCCGGAAACAGTTTCGCTGTGCCCCATCTCCCTGTTTGATGGGTCAGTCTAGCACACTCTGCAAAGAGATCCAACATAACTGGGAGGCTCCTGCTATGTCTCTGCATGAGAGGTTGTTCCTCCAGTCTGTGACTGGGGAGCACTCCTCTGAGAGCAGGTAATTCTGTCTCTTCCATGTTCTAAAGCAAACTCTTGAGGTGTACATGGTTGAGGTGTGCTTCCCAGTGGCTCCGTTGAAGGTGGCTGCTTCCACAAGTGGATGTTGCCTCAGTTTCTCCCTCAGTGGCTGCCTCCCCAAGGTTTCCCTCACTGGCAGATGCTTCTGTGCAGTCTTCTGGCCCCACAGATGCCTCCCCGCCAGCTTCTTCCTTGGCAGCGGCCTCAGCACACGTCCCCCGAGTCTCCAGCTGGCCTTCTAGCTGCCATTCTCCCAACAAAGGAACTACAAAAGGAAACTTCCATGTAAAACTGCTCAATGACCGTCTGGGAAATTCAGTTATATCATGTATGGCCTGAATCAAGATCATGGTGTGTGTGTCTGTCCGGGTGGTTTATTATGCTGCTGCTTTGGCTTATCAAAGTCAGGGTGTTTGTGGGAGCATCACCAAGGCCGCTTTGCAAAAGGTCGCTGTGTTTTTTCACATGTTATTTGTCATGACTCCCATCATCCCCGGCCAGATGTGTTGGATGCAACAGCCATCATGCCCAGCCAGCAAGGTGGCACACTGAAGATGTGCTGGGCTACAACTCCCATCTCCCCTAGTGAGCATGTTTGGGCATGGGGATGCTGGGAGTTGTAGTCCACCACATCTGGAGGGAGCCACATTGTGAGGGGGGGGGAAAGGATGCTTCAAGGTGCTAAAAGGCTCTTGGTCAGCCTGCCCCCAACCTGGAACCCTCCAGATGTGGCTAGACTACAACACCCAACACTAGGGTGATCCTATGAAAAGGAGGACAGGGCTCCTGTATCTTTAACAGCTGTATTGAAAAAGGTATTTCAGCAGGTGTCGTTTGTATATATGGAGAACCTGGTGAAATTCCCCCTTCATCACAATAGTTAAAGGTGCAGGAGCTATACTAGAGTGACCAGATTTAAAAGAGGGCAGGGCTCCTGCTGCTTTAACTCGTGTGATGAAGAGGAAATTTCACCAGGTTCCTCATATATGCAAATAACACCTGCTCAAATTCTCTTTTCTGTGCAACTGTTAAAGATACAGGAGTCCTGTCATTTTCATATGGTCACCCTACCCAACACCCCTGGCCAGTGGGGATGATGGGACTTGCAGTGCATCACCTCTAGGGGTGCCCCCCCCCCGGTAAAGCACGTCCCAGCTTGCTCTTTCACACCCGCTTGCTTTTGCCTCGGTCTCCCCGATTTCCCTCAGGTAAAGCAAAAACACTACAACTCCCAGCGTGCCCCGCGCCAAAGCGCCTTTTTTCCGGCTCGGGGCCAAGGCGCGTTCAATCGAACTCATCGACCATCGTCGAACGGCCTGTTGAGCGCGACGAGAGAAAAGCGGGGTTGGAGAGGGCGGCCGATCGATGTTGTCGGCGCTCGGAGGATTTCGCCCCGGAAGCTGAGCCCTGCGCGGGCGGACTTCCTTTGCCTTTCTCTATGGTTTTGAGGCCGAGCGCATGCGTATACGCCGCCGTCTGGCCGCAAGCCCGGAAATGGAGGGCCGGGCGGGGCTAGCTGGGCGCATGCGCGCGGGCGCTCTTCCTTTCTCAACCTCCTCGCTGCTGCCGCCATGGCTCCTGCGGTGAGTCTCCGGCCAGGTCGGGCCCAAGAAGCCGGGAAGGGGGGCAGTGTCAAACCGAGGGGGGCGAGGGGGCGGGAGGGACGCCACAGGGGGCGGGGGGGCTCCTGGGGGGCTCAAGTAGGCCTCAGCCCCCTCCCTCCTCACGCCCCGCCCCCACATCTCTGCCCCCCACCAGCCCCCCCGCCTCTGCCCCCCATTTCCCCCCAGGGGGTCTCCCCAACACCCCTGCCCCCCCCGCCACGTCTGCCTGCCTCCCCTCCCCGCACGTGGGGAGGGCCTCTAAGCCTGTTGCCTCGCGTTTGGCCCTCTGAGCATGTGCAGAGAGCAGCTCAACTGCAGCCCTGGGGGTCTGGCTTGTGGAGGGAGGCAGGGGTTGACTTTGGTGGTGGTGGCGGTGGCGGTTGCGGGGGAGCAGGAGGGATGTAGGTTTGGGGCTGACGCGGCCGGCCGGCCTGTGTGCTTGCTCCTGTGCCCCTTGCAGGCTTGGAGCCCTCGAGAGCGGCTGCCAGACAGTGCAGGCACAACACTGGGCCCAAAGCAGCTTCCGGCCTGCCACTGAGATCCTCCCCGGAGTCCTCCAACCTCTGGTGCCCTCCAGATGTGTTGGACTGCAACACCCATCATCCCCAGCCAGCGTGGCCTAATCCAAGAAAGCCTGGATTAGACACGTCCATAGAGGGAAGGCTGTGATGGGAGGAGAAGGCCGCTGCACCCCTTGGAGGGACGGGGGGGGGGGGCAGATGCAGGAGAGGGGGCCTTCTCTGCACTGGCACCCAACAACAGGCCATGGGTGAAGCGAGGATTGTTGACCCCTCGCACAACCCACCACCACCCAGGTTCTCACAGCATGGCAAGCTGCGGGTGGGTGTTGTGTGTTCAGATCGTGCCCAGCATGTGCCACAGCCTTGTTTAAACCATGGTGGGTTGTTTTGATGCTGCAAACCAGGCCAGTATCAGAGTGTTGTGGCCTGTGCAGAAGTGTATTATTTCTGAACGCACCCCATGGTACTTCTCAGTGAGGACTTGGTAACACACTGCCCCATCATGCATTGCATTCTTTTGGGTGCAGACCTAAAGAGTGTAAAATGTGAGTGCAAATGGCCGTCTATTTGCAAACTCGTGTTATGCAGCTTTGCTAGCCTAGGGCTTGTTTCTTTCTCCCTCCCAGCTCTTGCTTGGTTGGCAGCCTAGGTCCGTGTTTCTGCAAAAGCTTTAGGCCAGATCTACACCAGCAGGATATAAAACTTTAAAAGCGGATTGAAAATGGTATATGGAATGTGTCATGGGCCCCAACCGTTGTCAGCGGGCAGTTCACAATTAAAACCATAAAATGCAACAAGACAGAATAAATTTAAAAGTTAAAAACGCCATATAAAACTAACTAACTTACAGTCCAGGGAAAGACACTGAAAAGATACGTTTTTCAGGAGGCATTTAAAGGATATTACATTTTCCGCCTCCTGAACCACATAAGCGAAGGTTTTCCCGAGGATGGGTGCCCTTACAGAGAAGGCCCTGCTGTCAAGGTTCTTCATGGTGACATTCCGTTAGTTTTGGAATGACCTGCAAAACCTCTGAAGATCATAAATATCATCTTTGTGTGTATATATAAGGGAGGGTAGTCTGCTAGTTATCCTGGTCTCAAATTGTTTAAGGCTTTGTAGGATAATAACATAACCTCATACGTGGTTGGCAGCTAACATATTTTGCTTTGTTTAAAATCAGTTTCTAAGAAATTGGCTTGTTGGGTGAGACCCAAGGTGTGCAGCCTTCTGGGCAAACGGTCGAAGTCCAGTGTGAGAAAGTCTATGCCAGATGTGTGTCAAGAGAACAAGTTCAGCTCTGTCCTCCTCCTCCTCCAGTTCCTTGATGTGGGTTTCATCTCTAGCCTGCTCAGATGGAGAGGTGTAAGGCCTTGAGGAGTCCTGGCTCTGTGGCTTTGCCAGGTCCAGCTGTCCTGCAGTCTATAGACATGCTGGCTTGAGCCACAGGTCAGCCCCTCATAGACTTTCTGGAAGTGATCAGTCTGCCTGCCCACACGTTCTGACACTAGTAATTTCTTACCAGGTAGGGAGAGAGAAGTAACTTTTCCAAAGCCTGGTTGTCTGGAAGCATTTCTTACTCTGTGATGGTGATTTCATGGATGTTCTCACACTGGACTTTGACCACATTTAGAATACTGTGCGTAGTTCTGGCCACCTCTCCTAAAAAAGATATTCTTGAGCTGGGAAAAGTGCAGAAAAGGGAAACTAAAATAATCCAGGGACTATGAGGGAAGGCCCCTGTGTGAACAGAGTGCTGGACTAGATGGACCCTTACTCTGATCCAGCATCAGGGCACTTCTGATGTTCTTAAGATTTTAAATAGCCTTCCAGGGTAAATAATCCTGAGCCTGGGATTGGGGCTGGATAACTGCCCCCGCCCCCCTGGGCTGGGTTGGACGGCGGCTCCCATCCCAGGCCACTGCTAGCTGGAAATGACGGAAGCTGCAGCCCCAACCCAGCTGGAGGGCACCATGTTGGAACGGCTGGTGCAATGCACGGCTTGTGTCCCCTCTGCTGCACGTGCCGTCGTTCCTTTGACCCCTGTGCTTCTCCCCTGCAGAAAAAGCTGCCGACGAAGGGTGGCAAAAAGAAGAAGCAGGTCTTGAAATTCACTCTGGACTGCACCCACCCGGTAGAAGATGGTATTATGGATGCTGCCAACTTTGTAAGTTCTGAGCACTTGGAGGCATGCTCTGTTTTCAGGGTCACACCTGGGCCGAATTAAGAGCCAGACCGGGGGGCGGGGGGGGGGCTTCAAGCATCACAGCAGATTGCAAATAGAAGAGATTGGTCTGATGCCACCTTGGGAATACCGTCACCCTGACTTTCAGGGATTTCATTTTGTGGGGTGGGGTGTTTCATGAGCAGTGTTTGCCGACTTGCACGGAAGTGTTTCTTTTGTGAGGCAGCCTTATTCTGCTCACTGGGGCATCTGTGTTTCGTCCGGCATCTAGCACGCTGATAACTATTTAAAGTGGACGCAGTCATTGGATTACAACTGGTTTTAGGCCCTGATAGAGGCGCTGATAGATTTCTGTTTGTGAACAGTCTGTTTTGCGGGTTTTGTGTGTGTTCTGCTACAAAGTCTGCCTCTCTCCAACTCTGAGCCAAGTGGCTGTGTCCGTGCTTGCAAGTTGCTCCCTCTCAGGCTCATAATACCCCTTGGATGTTGCTCCTAGTCAGAGAACACCGGTGTGGTTTCTTTTCCTTATTGATTGCGTATCCTTTTCAAGCAAGAGAGACCGAGGGGAAAACTCAAACTACGCTGCGCCTTCTGATATCGAAGGCTGCAGCTCTTCTTTTATTACCTGTGCCACGCTGTCAGTCTACCTGGTATGCTTCAGAATGACATAAACCACATAGATGCGCCTTCGCTCCTGAAGGCCCAACGCATGCAGCCTCCTTGGAATGGGCCGCTGCAGGCTGGGGAGACTGCATCTACATAGGGAACTGCAGAGCCTCCTGGGACTGTTGCCACCCATTTTGTCTGCATAAAATCATTGCTCGTGCATCTGCAAAAGCAGACTCGTGTCAGCTCAATAAAATATAACCTCCAGCGTGGGGGGGGGGCGGTTATGCGGTTGCTGCCGTCCCCTCTCGTTTTTTGTTCCTCCTGCATGAAACTGCCCAAGTGCTCGTCCTCCGTGGCCCTTGTGGGTCTCCCTGCCGTCAGAAGTAAGGCGGGAGATGACCAGGGATCAGGCCTTGCCTCCCTTCTCAGCACCAGGGACAGCCACCAGTCTGGGCCTCCCAGGAAGAGAGGCAGCATAAAACACGCCTGCAAAAAACCAATTTAAAATTTCTGGCGTGAACTTTTAACAGCCCCTCTTTCAAATCCCTCAGGAGCAGTTCTTGCAGGAGCGGATCAAAGTGAATGGGAAAGCTGGGAACCTCGGTGGAGGTGTGGTGACCATCGAGAGGAGCAAAAGCAAAATCACTGTGACCTCGGAGGTCCCTTTTTCCAAGAGGTGAGGAGCCGGTGGTGTCATGACAAGGGCGGGTGAGGAGGGTGAGGCTTTGGCCAGCAGGGCCTTCCTTCCACTCAGAGACACAGGTGCTGGCTGAGCTTCAACCCGCCTCCTTGCTCCTTTTTCTGCCCTGCGATCGACTGCAGGGTGCAAGACTGGAGATACTGACGTGTGGGAAAGAACATCCCCCCTCCTTCCCCTGCTTTATGCGGTCTGTCAGGCCAGTCACCAAGGAGCTGAAAAGCTCTCTCAGCAAAATGGTGGGTTGGCATGTTCAAGACAGCCCAAAGGTTCAAGTGCTTCACCGGGCGCATAATTAATCTGTGGAACTCAGTGCCGCAGAAGGTGGCAATGACCACTAGGCTAGGTGGTTTAAAGCGGGCTTGGACAAATTCTCAGAGTTGGGGAAGTCTACGGTCACCCTATGAAAAGGAGGACAGGGCTCCTGTATCTTTAACAGCTGTATTGAAAAGGGAATTTCAGCAGGTGGTGTTTGTATATGTGGGGAACCTGGGGAAATTCCCTCTTCATCACAGCAGTTAAAGCTGCAGGTGCCCTGCCCTCTTTTAAATCTGGCTACTCTAGTATAGCTCCTGCAGCTTTAACTGTGGTGATGAAGAGGGGATTTCCCCAGGTTCCCCATATAGACAAATGACACCTGCTGAAATTCCCTTTTATATGCAGCTGTTAAAGATGCAGGAGCCCTGCCCTCCTTTCCATAAGCTACTAGTCTGATGGCTGTATGCCGTCTCCTCGGTCCGAGATGATACACCTTTGTGCCCCTGTTGCTGGGGGGCAGCAGCAGAAGAGCGCTATTGCCTTCACGTGCTGCTTGCAGGGGGGACCTTTTCTTCTCTCCCGTGCCCGACAGGGTCATTATCCCATGTAAATGAATGGTGGGAGATTCATGGCAGATCAAAGGAAGGACCTCTTCACACAGCACGTCGTTGATGGAATTCGCATTTCAGACTCTCCACTTTTCGCTTGTGTCAAATTTCGTACCCTTTGCTTTTGCCTCCCGCTTCCACTTTTACGAGGAGGCTGCTCAGTCCTGCTCCGCTGTCACGAGAAAGGTGCAGCCTTCCTTTTCTGGGTGCAAATCCCTCGTCAAAACATTGGCCAAATGGTGACAAATGGTGTGTTTCTTCTCTAGAGGGTATTTTTGTGGCAGAATTCCGCAGGAGAAGCATCTGCGAAGGAAACGGTTCTCCGCTTTAGTAGGGAAATTTACAATCCAGCGTTGCCGGCTCTTGCCTGAAGCGCTTCCTTTGGGCGCTGAAGCAGCAATGCCGGAAAAGCTGTATTGCAACCAGAGGGAAATTCTAGCGAAGATTCGCTTAAGAAATAAATTGGATTTTTAGCTGGGCCAGTCCTAAAGCCTCCAGACAGGGCATAAGTGGGCCGTTTATTATAAACCTGGCATGGGGAATGTCTGCCTCCTGGACTGGATATGACCCTGCAGGACTTACTCATTTGACTTTACCCCAATGCTGAGAATGGAAGAGCTCGTCTCCCATGGGCTGCAAGTCGAACGTTGACCCTCTTCCCTGGTTAGAGCACTCTCGGGGCGACAGGAAAAATCCCCCTCCCAGTTAATCTGCGTAGATCACTTCAGGCGAGTCAGGGAAGGGTTGGCAACGAGTTGGCTTACGTTTGGCTACCAGTTGGCTTTCGTTTCTCTTCCCCCCCTCCCAGGTACCTGAAGTACCTCACCAAGAAATACCTGAAGAAAAACAATTTGCGTGATTGGCTGCGTGTCGTTGCCAATAGCAAGGAGAGCTATGAGCTGCGGTATTTCCAGATTAACCAGGATGAAGAGGAGGAGGAGGAGGAAGATTAAATGCGAAGTAATCTGGAGATATTTTGTACATTCGGTTTTCCTTGAATAAAATGTGGCAAACGTTCTTGTAACATTCCCCCCCCCCCGTGTGTGTGTTTTGAGTCCTTGAAATACCGCAACTGCTGGGCCAAGGACCCTGAATGGTTTCAATAGCCCTGACGCCCTCCAGTTGTGTTGGACTACAACTCCCATCGTCCCACAGCCATGGGAGTTGTAGTCCAACGTATCTGGAGGGCGTCATTTTCAGGAAGGCTGCTTTAGGGGAAGGTTAGTCTCCTTGCATTGGGTGGTGATGCTGTAATGAGTAGTCAAAATAAGTGTATATGTAAAATACGGGAGGGGAGGTGACATTTGGGTTTTCAGAGGGATATAGAGGTATTTATTTATTATTTATTTATTTATTGCACTTAAATACTGCTCCCATAGCCAGGGCTCTCTGGGCGGTTTACAGAAATTCTAAAATTAAGATTAAAATGAGAATACAAAATTTAAAATTCTAAAACACAGAACATACACACATAAAGCATTTAAAAACCGTTAAAAAACTAAACATGTGGGTGATTAATATGTGCCGCCATATGCCTGGGCAAAGAGGAAAGTCTTAACCTGGCGCCGGAAAGATAGCAGTGTTGGTGCCAGGCGAGCCTCGTCAGGGAGATCATTCCACAGTCTGGGGGCCACCACCGAAAAGGCCCTGTCCCTCGTTGCCACACTCCGAGCCTCTCTCGGAGTAGGCACCCGGAGGAGGACCTTAGATGTTGAACGTAGTGACTGGGTATATTCACGTCGGGAGAGGCGTTCCGTCAGGTATTGTGGTCCCAAGCCGTGTAAGGCTTTATAGGTCAAAACCAGCACCTTGAATTGGGCTCGGAAACATACAGGCAGCCAGTGCAAGTAGTTGGTATGGAGGCAAGCTTTTCTGTCAGGAGTAAAGTAATGTGGTTTTAAGAGTCTGGACAAGTTGATTTGTATTAGCCGCCTGGCCAGCAAGTTTTCAAGTTTTGGTCAGTATGTCAAATTCAGTCTTCACCCTTCCCAAGGGCTTCTGGGCCCCTCTTTGGCTTCCCGAACTTCAAGACACAGCTGCCAAAATGTCCCTTGTGTGTCCACCTTCTCCATGGACGTCTGCAGCACAGAAGCCCTGTGCCTTGGTGGTGCAGGATATTTCCCTTCGACCCCAGTTGCCTCTGGAGAAATTCCTGCATGGCTGCATTGCCACAACCCTGTGGAACGGGGTCATCTCCCTCCCCGCCACCCTGGCTTTAGGGACAGCACCCCTTCGCCTTTTGGGAACAAGCTGCGAGAAGTTAAGGAACAACTTCAGAGCCCCACTAGATCGGATCGAAGTTCCATCCAGCTCAGTTTCCAGTTCCCAACAGTGGTCAGCCAGCTGTCTTGGGTAACCGACCCTCGGGGGGGGGGGGCTGACGCCATGACCTTCTCCATTGTTGCTCCCCAATGATGGGTGCCGAGCGCTGCCTCTGAACGGTGAGGTTTCGCTTGTACCTAAGGCGAACAGCCGTCCATACGTTGCCTATCTTGTCCTTGTCCTACTCCCTCCAAAAGACAGTTAAGCCAGTGGCCGCCACGGCAGGCACAGCAGCGAATTACATAAATTAACGGTGTGTTGTGTGAAATACAAGGAAGGGAGGTGTTTGGGCAGAGGGCATTGTTCAGCAAGAAAGGAAAGGAACCTCTCGTGCAAGCACTGAGTCATTACTGACTCTTGGAGGGATGCCAGCTTTCGCTGACGTTTTCTTGGCAGGCCTTATAGCGGGGGGTGGTTTGCCGTTGCCTTCCCCGGCCGTGATTACCTTCCCCCCAGCTAACTGGGTACTCATTTTACCGACCTCGGGAGGATGGAAGGCTGAGTCGACCCGAGCAGGCTGCCTGAAACCAACTTCCGCTAGGATCGAACTCAGGCCGTGGGGAGAGTTTCGGCTGCAGAAACTGCTGCTTTACCACTCCGGCTAATTTCCCACCGTAGCCCCTTGGCCAGTCACAGAAGCCAAAACATCACCCTTTCTCTTCCATAGTCCTGGGGCAACTGGCTGTTGGAATTGAGGCACATGGTCCTACACAGAAGCCTTTAGGACCGATTAGCCTTCTGGGATTAGCCATCCGCTCACCGGCCAGAGCCGTTTTTGAAAGTGCCCCCTCCATCTCCATGGTTTGGAAACTTCTGCCTGCAATATGAAGCTGCTCAAACACTTTCCCACCAAGTACCTGTCCAGTACAGGTGAACCATGCCTAAATCTCTGTGACTGTGTAAGAGGACAACGGTCTACTTTTGTGAACCGCCCAGAGAGCTTTGGCTGTGGGGCGGTATATAAATGTAATAAATAAAGAGAACACACTCAGACTACTTCCCAACGTTAAAAAAGAAAATGCATCTTTAATAACTGAAATAAACCAGGTCAGACAAATGCCTGATGGGAGGGAGAGGATGTTCAGTCCCTCTGCCCCATTCTGAAACATAATAAAGAGGTGGACTGTCTAAAAAGCACTCTGAGCCGCCATGACCATTTAAGCCTCCATAGACAGAGATGGATCTAAGAGTACCCCCAAACTACGAACCTGATCTTTCAGGAGTGCGACCTCATCCAGAACAGGCAAAGAGCCTGTCTCCCGGACTCGGGAACCCCTCACCCGCAAGGACTTCCCATCTTGCCAGGATTCAGCTTCATTTTATTGGCCCTCATCCAGCCCATTACTGAGTCTAGGCACCGGTCCAGGACCTGCACAGCCTCACCTGATTCAGATGTCACAGGGAGATATAGCTGCATATTGTTGACATTTAGCTCCAAATCCCCTAATGGCTGCTCCCAGCAGCTTCATATAGATGTTAAATAACATTGGGGACAAGATGGTTCCCTGTGTGGCGCCCCATAGCTCAATTGCCAAGGGGCCGAGGAGTGGTCACCCAATGCTACTCTCTGAAAACAGTCCCATAATATGTATTAGTGTTATACCTTTACTAGGAAGAGCAAGTGGTCACCCGAAAATGTGCCCGCTTTCAAGGGCTCTTCCGGCATCTTGCCTGACAAAGCGATCTAGAGATGTCAAAAGCATGTACATTTTAGGTAGAATCACAGAATAGTAGAGTTGGAAGGGGCCTGTAAGGCCATCAAGTCCAACCCCCTGCTTGGCCTAATACTAGGACTGCTGACCGGCACATCTCACAGAGACCACATAACACCGATCTTAAAGGAATCACATTGGCTGCGTATTCACTTCCAGGCGGAATTCAAGGTTTTGGTAATGACGTTTAAAGCCCTAAACTGCTTGGGACCTCAATATTTCAGGGAGCGCCTCTATGTGCCTGCCCGAGATTTGAGATCTGTTGCAGGCACCCCCCTCCTCTGCATCCCACCAACATGAGACATACGCTATGGGGAAACGCGGGAGAGGGCCTTCTCTGTTGTGGCACCCCAGCTGTGGAATGCCCTCCCCTTGGAAGCCCGATTGGCATCAGCACTGGCTTCGTTTTTGCACCCAGTTAAGACATGGCTTTTAAACAAAGCCTCTGATGGCTAAATTCACCACGCCTGTACATAGTTCTAATTGGTTTTTCTGTGTTTTTAGCTGTGTATATTTACTGTTTAATATTGTTTGTGTGATTTAACTTGTGCACTGCCCTGAGATCCTTGTCATATAGGGCGGGATACAAATGACTTCATAAATAAATAAATAAATCAGATGGGGCACTATTATTATTATTATTATTATTATTATTATTATTATTATTATTATTTATTATTATTTATATAGCACCATCAAAGTACATGGTGCTGTACAGAGTAAAACAATAACTAGCAAGACCCTGCCGCATAGGCTTACATTCTAATAGAATCCTAATAAAACAATAAGAAGGGGAAGAGAATGCACCAAACAGGCACAGGGTAGGGTAAAACTAGCAGTATAAATGTCAGAACAAAATCAAGTTTTAAAAGCTTTAGGAAAAAGACAAGTTTTTAGCTGAGCTTTAAAAGCTGCGATTGAACTTGTAGTTCTCAAATGTTCTGGAAGAGTGTTCCAGGCGTAAGGGGCAGCAGAAGAAAATGGACGGAGCCGAGCAAGGGAAGTAGAGACCTTTGGGCAGGCGAGAAACATGGCATCAGAGGAGCGAAGAGCACGAGCGGGGCAATAGTGTGAGATGAGAGAGGAGAGATAGGAAGGAGCTAGACAGTGAAAAGCTTTGAAGGTCAACAGGAGAAGTTTATATTGGATTCTGGAGTGAATTGGAAGCCAATGAAGAGATTTCAAAAGCGGAGTGACATGGTCAGAGCGGCGAGCCAAGAAGATGATCTTAGCAGCAGAGTGGTGAACAGAAACCAACGAACTGATGTGAGAAGAAGGAAGGCCAGAGAGAAGAAGGTTGCAGTAGTCCAACCGAGAAATAACCAGTGCATGAACAAGCGTCTTGGCAGAAGAGACAGACAAAAATGATCGAATCCTGGCAATATTATACAGGAAAAAACGACAGGATTTAGCTACTGCCTCAATATGAGGAATAAAGGAGAGCGAGGAATCAAATATAAAGCCAAGACTACGAGCTTCCTTGACTGGAGTAAGTGTAACATCATTGACAGTAAGAGAGAATGAGAGATGAGGAGAAGGTTTAGGAGGAAAAACAAGCAATTCAGTCTTTGCCATATGAAGTTTCAAACGACAATGAAGCAACCAAGCTGAGATATCTGAGAGACATGCCGAGATACAATCGTGAACATCAGGAGAAAGATCCCGAGATGAAAGATATAATTGTGTATCATCGGCATACAGGTGATATTGGAGGCCATGAGATTGAATGAGATTACCCAAGGGCAACATGTATAAAGAAAGCAACAGCGGGCCAAGCACCGAGCCTTGCGGAACCCCTACTGAAAGGGGGAAAGAGGAAGACGAGCTGCCATTAGCCAACACTAATACGGAGGAGAAGTTATCAGCGGCTACTAGGCCTTATGGCTCTATGCTACCTCTAATGTCAGAGGCAGGATGCCTGTGTACACCGATTGCTGGGGAACATGGGTGGGAGGGTGATGTTGCTCTCACGTCCTACTTGTGGGTTTCCCATTGGGGCATCTGGTTGGCCGTTGTGGGACCAGGATGACGGAGTCCTCTGGGCCTTTGGTCTGATCCAGCATCAGGGCTCTTCTGGGGGTTCTGAGGTTAACCTCTTCCTGGCAGTCAGCACTCAATGGGCTCCTTTGGGCTGGGAGAAAGCTACTGAGGTGCAAACTAAGGGGGGGATCCTGTGGGATCCCAGCCCAGATGTGGGCCTGGGGGCTGCTACTTTTCCACCCAAAAGCCAGTTTGTTGGAGGGGTGTGTGGAAGCCCTCCTCCCTTGAATCCCTGTGCAGTACACGTGCCTCCATCGGGTGACCTTGGAGCCCGGCCCTACGACATGCTGCGGTAGGTCTAATTGCACCCTCCACACACACACACTCCCTGGGGCTGCCAGCGCCTTCTCCCTCAGAGGGAATATTAGATGTGGAGTGGGGGGGATTTGAACCCGGCCTTTAAAACAACGATACCCCCCAGTGGAGGCTGGTGGCTCAGATTTCGGCAGGGCCGGGATATCATGCCCCCCACTGGAGGAGCCCTCCTCAGAGGAAGAGCTAGAGACCCCAGAAGCCCAGGGCATCCCAGACCAGGGGCTGCCACCAGTTCCTCAGGAGACTGAATCCTCAGGGGAGGTGGGTTGCCAGGCTGTCCCTGTCAGGAGAAGAGACTCGGAGGTAGAGGCGGAGCAACTTCCTGACCCCCAGGATCTTCATTGCCTCAAGAGCATTCGCCTGCAGCAAAGGTCTCCCCAGGAGAAAAGGACTCCTCAGGAGTATGGCCCAGGAAAGGGAGGCTTGATTACTGCAGCTGAGCCCTGGGTGGGGCCCAGCAGGCTCTGTTCTTAAAAGCCTTCACTAGAAACCCAGCCAGCATTGGAACAACTCGGCCCGTCCTGCTTTTGCTGTGCATCTGTGATTGATGCTCTGCCTCCTGACCTTTTGGACCTCCGAATGACCCTGCTGCTGGACGGGGCAAAGTACCGGACCGATTTCCTGCTTTTGCCCTCTTGCCTGCTGTCCTGTCCGCCTGCCCTCTGCCTGGATTGAGACCACCTCTCCTGTAGCCTCGACCCCCACCAGCTAACCACCCATAGACTGGACTGCTTGCTGACTCCACGGCACTTAGAGCTTTGCTGCAGCCAAAGCGGGACATGTGAATCCATTCCAGGTTTTGGTCAGCATCAGGCAGAGCACTGAAGGAGCTATCCGAGGTGCTGGACCCAGGTTTGGGGAGGGGGTTAGCTCCTTTAGAGCTCTGCCTGAACCCCAGAATGGATTTAGTGCCCCCACCGAAAGCCGAGTCATCAACCTCCGCCTGTAAGAACTAGAAACTTAGATTCTGACCCCCACACACACGCTTTTTCTTCGGCCTCCTTTTGCATTGTCCCTGCAGGACCCCCCCTAACCCTTTACCCCACCCCCCTTCTGAAAGTGCGCATCTCTCTGGCCCGTTGCGCCCTTGCCCAAGCCCAGGGGAGGATTTGCCCGAGGGGAGGGGAGGGGGGCGTGTTGTCGCTTTGCCTCCGATCTCCTCGAATGGGAGGGAGACGGAGAGAGATGCTGCTGGTCCCCCAACGATGGGATGCGGTTGCCAAGGCAACCAGACCGGACGTCAGCGCGCGCCTGGGCATGTGCGGGGCCGCTCCGGGCGGGGGCGAGGCGGCAGCGCTCGGTCGGGGCGGGCAGGCGAGAGGCAGGCGCGGCCCGGGGACCCTGGCAGACCCCTCCCCAGCGGCGGCGGCGGCGGCGGCACCCCCCACCCCACCCCACCCCGCCCCACCCGCGCCCGCCTGCGCAGCGGCCATCTTCGCAGCCTCGCCCTCCGCAGCGCAACGTGCGCGCCGGCCCGCCGAGCATGCGGGGGGCGGAGGAGCCGCAGGTCGGCGACGACATGTCAGGTAGGCGGCGGAGGGGGGAGGATGGGGAGGGGAGGGGAGGGGCGGGGGGCTCCGAGGACCAAGACGAGCACGGGCGCGCGCACCATCCATACCCCCCCAACCTCTCCAAGGAGCGGCCGCCGCTCTCCAACGAGGGGAAATCGGCGCTGCCCAGGATCGGGGCCCTTTTTTCCAATAGTGGCCTGCAGGATTGCCCCCCCTCCCATGGAGGGAGGGGGCTGACACCAAGGGCGAGGCCGGTAGCCCCGCCACCTTTTCCCTCGCCTGCAAGTCACGCCTGGGGTTCGGGGGTAGACTGCGGCGGCACAGGGAGGCTCTGCTGCTCTCCGCGCCCCCCCACCCGACCCCCAGAACCTGAAGAGAGCGCCTGGAGCGGGGGCAGGACGAGCAGGGCCGGGCCAGTCCGAGCGGAGGGTCCCGAGCAGCTGGCCGTCCGGGATACCCTGCCCCTGACACGGGAGGCTCTCTTTCGCCGCCTGTTGTGTCCTCCATGCATTTGCCCAGGCTCCCCCACGACCCTCCAGATGTGTTGGGCTACACCTCCCGGGGTGCTGGCTGGGGGATGCTGGGAATCGTAGTCCAACAACAATATCTGGAGGGCCCCAGTTCCATCCTCTCTGAAAGCCTTCAGAGGCCCTTGCCGGCTGCTGCTGCCGCCGCCGCCGCCGCCCCGTCTGATGGGAGCCGGGCTGGAAGTTCATTAGCAAAGTCCGCCAATTAAGTTCTCAGCCGCTCACCAGCGTGCTGCGTGACCCGGAGCTTTGCCGTGCGACTTTGAAGGTGTTCTCAGTTTGGGCCTCCAAAAGACGCCAAATTCGGATGGTCCTATATTTCATTGAAGTTTACGTACAATTCTTAGAAAGCTGCGTTTTTACACACACACACACACGAAGTCGTCATATTTAGATTTATGAAGCTACGTTTCCCCTCCTGTTTTGTTTTATGTTACTGAAATTTTACAATTAAAAACCAACCGACCCACATTTCACTGGGCCGTGGGGTACTCCACCTAAAAAAGTGAAAAGTAACCATTTCCCAATTTCTATGGCTACGCCAAGGTGGTCCCAATCCAGCTTGTTTTGCTTATTCCACTGATTTATTCTGCTTCCCCAATTACGAGGAACGGCATTAAACTATATGGTGTGTGTGTGTGTGTGTGTTTTCCCCTGCATTGGAGGGTCCCCCGTTTGGTCCGGGATTCCAGCTCCCCCACCCCACCGCCCACTTTAAATACTTTTGAGATATTACTAGAGGCGGGTCACTCACCCACCCCTCATTTAGAGAAGCCTCCCCCAACGTGGCACCCTTGAAATATGTTGGACTGCAATCCCCATCATTCCCAGCTGTGAGAATGATGGGTGTTGCAGTCCAACACACCTGGAGGGCAAAAGGTGGGGGCAGTTTGGAACCGGAGTGTTTGAAAGGTTTGACGTATATTCTGTCAGCAGCCACTGCAACAACCCTGTAAGGTAGGACTCCTGGACTCTCTTTGGCTGGCTGGACCGTCCTTGGGCAAGACGGATATGACCGCTGTTACTCCTGGGCCTGGTGGCATCCAGATTAGCTGAGTACAACATGCTATGTGTGGGGCTGCCCTTGAAGACTGTTCAGAAGCGATGCGTTCCCAACCCCAGTTCAGAATGCCTTTGTAGCTGCAGGGTCCGGGGGAAGTAGATTGTTGTTGTTATTATTATTATTATTATTAATTGTTATTATTATATTTATTTGTATCCTGCCTCCAGTTCGAGCCAGTTATGCCAACACCAGAGGCCCTTCTCTGTGCTCTTCCTCTAACTGCACCAGACAAGGCAGTAGCTCAATGGCAGAATGTAGGCTTCAACATGCAAAAGGTTGCAGGTTCTGTCTGCAACATCTCCAGTTTAAAGCGATCTCAGGTACTGAGTCTGGTATGAGGCCTGGGAGAGCGGATGCACCTTCCCCAACCTGACGTCCTCTGGAGGTGACGGATTGCTACTCCCATCATCCCCTGCCAACACGCCCCTGCTAGTTGGGGATGATGGGGATTATAGCCCATCCCATCTGGAGGGTGCCAGGTTGAGGAAGTCGATAGTGAACAGGAGGTCGGATGGGTGTATCATGTGTTCATGTGCGGAGCCTTCTCCGTAGTGACACCCTGGCTGTGGAATTCCCTTTCTCCCAGTGGAGGCTGGGGGCTCTGATGCTGGTAGGGCGGTGAATGCTCTCGGTTTCAGTCAGAACTCTGAAGGAGCACCTTGGAGAAGCTCCTTTAGAGTTCTGATTGGTTCTGAATGAAACCTGGAGTGGATTCACTGCCTCACTAGCAACGGAGCTCTTAGCCGTCACTGAACTTACCTTGCTGTATTGCAGCATTGCCCAACCAGGCGCCCTTCAGATGTGTTGCACTACAACTCCCATTATCCCCAGCTAACTGGGGCATGATGGGAGTTGTAGTCCAACACATCTGAAGGGCACCCAGTTGAGGAAGACTGTATTAATAGAACTCAGTTTGGCAGGCATGGGGCAGTGTGAGCCCTGCTTAATTTCGGAGAAGACCACCGTCGGTCCCTTCAAGGGCCCATTCAAGGGACGTCCCAGGCATTTGTTCAATAACTCCTACAACAACCCTGTGATGTTGGACATATATTTACGGTTTTCATGTAGTTTATTTTGCATGTCCACACTACGTTTCTGGATGAGCCCCACTTTCTTCCTGAATTGAAACTGGAGACACATTTGACTCCCAAGATTGGAAAAGATTCATTTTTGGATTTTATTGAAGGGAAAATGGCTGATTCTTGGAGGAGCCCTGCTGTGCTTCTGCATGAGTCACTGTTCTGGTCAGGACTCCTCTGAGGCCATCGCATTGGCACTGGCAATGACTGAGTGATCCAAAACACATCTGGTGCAGATAATCCACAGCAGACTGGAGACAGATTGTGCAGGGAGGCAAGTTGATAGCTGTGAAACATGCAGAGACACAGTGGGGAATCTCCTCTGCAGCCCCCCTGGAGCTGCTATATTTTTTTAAAAAAATGTTATTTTATTTGTTACATTTCCATCCAAGGAGCCCAAAGCACTGTACACGCTCCTCCTTTCTGTCTTATCCATACAACAACAACCCTGTGAGGTAGGTTAGGCTGAGAGTCACTGACTAGCCCAAAGTCACTCTATGAGCTTCATGGCCAAGTGGGGACTTGAACCCAGATCTCCCTAGTCCAACTCTCTAACCACTACACCACGCTGTCTCACTAATTTCCTGCAGTACATAATTCGGATTTTCTAGTAGAATCTGAGAGTGGCCATTGATGCATTGCCGAAATGAGGGAGTGCATCGCCCCCAAAGAGGACCAAACAGTCACAGGTTTGCATGTACTAGTTTTTAGACTGAGATGCCATTTTGGAAATAATGGCCATAATTGAAATAGGAACGCTGTTCCTCTGTAAAGCCAGAGGTGTAGCCACCTTCAAGGGTGCCTGCTGTATGTGCCGAATGTCCCAGGATCTCTTCTCGATCCTCCCAGAGTGCAGGACACGGAATAACGGGCTCAACTTAAAGGAAGCCAGATTCCGGCTGGACATCAGGAAAAACTTCCTGATTGTTAGAGCAGTACGGCAATGGAATCTGTTACCTAGGGAAGTTGTGGGCTCTCCCACACTAGAGGCTTTCAAGAGGCAGCTGGACAACCATCTGTCAAGGCTGCTTTAGGGTGGATTCCTGCATTGAGCAGGGGGTTGGACTCGATGGCCTTGTAGGCCCCTTCCAACTCTGCTATTCTATGATTCTATGATCCCTGGCGTCACTGGTTTAAAAAGTGTGGATTCGGTCATGGTCGCTTTTGGCAGCACTTATGCTAAAATTGGAACGATCCAGGGAAGTTGAGCAGGGCCACGCAAATTGGTGGAGCATTTCCTATGTCATGGTGATGGGGAAAGCATCTTTCTGAGTTCCCTGGAGAACTGGCTGGCAGAACTGGGGGTAAAACTGAAGAGCAGATCTACAGATCCCAGTTTCCTCACTCGTCTCTTTTCCTTCCTTGTCTAGAAGACGAGGATGGGGTTTTGGAAGGCCTGGAGGAGTTCTACCCCGAAGAGCAGGTGAGCTCCCAGAAGAAGAAGCCAAAGAAGCCAAAGAAGCTGAAGGAGAACAAGGCTTCCAAAGTCAAGCGGAAGAAGAAGGAGGTAGGCACACTGGGGCTTCCCGTGAGGTGGGCGTCGGAGGGAAGGCCCGAGGATTGGGGCCAGCACCCTAGTTAATCGTGACACCATGGATGTATCTGGAAAAGGGGTGCGTCGTCAAGATTTTGCTACCGACAGCGTGTGGGGTCTTGCTGGATTCATGACGAATCCCAATGGGTCCTTATTTTAGTGGTTTGAAGCATTGTGAAATAGATGCAGACAGGTTCCTGCCCCGAGGGGCATACAGTTTCAGATTGAATATTGGGGAGATGATGGAAGAGAGGAGATGGAAGGAGCAGTAAGTAGGGAAAGTCAGTCTCAAGATCTGGTGGTCAAGGGATGATGATGATAATAATAATGATAATGACTTAATGACAAAAACGTTGCAGAAAAGGAAGAGGAAAAGAGAAAAATATACATCACTGGCCATGGAAGTCAAAAACTCTGGCAACAGGAAAAGGTCACAATGATCCGTTAGTCACATCAATCACCACATCAAAAAACTACACAGAAAACCTTCAGAAACTGGGCCTAGCAAAATACATCCACACACCAACATCCAGAAAGCGGTCATACTTAAACATGTTCAACAGTCAGGAAATTCCTGAATCAGTAAAAGACAGCATGACCTGGCAAAGCCCGTCATGTTCATCTAGAAAAAACACCACGAGCCAGAAAAGAGATTAATAATAATAATAATAATAATAATAATAATAGGGGTACCATATTTCTTCGATTCTAAGACATCATTGATTGTAAGACGCACACTAAATTCAGTACCACCAACAGAAAAAAAGCTTTGATTCTAAGAAATAATAAATGCACCCGCGATTCTAAGACGCACCCCATTTTTAGAGATGTTTATATGGGGAAAAAGTGCATCTTAGAATCGAAGAAATGCGGTATTTATTTATTTATTTATTTATATCAGGGGTGTTGAACTTTAACAAAACCTCAGACGAGGCATTTCAACCTTTTACAATGGGCAAAACAACATGCAAAACCCAGGAAATCACTAAATGACTTGCAATTGGGGGAAAGAGGGTGGAGCCTGGGGAAGTGGGTGTGGCCATATTGGAATGCCAGGAAGGCCTAAGGTGATTGATTGATTGATTGATTGCATTTCTATACAGCCCAATAGCCGAAGCTCTCTGGGCGGTTTACAAAACTTAAAACCACAAAAGCCATTCAAAATATAAAACAACCAGTATAAAAGTAGGGTGACCATATGAAAAGGAGGACAGGGCTCCTCTATCTTTAACAGTTGCATAGAAAAGGGAATTTCAGCAGGTGTCATTTGTATATATGAACAACCTGGTGAAATTCCCTCTTCATCATAACAGTTAAAGCTGCAGGAGCTACACTAGAGTGACCAGATTTAAAAGAGGGCAGCTTTAACTGTTGTGATGAAGAGGGAATTTCACCAGGGCCGGATCTACACTATTGCTTTAAAGCGCGCGCTTTAAAGCAGTAGTGTAGATCCGGCCCTGCTTCCCCATATAAACAAATGACACCTGCTGAAATTCCCTTTTCTATGCAACTGTTAAAGATACAGGAGCCCTGTCCTCCTTTTCATACGGTCACCCTAATAAAAGCATAATATACCGTATTTCTTCGATTGTAAGACGCCATCGATTGTAAGACGCACACTAATTTCAGTACCACCAACAGAAAAAAAAACCCTAAGACACACTCGCGATTCTAAGATGCACCCCAGTTTTAGAGATGATTATATGGGGAAAAAAGTGCATTAAAGTGCAAAAAATCTTAGAATCGAAGAAATAGGGTAGAATACAATATAAAAGCTCAACCAGATAAAAACAGCAGCAATGCAAAATTACAAATTTAAAACACCAAGTTAAAAATTTTTATAGACTGTTAAGATGCTGGAAGAATAAAAAGGTCTTCACTTGGTGTCTAAAAGCACATAATGTAGGTGCCAAGCGAACCTCCTTAGGGAGCTCATTCCTGAGCTGGGGTGCCACAGCAGAGAAGGCCCTCCTCCTGGTAGCCACCTGCCTCCCTTCCTTTGGCAGGGATCGCAGAGAAGGACCCCTGAGGATGACCTTAGGGTCTGGGCAGGTACATACGGGAGGAGACGTTCCTTCAGATAGCCTGGCCCCAAGCTGTTTAGGGCTTTGAATGTTAATACCAGCACTTTGAATCGGGCCCGGACCTGGACTGGCAGCCAATGAAGCTGGCAAAGGACTGGCGTGATGTCTCGTCGGCCAGTTTGATCATGCAATACCAAGGCTTTGTCAGCTGCACTAGCTTCCAGTCCATTTCCAAGCCCAATTCAAAGTGTTGCTGTTGACCTATAAAACCCTAAATGGCTTAGGACCAGAGTATCTAAAGACCTGTGTCCTCCTACATGAGCTTGCTTGGACCTTTGGGTCATCTCAGAGGCCTCCTCCGGAGGCCACTGCCAAAGGAAGCTAGGTGGGGGGGGGGGCTACAAGAAACAGGGCCTTCTCAGTGGTGGCATCTTTGTTTATGGAATGTGCTCCCCAAAGTGGTTTGCCTGGCACCTACGTTGTTATCTTTTCAAGCAAAGAATTCTCTTTTCTCCCAGGCATTGTAAATACCTTGTTCTAGGTTACTACATCTGGCATAGCAATTGTTGTGCCGTTTATTGTTTTTGCGTCACGTTGTATTTTATTCTTTAAAATATTTATTTATTTATTTATTTATTGCATTTCTCTACCGCCCAATAGCCGGAGCTCTCTGGGCGGTTCACAAAAATTAAAAACATTCAAAGTATAAAACAACAGTATAAAACCATAATATAAAATACAAGATACAAGCTCAACCAGATAAAAACAGCAGCAATGCAAAATTACAAATTTAAAACACCAAGTTAAAATTTATTTATAGACTGTTAAAATGCGGGGAGAATAAAAAATTATTTGTATTGCATTTTATATTTTTAACTGTTTTTTTTGTCATTTTGGGCTTTTTTGGGTGTTTTTTTTTTTAACTGCTACCTGCCCAAGAACGTTTGCTATTGGATGGATTAGAAGTGTAATAAATAAATAAATAAATAAAAAATAAAGACGAGCCTGCCTGGATTTTAGCAACTTCAGGGGAAGCCGTTCTCTCAGTAACGCCACCATGCCTCTCTGGTGGCAGCGTGTGAAAGGGCCTTCTTGGTGGCTGCTCCCAAGCTTTGGAACTCACTGCTGAGGGAGGCTAGGTTAGCACACAGCCTGTTCCCTCCTGCCGGGAGGCAGATATATTTTATTCAGGCGTGTAAGCTGATCTGTTTCCTTGGCTGCTGTTTTTATTCTTCCGTGGTTGCGTGTGTGTTTTAATGTGTTTGTTTTATGATTCTTTTAATGAAGTTTTGATTTTAAATTTTGGTTGCTGTTACTCGAGCACCATTTCCCTGGGGTGGAAAGGCGGGGTGTAGATCAAGTCAATCCATTAATGATCCAGCCCAGAACTTACAACAGCCTTGGCCTCCCCTTACCTCGGAGCCTTCTGGACTTCGTCGACCTGCGCTTTGCAAACTGGATATTGAGCTGCCAGCAGTCTGGATTTTCAGCCAGCCAGGAGAGGTTCCCTCTGTTCCAGAGACGTCAGCCTCACAGCTGACTTACGAAAGGAAAGTTTGGGCAAAGAGGCCCAGGGTTCTCTCTTGGTCACTGTCTCGGATCCTCTCCCATCTGTCTGCCGGTGCTTGAAAGTCTCCTTTTGGGCATCTCCACTTCTGCTCGGTGCTGCAATGCAGCGCCTTCATTTACAGTTTGCCCGCGGTGACTGGCAGTAAATCTTGGCAGCAAACGGCGTGCCACCACCGGCAGGCTACGGATGGTGCATTGAAAGGAGGGAGGCAGCCTTGGAAGGTGCTTTCTGGAAAGAGGGGACTGAAGGAGACTGCGTGAGTCCAGCGACTCCATGCACGGAATTCACCTTGCGGAGAATCTCTGCTGTCATTTCGTAAATAGCAAGTTTCTAGTCCCTGTGGCTGGGAAGAGATGCTTTTACTTTTTATTCAAGCAGGTCTTTGACGTCTAAGAGGGTCTGTGGGGTTGTGTTCTGAACGGCTGTCTTTTTGAATTGTGTTTGAATGCGTTTGTTTTATTGTTGTTGTAATCGGGTTTTGTTTATGATTGCAAGAGACAATTTCTGGACAAAGGCTTTGAAAATGTTGGAAGCCGGAGTGGTGGTCGTGTCTTCCGGACCCTCTGTTGCTCCTTTCCACTGGCGAAAGGGCTTGATTTGCATTATGTACACAAGCCACAGAATTCAGTTTGAATTTGTGCAGAATTGTAATTGTCTCCCTCTACCCCTCAAGTGCATATTATACTCCAGCCTTCCCCAACCTGGGTCCCTCCAGATGTGTTGGACTACAACACCCATTATCCCACAGCCAGCACAGGATTATGGGTGTGGTAGTCCAACATATCTGGAAGATGTCAGGGAGATGAACACTGGGAGTTTGTTGTCCTGTAAGTGAATGAAAGAAAAAAGCAACTGAAAGAGAAAAAACCAAGATAAAGAGAAATACATTCCCTCCCCCCCTCCCCCCCTCTGGCGCATGTTTTTGGCGCGCCATGATACCGCTTGCACATGTAGGCAACACATCCTTTGTTTGGGTGGCCGAGCATCTGTGTTTATCCACCGAGGGAAGTATTTGTTTCTGCACCTGGCTGCGCTGCCTCCTGAATTCAGCAGCGCTGTGCCTTGCGGTGTTTGCCAGCTGTAAGCACCGCCGCCCATTGCAAGGGATGCGAGAACATCTCTCTCGTGTTGAGCACGGTGGCACAAGAGCACTGAAGTGGGGGCACAAGGGTTTGATCCTGATCCTCAGGAGCAGTACTGAGCCCAGGATTTGCGGGGAGGAAAGAACCACACAGTCAAACCATGGTGGATCTACATATTTTGACAACATAAAATCCAGCTGTTACTCCAAACCACCTCCATCCAGGTGCTCGTTACAGCCTTTTAATTTGCCACTGTGCCTTCTCACTGTGGGGCAAATAAGGGTTTTAGCTCCCCCCTCACTCTTTGAGACTAGAAAGAGGTGGCGAGAGAATATTGGGGAGGTAAGGAATGTCTAACAACAGTGCAGGCAAGAGGAGCGGCTGGAGCAGAGCAAGGATGGACAATGTGGTTGTATTGGCCATCGCAGATCGTGATTTCTTGCTATGCTCTCAGGGTTCATCTTAGGAGGAAAGCTTATTATGCGATCATCGTCCACTTGGAACAGGATGGGAAGGGGGCTGCAGTGGCTGTGGGTCCACAAACTGAGAGGTGCTTGAGCCCAGGGCTGCTGCTAGGCCTTTAAACCGATTCAGGGCCCAATCTTTACACTGGCACAAGTGGAAGGTCTTTTGCTACGCGTAGTTGCCATGTGGAGGTGAGATTTTGGGGGGCACAGTGCATGGGAGGTGGGAGGGGTATCCCACGGCTCCCCAGCGCCAGGCCCCTTGTAAGTCCCCCCTCCCCGCACGGCAATTAAACCTCCCATTTGCTCCAATGGCCACTTTGGGCTCTGGGGAATAGATCCGGGGCTGCGGGAAATGGATCCGGGGCCCAGGCCTTGCGATGCCCCTGCCTGTGCTCAAACGTGTGTGTGTGTGTGTGTGACAATGGGTCCTGGGAACTGTTGATCCTTCAGTGCAGAACATTAAATATAATAGTAGTCTAACGTATTGAAATTAAAATAAATAAATCAGTAATAATAATAATAATAATAATAATAATAATATAATTTTATTTCTTACCTGCCTCTCTATTTGGATTGAGGTGGGGAATAACAGTAGGTATAAAATACATAAAATACTGATTAAAAACATAGTATACATTGTTAAAACATACTAAAAGCATCCTAAAATTCCACTGGATCAGTCTTTATAGCTTTCTTAAATGCTAAAAGACTGTGAAGTTGACAAATCTCCTCCGGCAGGCCATTCCACAGCCTGGGAGCAGCAGAAGAGAGGGTCCTCTGGGTAACAGTTGTCAATCTAGTTCTTGCTAGCTGAAGTAGATTCTTCCCAGAGGACCTGAGTGTGCAGGGCGGATTGTACGGGAGAAGGTGATCCCCAGGTAACTTGGACCCAAACTATGTAGGGCTTTAAAGGTAATAACCAACACTTTATACTTCACCCAGAAACTAATTGGCAGCCAGTGAAGAGTTTTTTAAAACTGGTATAATGTGGTCACCCGTAGGTGCACCAGTGTATTCTTTGGCAAGGAGGTATCTGATAGGGTTCATCCAGATGGCCTTGGGCAGGTCCCCTCCCTTGCTTCTTTTGCCAACTCCTTTGCTAAGGTAAACTGAGACACTCTTCCCTTAGTGGCCCAGGGAAGGGCCGTGTCTCAGTAGTAGGGCCACTGCTTCCCATGCAGAAGGTCCCAGGGTCAATCCCCCACATCTCCAGGTGGGGCTGGAAAAGACCCCTGCCCGAAACTTGTAGAGGTGCTGCCAGCCCATGTAGGCCACACTGCCCTAGATTAGGGTGACCATATGAAAAGGAGGACAGGGCTCCTGTATCTTTAACAGTTGTATTGAAAAGGAAATTTCAGCAGGTGTCATTTGTATATATGGGGAACCTGGTGAAATTCCCTCTTCATCTCAACAGTTAAAGCTGCAGGGGCCCTGCCCTCTTTTAAATCTGGTCACTCTAGTATAGCTCCTGCACTTTAACTGTTGTGATGAGGAAGGAATTTCACCAGATTCTCCATATATACAAATAAAACCTGCTGAACTTCCCTTTTCTATGCAACTGTTAAAGATACAGGAGCCCTGTCCTCCTTTTGATATGGTCACCCTACCCTAGATGGACCAATGGGCTTGACTCCCTATGATAAGGGAGCTTCCTGCGTCCCTATCACTTTCACCACCTTCGACAGGAGCTGAGGCTTCAGAGGGCTGGTCCATACAGCTCGGGTCCACATGATGTGAAAGACCGTATTCTCCCATATGAGCCTGCCCATGCTCTGAGATTTATTTTTTTTATTTATTTATTTATTACATTTTTATACCGCCCAATCGCCGAAGCTCTCTGGGCGGTTCACAAAAATTAAAACCATAATAAAACAACCAACAGGTTAAAAGCACAAATACAAAATGCAGTATAAAAAGCACAACCAGGATAAAAACCATGCAGCAAAATTGATATAAAATTAAAATACAGAGTTAAAACAGTAAAATTTAAATTTAAGTTAAAATTAAGTGTTAAAATACTGAGAGAATAAAAAGGTCTTCAGCTGGCGACGAAAACAGTACAGTGTAGGCGCCAGGCGGACCTCTCTGGGGAGCTCATTCCACAACCTCTCAGGACAGCCTTCCTCAACCTGGGGCGCTCCAGATGTGTTGGACTACAACTCCCAGAATGCCCCAGCCAGCTGGCTGGGGCATTCTGGGAGATGCAGTCCAACACATCTGGAGCACCCCAGGTTGAGGAAGGCTGTCTCAGGAGATCTTCTGGGGAGGCCTCTTTCTCACTCCCACCAGCACCCCAGGCACACCTGATGGGTACGCGGGAGAGGGCCTCCTCGGTGGCTGCTCCAAGGCTCTGGAACTCCCTTCCCAGGGAGGCCAGGCTGGCTCCCTCTGTGCTACAGTTTCAGAGGCAGGCAAAAACTTTTTTGTTTCACCAGGCTTGTGGAACGACACTGGACCTGTGTTGATGTGTTGGATCCCCCCCCCCTTTCAACCTGTTACAGTTTTTAAAATTTTTAACATGTTTTTGATTTTATGGTAGGTTTAATTCTATTTTGACTTTTGTAATTTATATTTATATGTTTTAATTGTACATGTTTTAAGCTTGTAAACCGCCTTGAGTCCCAGTACTGGGGAAAAGGCAGGATATAAATAAATAAATAAATAAATAAATAAATAAATAAATAAATAATACAGATGAAAACTGCCACATTCTCCCTTTGGGCTGGCACCAGCGCTTATCCTTATTATCTTTCAAGGGGAGATGCCACCGATTGAACGCCAGCTTGTAAAGCAGGTGTTCTGCCACTATGAGTTTTCCCTGTTACGGACATCTCTGCAATCATGGCTGGTTTGCATTTAAGACGCTACCTTGTACCTTCTGTATTTTTTTTTAAAAATAACAACAAAGAACTTTTTTTGCGGGGGGGGCAGCATTTGCAGATGAAGCAGGGCGGCAGGTTTTCTTTGGCCCTGAACCCTCATTCCAAATTGTAGGATTTTCATTTGCTTCTGCAATCCCTGTTTCGGCAGCCAAATGCGTTCGCTGTCTGAATTCAGCCGGGCTCCCTGTAGCAGAAGCAATATGGGAGAGATATTTACACAAAACAACCAGGCTGCTGTTTAAGTCTGAACATATGTAGATGAAAGTCCTTCGTCAGACACAGAGAGAGAGAGGCAGAAGGAAAGATGGGATTTCAGCCAGTTCTGCAGGAATTACCATGGCAACGAATTATTCAGGACTAAATTATTACTGTTTATATCACCAGTGAAAGGGGGAAGTCCGTCCTTCCTTCCTTCCTTCCTTCCTTCCTTCCTTTCTTTCTTTCTTTCTTTCTTTCTTTCTTTCTTTCCAAACTCTTCTTTTTAAATGGAAAACTTGAAGGACGGAAAACCGTTAGCAGCTTCGGGGGACATCTATATTATCTCTCTCTCTCTCTACGGTTAGGCGGTTTGCATTTGGGGCTTCCATCAAATGTGAGAAACCACCTGGCTGTGATTACAACCTGGCCCGGAATGTTCCAAGATGGCGGATCGGAGAACCTGGGCCGAAATCGATGACAGTGGGGAAAATAACCGTTAAGTTCAAAGGGCCATGGAAGCAGTCAGGTTTGGTGATGCACTCTTTTCCTCAGTGAAGAACAGATCAGACCCAGGTCCATTGAATCTGCAGCAGCCAATAGGAAGGGAGCCAGTTTGCACAGCCTTTCTGGGCTCTGATTGTCACAGTAGTGAAGTCCTCTCCAACCTGGTAGCCTCCATTTCTGTTGTACTACAACACCCATCAGCCCCCAGCCAGCTCTAACACATATGGAGACTTCCAGGTTGGGAAAGACCGCCCTGAGATCCTAGTGATGTAGGTCGGGATACAAATGTTTTAAATAAATAAACAAACAGAGAAGTTATAGGGGACATCTGTCTTGCTACATGTTGGACTACAACTCCTATTATCCTTCACGATGGTCTATGCTGGCTAGAGCGGCTTGAAGTTGCAGTTAGAACAATATCTGGAGAGTCACAGGTTTGGTGCGACAGAACTTGGGAAGGACTGCCGAAAGGCACCGAAGTCAAAGACCGGTGTGTGTGTGTGTGTGTGTGTGCAGGCGTGTGCGTGTGTGCGTAGTGGTTGTTCATTGCACAGACACTTTGAAGCACATGCGCAGCTAAAAAGATGGGTGGCGATGAGGGTTGGGCCACCCAAAGTCAGGTCTGTGAGGCTGGTATTTCCCTGGCTGTAACCCAGTGGTTCTCAACCTTCCTAATGCCGTGACCCTTTAATACAGTTCCTCATGTTGTGGTGACCCCCAACCATAAAATTATTTTCATTGCTACTTCATAACTGTCATTTTGCTACTGTTTTGAATCGTAATGTAAATATCTGATATGCAGGATGTATTTACATTGTTACAAATTGAACATAATTAAAGCATAGTGATTAATCACAAAAACAATATGTAATTATATATTGTGAAATATTTATTTCTAATTACAAATAAATGACCATCGGAAATATGTGTTTTCCGTTGGTCTTAGGCGACCCCTGTGAAAGGGTCGTTCGACCCCCAAAGGGGTCGCGACCCACAGGTTGAGAACCGCTGCTGTAACAGTTTCTCTGCCCCCCCGCCCCTCCAAAGGAAGGCAGCCCCTCATGTACTGTGAGAAAGCAAAGCGGCGCATGGGAATAGTGGTGTGCTGAATCCTGGCCCCTATTTTCAGGACCCTTTGCTCTCCCTGCAAAAGAAGCATTGTTTTCTCTGCCTCTTTTGTGTGCGTGCGGGGGGGGGGGGGATTTCAGAGAATTTTTAGGCTTGGGAGGGGGACAGAATTTCCACATACCTTTTAAAAGTCTACCCGCTTGTTGAGTGGGTCTTTTTTCTTTTTCTTTTTTTTAAAAAAACCTACCTCTGGCACTTCTTCCTGAATGCCTATTTTAGACCATGTGACCTCACCCTCTCCAATAGGCATTCAGGAAGAACTCCTGGACATTGGAGTGTTTTTTTAAAAAGAAAAAAATAGCAAGCGGCCTCCTCAACATCTGCCTACACTTAAAAAAGGGATGTGGGGACCCTGTCTTCCTCCCCAAGGAGAAAATTCTTCAAAATTCTTGCCTCTCTCGCCAGAGTTTTCATTGCCCTCCTACCCTTCGTGAAATGCCGAAAATGGAAGACTGATCATTTGTTATTTAGAGCTCCACCTATCGGGCCGTCTAGATTTGTAATAAACAAAATAAATAATTAGATAGTAATTGAGTCATGGGGAACCTGACAGAGTGAAATCCTGTGACTGCCAGGAATCATTCCCCTCCCTTGTCCAGGTTTGGAACCTATGTATGGATTGACCTTCCCTTGCGTTCGGAACCGTAGAGAGGGCCACTGGGAGACCACGTTGACGAGGGTCTCAGCCACGGTAGCAGTGATGAGCTTTTGACTGTTCTGCAATTTCTTGGTGTCTAGAGCTACAGCTGTATGATTTCTGAACTGTATAAACACTAAGCTTTTGCCGTGGGATTTCCTGCAATGAAGAAGTCTCACTGCTTTGGGTGTCCTATGTCACTTTGCCAGAATGTGGGCTTGCCCAAGGAACCGGGAAACCTGACAGTGACCCACAGTTTCCCCGTCAGTTTGGGCGTCCGTGCAAAGAGATCAACGCCAAAAACTAGCAACGGAGCTCAGACTGCCTTTGACTCATGCCCCAAGACATGAAAGGAGTGAATGGAGAAGAGACAGACACAGAACCCGGATGCATCTCTGGGGTTCACCACGGGCTTTTTGTAGAAAGACAATACTCTTTGTGTTGAACACGGTGGAGCATCCTTCCAAATTTAGCAGCCGGAGAGTTACTGAAAGGAGTGATTAGCGTGGAGCAATCCAGTTGTGTCAGGAGCATATGCCGCTGTGTCTGCCCCTCTCTGTGCCTTGTCCTCTGTCCAGGGTGCTGAAATCTCATTCGCTTTATCGCTGCCTGCCCCTGACGCAGCATCTACTGTGGCAAGTTGCCAGATGAGGAAAAAGAAGACTGCCAAAGCCCGTGAATGCCAGCAGTTGTTTCTACAGTAGGGCCAACTTCACGGAGACCCACACAGGCACCGTTTGGGCGTCTGCTTGGGACTCTTTGCGCAGTACATCTAAAGTATTCTCCTAAAAGGCCTTTGATGCAGACCTAGACAAATGTAATACTTGAACACAAGAAATGTGTTTGCAAACTCATGGCTTCGTGATGGGTATGTGTGTGGTTAGGCATGCTTAGAGGGGCAAAGATAGGTAGTGGAAAACCATCACCTGTTTGCCAAAAAAGGGCCTTGCTGAATCAGGAGAAAGGTTCATCTTGTCCAGGGTCCTGTTCCCACAATGGCCGACTAGATGCCTTTGACAGCCCAGATAGATGTGATGGCCAGGAGTGCCTACTGTCAGCTTCGGCTGATACGCCAGCTGCGCTGTTTCCTAGAGTCAGAAGACCTAAAGACGGTCGTGCACGCGCTGGTAACTTCAAGGCTCAGCTTCTGCAATGCGCTCTACATAGGGCTACCATTGTACCTAGTCCGGAAACTTCAACTAGTTCAAAATATGGCAGCCAGGTTGGTCACCAAGACACCTAGGGGTGACCACATCACACCAGTCTTAAAATCTCTTCACTGGCTGCCAATTAGTTTCTGGGCAAAGTATAAAGTGTTGGTGATCACCTTTAAAGCCCTACATGGTTTGGGTCCAGGCTACCTGCGGGATCGCCTTCTCCCGTACAATCCACCCTGCACACTCAGGTCCTCTGGGAAGAATCTACTCCAGCCAACAAAAACAAGGCTGACAACTATTACCCAGAGGACCTTTCCTTCTGCCGCTCCCAGTTTGTGGAATGGCTTGCTGGGAGAGATTCGACAACTTAACAGTCTTCCAGAATTTAAGAAAGCCATAAAGACTGATCTCTTCCGGCAGGCCTACCCAGCTGAATTTTAAGATGCCTTTTTTTAATGGTGTGCTGCTTTTAATGATGCACTGGTTTAAAATGTTTGAATTAGTTTTATGTATTTTATGGTGTTTTTATTTGTGTTGTACCCCGCCTCGATCCAGAGGGAGAGGCAGGTAACAAATAAATAAATAAATAAATAAATAAATAAATAAATAAATTATTATTATTATTATTATTATTATTATTATTATTATTATTATTTGGGAAGCCCACAAACAAGGCATTTAGATTACAGTCTTCAGCTGGTAATTATAGGACTTATCCCTGTTCTGTGCCTCCAATGGTTGGTATTCAGAGGCTAGCATGACTGGTGGTGAATTTCTCTTTTCTTTTTTTAAAAAAGGTATAATTCTATATGTTAATTATGTGCTGTGTGAAGAAGTACTTTCTTTTCTCTGTCCTGAATCTAGTGGCAATCAATTTAACTAGATGACCGAGAGGTCTAAATTTATGAGAGGGGAGAGATACATTTCTCCTTTAAAAGAACAACAATGCAGGATCTTGCGTGGAAAAGAGAGTTCAGATCTACCGAGGGACGGGATCATTATAAATGATACTGCTGTTTCCACTGTGACAGTGGTGGTGGAGAGTGCAGCATTTGCAGGGAATGGGCCTGGCCTGCGTGGATGTCTTTACCCCTTCATAATGAGATGCAAAAGGAAATGGCCTGAAACTTCATCCCTGTAAAGATTTATTTGTCCCAGGGTCTGTTGAGAAGTCCATAGCAACCCTTGACTTACAAGATCATGTTTATAATGGGTGTTTTACTGTGGTTTTAATTTTTGTGAACCGCCCAGAGAGCTTCGGCTATTGGGCGGTATAGAAATGTAATAAATAAATAAATAAATAAATAAATAAATAAATAAATAAAAATAATGCTTGACACATACCCCATCATATATATATTTACCCATGCTTTCTTTAAAGGTGCAATCCTATGCATGTTTAGACAGGAAAAAGTCCTACAATCCTATGCATGTTTAGACAGGAAAAAGTCCTACAATCCTATGCATGTTTAGACAGGAAAAAGTCCTAAAATCCTATGCATGTTTAGACAGGAAAAAGGCCTACAACTGGAGGGTAACCTGACAAAACCTATTTTAGCCAACAAGGGGGTCCACCAGGGTTGTATATTAGCCCCTACATTGTTCAACCTCTATCTAAATGATTTGATGGGGAACTGCTTAGCATCTGACTTTCATACACCAAAACTGGCAGAGACCAAAGTCCCTCTATTGTTGTATGCAGACGATGCTGTCTTAATGGCATTGTCCAAAATAGGCCTTAAACGCTTACTTCGAGTTTTTATGACTTACTGTAAGGATAATCTACTCACAGTTAACTTCAGTAAAACAAAAATTATGGTATTTTCCAGGCGTACAACAACAAACAAGTGGTTAATAGAGGGACAGCACATAGAGCAAGTTAAGAACTATAAATACCTGGGTATTGTGTTTTCCTCCACACTTTCCTGGGCTACCCATAGGCAGTCTGCAGTTCAAGCTGCCCAGAATATCAGTAAGGCAGTTTTTCGTTTTTTTATATCAAGGGAGGACAATTTATTCCTGCTGCCCTACAAGTATTGAAGGCTAAAATTCTGGCCCAGTTGCTGTACGCTATCCCAATATGGATCCAGGGATTTAATACAACTGCCGAGAGTGTTCTGTCAAACTTCTTGCACTCACTTTTTGGAATGCCGAGGTGTGTGCCGTCTGCTGCATTGCGCCTGGAGGCTGGCCTAGCATCTATAGAAGGCAGGGCTTGGTCCCTTGCCTTTCGATATTGGCTAAAGGTTGTATATGCCCATTCATCCCAAAGCTATCTTTACCTTTTGCAAAGGGATGTTTTTACCAGTTCATGGTATAAAGGTTTTACTGTCAAATTGTGCATATTAGGTCTATCAATGGATTTTCTACATACACAAGATTACTCTGTGGTAAAATCCATAGTAGAACAACGGATTAAAGATATAGATTTTCAATATGCTATGACAAAGGCACGCAGTTCCTGCTCTCCAGTACACTCTGGTCTAATTTTTGAATTTCCCAGATATGCTAGATATCTGGACTATTTGACCATCCCCAAGTACCGACATGCTTTTACAAGGGCTAGATTTAACTGCCTTACTTCTGCAATCTTGGAAGGGCGTTATCAGGGCATCCCATATGCCCTGTGGTGACAAAGCAGTTGGAACACTAGACCATGTTTTTTTTTCCAATGTAGCTTCCACAGGGAGGAGAGAAATAGATTTCTTGGCCCTCTTATGAGAAAATGCCCTGGAAGGACACCCAAACAGTATTTGGAATATTTTCTGGCAGGTACAAACAAGTTAACAACAGAGTTAGTGGCTAAGTTCCTCCTCTCCATACAAAGGAATCGCAAATTGATCTTATCTTAATTGTAACTTCTATCCCATGCTGCTGTTGCTTATCTTTTGTACAAGGTGTTCTAACCATGCCTATATATTTTAAATATGTGTATGTTTTAAATAACTCTTTTAGCCTGTTCGTATAATGAACTAATGACTGTGATTTTATGGTTTTAAATTAATGATTGTTGGTATAGTTGGTATAGTTTCTATTGGGTCTGTGACCACATACTAAAATGTATGTAACTCCGTGCTCAGGGTGAAAGAGATTTGACGCTCCTGCCCTCAGTGGTCAGAGGCCAGAATATTTCATGTGCTAGTGGTCTTCAACTGGTCCAGACCCAGGATCCACCTCGGATTCCCAACCTGCAGAATGGGGCCCACTTTCCCAATTTTACTAACTATGCCTACATATTTTAAATATGTGTATGTTTTAAATAACTCTTTTAACCTGTTGAACAAAAGACTGTGATTTTATGGTTTTGAATTAATGATTGTTGGTATTGCTTTTATTGGGTCTGTGACTGCATAATAAAAATCTGATGGCCTACAACTCCTAGCATTCCCTTTTGCAAAGGATCTGCTTCCTTTTTGGCTCAATGGAATTCCATAGCGTGTACGATTCACTTTGTGTCTGTGAGCTCAGCTGTGAGCAGTTCCCCGAACTCTGGAAACTTTTTTGCACATTTTTGGAAGGTTCTGCTGTTTGTGCAAATTTCTGAGCAATTTGTGTAAGTTACGCCTGAAATTGTGCAAAGTATAGCTGAATTTGCACAAATTTTGCAAATTTGACCATAATCTGCAGAACTCGCACAAATTTGCCCAAAATTTATATATATGACTCAGAAATTTGCACAAATTGCAGAACCTTTCAAAAAATAAAACACGCAAAATTCTGTGAACTTTGCCTGTCTCACTGCAGAATGAGTCAGATTCCGGCTGGACATCAGGAAAAACTTCCTGACTGTTAGAGCAGTACGACAATGGAACCAGCTACCTAGGGAGGTTGTGGGCTCTTCCACACTAGAGGCCTTCAAGAGGCAGCTGGACAACCATCTGTCAGGGATGCTTTAGGGTGGATTCTTGCATTGAGCAGGGGGTTGGACTTGATGGCCTTTTAGACCCCTTCCAAGTTGTAGGACTTTTTTTCTGTCTAAATATGCATAGGATTTATTTTCTTTTTACATAGGAAAGCAGGATTTAACTCATGGGTGGGGAATGTGTAACCTTCCGGATATTGTTGTACTGCAACTCCCAGCAGCCATAGCCAGCAAAGGATGATGGGAGATATAGTCCAACAACAATTCAAGAGCCACATGTTCTGGATCCCTGCTCAAACCCCACATGTTTGATAGATGATCTGAGATTCAGTTTTCAGAGGTTCGTAATGCTGGTCTTAACATGTTCATATATTAAATGAAGATTTCATTTTATATACAAGAAACCCTTATTTTAATTGCCTTTTTAAATTTAAAAACAAGACAATTTTTTATATATTCTAAACATATTTTAAAATATTTTTTAAATGCCCTGAGTGCAGTTTTGACCCAGCACCAACATGTGGCTGAATCCTTACCACGCATGGTTTGGAGGACATTGGAATTAAGATGTCATTAAGAGGGAGAGAGGCAGAATATATATCTTCCAAGTTCCTTTCCAGTCATAACAGTCTGTGGCGTGACTTTGAAGCCTTCTTTCTAGGAGGGGTTTGTGGTTTAAGAAAGAAAAGAAGGATGCCCCGGTGAGTACAGGAGCATTGACCGTTCTTTTCCCTCTGCCTCTTTTCTCTAGTGCGTGCCTGTTTGTTTTTGTTGACATTTAGGGGGGGCACAACGAAGAAGTCTCCGAGAATGAGGAGGAACCCGGAGAAAAATCCGAGAGCGAAGGCAGCGACTATTCCCCCAACAAAAAGAAGAAGAAGAAACTGAAAGAGAAGAAGGAGAAAAAAGCCAAACGGAAAAAGAAAGATGAAGAGGAGGAGGAGAATGAAGACGGAGGCTTAAAGGTATGTGAACTCCAGATGCCTTAGGCCGTTGCACCAAGCATCTTCTTGTGACAGTAAGGGCATTTGCAGCATATTACAGACTCGGGGTCTGTTCACACAAACACCTGGGTGTGTGATAGCCTTGGGGGTGGTGTTTATTTGCAGGCACTCTGCTCCATGGTGAGTCGACCACTTGCACCCACCATCCGGCTTTGAATCCAGCCTTGACTGATCTAAACAAAGATTTCCTGTTTGAGTTTTTGATGTTGCTGTGTCGAAAGCTGAACTCTGCACGTGGCACTGGGTGCTTCTGCCAAGTTTGCCAGCGACTCCAGTGGCCAGACGGAAACACAGGCCGTGACGTTCCTGTGGCTACCATAAATACATATAGCTGTGTGATTAAAAAAAAACCCTGACCGATAAAGCCACTCAGAGCCAATTTGGCATTTCTACATTCCAGCTGAACACCAGGAAAAACATCCTGATGGTTAGAGCAGTAGAACAGTGGAACCAATGAGCTAGCGAGGTCGTGGGCTCTCCCACACTTGGGGCCTTCAAGAGGCAGCTGGACAGGGATAGTCAGGGATGCTTGAAGGTGGATTCCTGCATTGAGCAGGGGGTTGGACATGATGGCCTTCTAGGCCCCTTCCAACTCAACTATTCTAGAATTCTATGGAGCCTCTCTTGCAGAGTGACGGCTGCATCCAACATCTGTTGACGGAGTGTTTCAGCATGCTCTTGTCTCGGAAGTGACAACTGCAAATGTGGATACCTAGGGAGGTGGTGGGCTCTCCCACCCTAGAGGCCTTCAAGAGGCAGCTGGACAACCATCTGTCAGGGATGCCTTAGGGTGGATTCCTGCATTGAGCAGGGGGTTGGACTCAATGGCCTTGTAGGCCCCTTCCAACTTTGCTATTCTATGATTCTATGATTCTATGGATCCCTCAGCACTGCTCTGATCTCCTATAGGAGCCCAAGACATCAGCTCAGCTAATGGAGGAGTGGGGGCTGGATGACGTAGACTATGCTTTCTCCGAAGAGGACTATCACATGCTGACCAATTACAAGGCCTTCAGCCAGTTTCTTAGGTAGGTGATGCTGACACCTCTCCTGCTCCGTGTGGGTGGGTGTATTGTGTGTAGGACTTGGACTGGTCTTCTGGATTTCTGCCAGTTCCATAGTCCTCAAATAGAAATCTGTCAGATGTACAGTTTTGGACACTCCACCTAAAAGAAAGATATTGTAAAGCTGGGGGGCGGGGGAACTGCAGAAAAAGGCAACTAAAATGATCAAGAGGATGGATTGTTTAACTTAGATAGATGTGTACAGAATTATGCACGACACAGAGAAAGTGGAGAGGAAGATATTTTTCTCCCTCTCTCATAGGACTATAATCCATTGGGGGGGGGGTTCATTATCCCATGAGGCTAATGGGTGGGAGATTCAGGACAGATCAAGGGAAGTCTTTCTTCATGCAGTGCATAGATAAACTGGGATTCACTTCCACAAGGTGCAGTTATGGTTACCAATTTGGATAGCTTTGACAATGGCATAGTCTCAATGGTTCTATGCAACTTCAAGTATCAGGGGCAGTATGTCCAAGTACACCAGTTGCTGGGGAACATGGGCAGGAGAGTGCTGCTGCACTTGTGTCCTCCTTGTGACTTCTCAGTCGATAGCTGTTTGGCCCCTGTGTGAACAGAGTGCTGGACTAGATGGCCCCTTGGTCTGATCCAGCATCAGGGCTCCTCTGATGTTCTCATGCCCATGGAGGGGGAGGTCCTGGGGTGTTGCTAGGCCCCCCAGGCTCATGGGATCTGAACCAAACCTGTGCCTGCTCACTTCTATCTATATTTGCAAATTTAGAAACAATTACTAGGATTTATTTTACATTTCACTGGAGGCGAAGCAGCCAACGAATCTCCACATCATCTCAAATCGATCTTCACCCTTACCCAGATCATCCCAAACCATGGGGGACGTTTGTTTTCCATGCTGAATCGCCTCATGGGAGAAGGTTATTTTTGAACGGGCGGTGTTGTGACTCGGGGGAAGGACAGAGTTAACTCTTCCCTCCCCAGCTGCAACCCCCCCTTTAAAATTCTACCTCTGCATGGCAATTAGGTTGATGGAAAAAACCTCCCTCTGGCCCTAATGGACCCCCAGGACTGTGTGGAATGGATCCTGGGCACTGGGAAATAGATTTGGGCAGTAACTTCTGTTGTCTTTGGACTGATAGCACCTTTCCTGCTTCTTCTCCAGGCCTCTGGTTGCCAAGAGGAACCCCAAAATCCCCATGTCCAAGATGATGACCGTCCTGGGAGCCAAATGGCGAGAGTTCAGCGCCAACAACCCTTTCAAAGGGAGCTCAGCGGCGGCCGCGGCGGCCGCCATAGCTGCGGCAGTGGAAACCGTGGCCGTTGCTCCGTCGCCACTCCCGCCCAGCCCCCCGCAGCTGCCGCCACCACCGCCGGCCATCAGGAAAGCCAAGACCAAGGAGGGCAAAGGTAAAATGGCCCGGGGCATGGGGTGGAGATGGTCTAGGGTGCGTTTGCACACAGGGATTCCCCAAACCACCCACCCCTGAATCTTGGGGGACAGAACTGAGCCCACAGGGTGAGTGTTTTTAAGAGTGTGCAAGATTCCCCCCATATTGTATCTTCAGAATATCAATAAGCTTCATTTCTGTATTAGCTTCAGCTATTGGAGAGTATAGAAATGGAAGAAATGAACATGACTCTCCCTGATCTTAGTCTGATTCCCTAACCATTGCACCACACTGTCTCTGCCCAAACTCAAAGCCCAAGCATACTGGACAGGTTTTGCCTGGTCCCTAAAGGAGAGCCAAGAAGGTGCCGGGCTGGTTGCCATCAGGAGAGTGTTTCACAGAGAGCTAAGGCGGCCAGTGACACGTCACCCCGCCAAAAAAGGACAAAAGAGAGGGGCAATTTGCATACCATTTGCATAGGCAAATTGATACGCTGAGCTACAAACCTGTGGAGAAGACTGACTAGGTGACCAGTGTTCCTGCTCAGCCTGCTGTCCAGGTGTTAACTGTGGCTGTCCATCTTCAAGGGCTCCACTGGTTCTTCTGCACTGAGGTTCTTTGACTTTCAACCAGGCTTGGACTGGACACCTCTTCAAATAGAGGACACCTTCCCATAGAGGACTGTCCTTTGCCGACTCCCCCAAAATATTAAAGTAGGGCACCCTGCAACCAGGGCACAATGACAGACCTTCCGGCCTAACCTCTACAGGGAAAGGGTCTCCAGTGATCTCAGTGGCCAGGTATGGTTAGTATAGGAATATAGAGACTAACACCCACCATCCCCAGCCATTGACTGTGCTGCTTGGGGGCTGATGGGAGTTGTAATCCACAACATTTAGAGGGAACCAGGTTGGGGAGAGGTGAATATAGGCCCTGTAGAAGTGCCGTGAGCATCCAGGTAACAGCTCAGGGTTTTGATTTCATGCCAGGCTGTCCTATACTTCTCACACCAGTGGAGGTCCTGATCCTGAAAATGCTTGGGTGGAATTCCTTCCTCCGCCTTCCAAGATGGCCTTCTGCCAGGGTTTCCCATCAACCTTATTCTTCAGGTTCAGGGGATGTGACTGCAGGCAGGACTCCTCAAGTGGAGGGTGATAAATCCATTAGAGAAATCCATTTAGGGGGGGGGGATGGAGGTTAACATATCTTCCTAGGTTCAGTCCTCCAGACTTCTTTTCCGTTCCTCCTGTGGCTGCAACTAGACCTGCAGTGAATCAGGCCAGTTTGTGCATTTGGGGCGTTGTTTTTGCAGGTTCCACAATTTTCGCTCATCTCTGAGCAATTTGAGCAACACCTGGTATGCTTTGCGCAAATTTGGCTTCGTTTGCGCAGATTGCCCAGAAATTCACGCAAATTCTGGAACCTGCAGAAAAAAATGGGGAGAAAAAGTTCCCGGAGTTCAGGGAAAACCCCACAGTTTGGCTCACAAACAGAAATTGAGCCGTACATGCTGCACCCCCCCCAAAAAAAACACACTAACGGATATCCCAGTGACAGACATCCTCAGTGAACCTAGGCAGGGGTTGATGGGTGACTGGATCCTACATGTTCCTGTCACTGGGTGTCCTCCCCAGAGGGTGCTGATCCCCTCCCATCAATCTCCACATGTACCCTGGCCTGCAGGAACTCCTCTCCAAGAATCTCTGGCTCTGGAAACCGCTGGGTCCTGACAGTTGAGTAGAGGCTGAGCAATCCCCTAACATCCAGTCTTGTCAATAAACTGCAAGTTAGGCTGTGTGTCAAGGGTAAGCCTGGTGGGGAACTGGCTGTCATCCCACGCCCCAGCAGGGCCTCACTGGCAACGCCC
The DNA here is from genome assembly GCF_023053635.1 of Elgaria multicarinata webbii. Lineage (NCBI taxonomy): Eukaryota > Metazoa > Chordata > Lepidosauria > Squamata > Anguidae > Elgaria > Elgaria multicarinata. The sequence continues at coordinate 2,544,758 of NC_086190.1, forward strand.
CCCCCCCCCCCCCGGAGCTGCTTCTCCTCCTCTTCATTGCCACCTGCTGGCTCACCTGCTTCTCACTCTGGACCACACGACGGTGGTAGTGAGAAGGAGGAACAGGAGATGCTGCAGCCCCTTGGCTCCTTGCCTGTCAAGCAAGTCGTAGCAATGGTGAGAACTGCGTCCAGTTCTGGGCACCACACTTCAAGGAGGATGCAGACAAACTGGAGGGGGTCCAGAGGAGGGCAGCGAGGATGATCAGGGGACTGGAAACAAAGCCCTATGAGGAGAGACTGAAAGAACTGGGCATTTTTAGCCTGGAGAAGAGAAGACTGAAGGGAGACATGAGAGCACTCTTCAAATACTTAAAAGGTTGTCACACAGAGGAGGGCCAGGATCTCTTCTCGATCCTCCCAGAGTGCAGGACATGGAATTACGGGCTCAAGTTAAAGGAAGTCAGATTCCGGCTGGACATCAGGAAACACTTCCTGAGTGTTAGAGCAGTACGACAATGGAACCAGTGACCTGGGGAGGTTGTGGGCTCTCCCACACTAGAGGCCTTCAAGGGGCAGCTGGACAACCATCTCTCAGGGATGCTTTAGGGTGGATTCCTGCATTGAGCCTTAGCGGTCCCTTCCAACTCTACTATTCAATGATTCTATGCTCTATGAAAGAGCCAGTGGTCACGGAGGGAGGCGGGCACTGAATGGATCTTGTCCACAGGCCCTCGAAATCCGGGAGCCAGCCCTGATGCTAGTCCATAACAAGATTTCAGAGAGGGTGGGGGGTACACGGAACTATAGACTGGGCACGTCAGGCAGCAATGGCTGCAAAAGCGCACCTCCAGGAAAGGCCGGATGGCCAGCTGGGATTCCGGGAAACCGGAAGGGCCTCAACGGATGGGCGGGCTCCATCACCGACGCCTCTCCGCCTCCGCAGGTCCCGGCGTGCGGAAGAAAATCAAGAGCACCAAAGACAGCAAGAAGAAGGGGAAGGGGAAGAAGGCCCTGAAATTCCGCTTCGGGGGGATCGCCAACAAGAGGAAAAAGGGCTCCTCAGTAAGTAGACGCTCTTCTCTGTTGTGGGAACCGCAAGCTGGGACCTGACCTTCAGGCTTCCTTCCTCCTTTTGATCTCTCCTAAAAACTCTCCTAAAAAGTTTGGCATTCCCTTGAGAATTTTTTCTTCATCTCTCATTAATACCCCACAGGGACCATCCGGCGTTCTCGTTTGTTCTCTCTCTCTCTCTCAGCCACAGTTAGACTGCGAATCCTTTTGCCGTGTTGAAACCATGGTTTTGTAGCCACCATGGTTAGGACTATAATTTAGGCCCTGGAATTCGGCCCTCAGCCTGAAAGAGTTTCAGCACCCCTGGCTTAGGGGTATGCAGAAATGCCCCAGAGACATCTCCTTGGTCACTGAGCAAAACAAGTCGGGAGATCTGGGTTCGAGTCCCCACTCGGCCATGGAAACCCACTGGGTGACTTTGGGCCAGTCACAGACTCTCAGCCCAGCCTACCTCACAGGGTTGTTGTTATGAGGAGAAAATGGAGGAGGAGGATTATGTACGCCGCCTTGGGTTCCTTGGAGGAAAAAAAAGGCAGGATATAAATGCATTAATAAAATAATAATAAAATAATAGAGATGGTAGACTAGATGGACATTTCATTGGATTCAGCAAGGCTCTTCTTAAGGCCTGTTCCCTGATCTGGAGCCCTCTGATGGTTTGGACTTCAAATCTCTTCACCCCCAGTCAGCTAGAGGGCAAAAGATAGGGGAAGGCTGTTCCAATCCCATCTCTGTGTTCTGAGACCAGAATTCCTTCTGTAGAGAGAGGTGAGTGGGGTGGGGGGCGATCCCCGGAGGCAGCGATGGTAACCACGTGCGGTTTGGTTCCTCTTGCAGAGCGAGGAGGAGGAACGCGAGGAGTCCGACCTGGACAATGTCAGCATCAACAGCTGTTCCGTGCGCTCCGAGTCCTCTGCCAGCGTGGCCAAGAGGGGCAAGAAGAGGAAGAAGAAAAAGAGGAGTACGTCAGGGGGACCCCAGCGCTCGCCTTGGGTGGGGCCTGCTGCACGGAGAGGCGCCCTATCGGCTGGGGTGGCGTTTGGGGGCAACGGGGTCATGCAGTGGTGGGTCAAGGGCTAGATGCACCCAGTGTTTCAAACTAGACCTAAAACAGAAAAGGACCAGAGCTCAGTGATGGAGCCCTTGGTTTGCATGCAGAAGGCCATGGGTTCAATTTCCGGCTTCTCCAGGTAGAGATAGGGAAGATTTCTACCTGAATCCCTGGAGAGGCATTGCTGCCAGTCAGTGTCGACAATACTGGGCTAGATAGAGGAATGGCCTGACTCAGGATAAGGCAGTTTCCTGGATTCCTATGAGTACAATTGTGAACTGCCCAGGGAGCCTTGTGAACTGCCCAGACAAACCAACATGTCTGGCTCTAGAGAGAAATCAGGCAGCCAGAAATGGAAGAAGGTGAAGCAGAGGGAACGAAAAGGAGAGGAGATTTAATTTTATGGAAGGCTGTTCTCTGGTCTGTCATTAGTGCTTAATTTATTCACATCTTCAAATATTTAAAGAATCCCTGATACGCCACCTAGGAGTCCCCGTTTCAAAGTCGCCGATCGAAAGCAAGTTTTTGTTTCAGACTTGATTGCCTCCGTGAAAATGATGGTTTCTCGGCCCTGTTTTTGCCTTCCAGTTGAAGAAGGGGATGGATACGAGACGGACCACCAGGATTACTGTGAGGTGTGCCAGCAGGGTGGGGAGATCATTCTCTGCGACACGTGTCCCCGGGCCTACCACCTTGTCTGTTTGGACCCGGAGCTCGAGAAGGCGCCGGAGGGCAAATGGAGCTGCCCGCACTGCGTAAGGCGTCTTGGCGGTCGAGGGTCAGCCAGGGTTGAAACGGAGACCAAGTGCTTGTGTTGTGCATGCATGTGGGCGCAACGTGCCTCAAGCCAGTTGGCAACTTTCATCCTGCGCAAGGCTGTTGGGCTCACGGTAGAGCCGAGGGAAAACTTCGGCACATGCCGCTTTTTTATCACTTGGAACTTCATGATGGGAGAAACAGCAGTTGTCAAAATTCCCCCTTCTGTGCACCTGTAATAAGCCCAGCAGCTTTTTTCCAGTGGGGAATTTGACACCCGCCTCTCTGATGCTTTCTGCGCCAGAAGGGGCATCTCCGTGGTCAAGAAGGGGACCTTTGGAGTTCTCTCCTCTAGCGCTGGGGCGGATCTGGACCGAGTCTGGATTTGAGTGGGGGAGGGCGCCGTTTGGGGGCAGCTTTCACATCCTGCACAAAGGATGCAGATGCTGAAATGGAGCTATAAAGATCTGTGTGGCTGCACCACAGGGGTGTGAGATGTCTTTCAGGCCAAGGGCCGAATTTGATTTTCTGGATGAATTTCCAGATTAATTTCAAATCTGCCAAACACGATGAGTGGGAACTGTCCTAATGTCCACTACTGAAATATTAAAATCTAGCATCTCTGGAAATCAGATACAGATATCAAAAATTGGGCAAATATTCAGAGAATATTTTGGGAGCACAATTTGCAGAGGTGATTACTTTGCCTGGGACAAGCAAAATGTCCCAACTCCGCCTTCCTGTTGTATCAGGAGAAGGTAGAGACGGATGAACCTAGCAATTGCAATTTCTTTCAGTTTGCTCATTTTCCAGTCTTAAATCCCAAACTTCTGAGTTTTGTTAAGATGTTCGTGAGAAAATGCGCATGCATTTTGTTTACGTGTCTCCAAATACCTGCATTTTTTCTATTCTTTTTTTCGATTTTCATTAATAGGCTCTTTTGTTTTTAAATTAGAGAACTCCACTGCGAAATTCGGAGACATGCAAAGTTCGAGCGACAGCTGCTTTTTGCTCGGCCCACTGATTCAAAAACGCGGAATGAGGTAGGCCCACATGAGAACTGAACCAATTTCTCCCCCAACCTTAGGAGAAGGAAGGCATCCAGTGGGAGCCGAAGGACGAGGAAGAGGAGGAGGAAGAAATTGGCGAGGAGGAGGACGACCACATGGAGTTTTGCCGTGTCTGCAAGGACGGAGGGGAGCTCCTTTGCTGTGACACGTGTCCGTCCTCCTACCATCTGCATTGCCTGAACCCACCGCTGCCAGAAATACCAAATGGTGAATGGCTCTGTCCCCGTTGTACAGTGAGTGTTTACCAGCCTTCCTCGCGCCATCTGCTCCCTTGTGCTCGCAGCGGGTCCTGGCTTGACGCTGGCCAGTCATGACCTCAGAGGTAGGACTGGGGTAGCCGGCCACTCTCCTCTCAAGGCAAATGACACCTAGGGGTGCGTAGAGAATATGCCATTCTACCTTGGATCTGTTTGCCGGATCGCCACCCAAAATGCTGGACTCCCATTATTCTTCCAGAGGTACGTTTCTGGAATTTTGCAAGCCAAGGACGGCTTTCCTATCTAGTTAGAGTCAAAAACAAACCGAATATATTTAAATGATAAAAAGGAACAGTTCTCCTTCAAAGGAGGAATACATTTTTTTTGAGGTTTATAATTGGTTAAAAACAAACAAACAGAAATGGGTTGAATTGAGATGAAGTTACCCTTAGAATAGACCCATTGAAATGAATCGGGCAAGTTAGTAACGACTAATTTAGGTCCTGTTTCACTGGGTCTACTCTGAGCATAACTAAATCTAGATCCGAGCTTTAAAAAAAACACTGGGCTGGTGTTTCTTCTGTGTCTCAGTTTTCCACAGAACGGCAAAGTGTGCAGGACTCTGCCTTTGGATTACCATTGAGACGGGACAAATACAAAATATATTTCCAGTATTCTTGCTAGAATTCCGATGGAGTGCAACCCAAGAGATATTGGATAATTATGGGGTGGAACTAACGGATCCTTGCCTGCTACCTCCTGCATCATGTTCGATTTTCCAGGTTCTCGGATTTCCGCCTCGTTACGTCCCAGATTTGTGTGACCTTCCCCCACCCAAATTGGGACATGTCCTTGGGCACATTTTTCGAATGCCTCCATCCACCTGTTGCCTAAAACGTGTTTGTTGTGCATTTTAGAAAAGTGCGTCGCACACGTTTCCCCTCGTTACGCTTTGAACCATGCGGGCTGCCGAAAGCGTTCTTGGTTTTGTTGGGGCGAAATGCGTTGCAAACCCGGAAGCGTATCGATTTCCTTCTGCAAGTTGCGTTCGGGTCTGTGAGGTTCGACTTGGGTAGCCTCGTGTTAAAATGTGGACCCAGCAGACTTCTCCCCCATCCCTGGGCATGGAAAAGGGACAGCTGCAGCCAGCAAAGTCACATCAAAATGGGCTAGAGGACTTCTCCTCTTTTGGGTCTTCCAGATGTGAGGCTTACAATCCCCCCCCCCCGGTAAAATTCCCTGAATTTTAAACTTCCAAGAATGAGCCAGGGCAATTGCATCGTGAAACCTTCCTTGGGAAGCACCGTCTGCCTCCGTATTCGGCGGTTTTTCCTTCCAAATTGAGGCTTGGAAATATCCACCCCCGTTACCTTGATGCCTTTTCCCTTCCTCCTTTCACTGGTTTGTTACACTTGCCTCTTCCTCTTCCCCTGCATTTAGATCACCGGGGGGGGGGAGTTAACCTACTGCCCTCCACTGCCGGCATCCCCACATCACAAAAAAGTAGAGAACAAAGGAACAAAATAGTATCCGTACCGCTACGGAGTGCCCAAAGGGTAAAATTTAGCTTGTTTATAAGCAACGTCTGGCATTTTACAGCTCAGTAGCTGCTACGGAGCCTTGAAAAGGTCAAATTTAGCTTGCAAACAAGCAACATTTGAACTTTTCAGCACTCCGTAGTGCTATGGATGCAATTCTAAAATGAATAAATAAATAAATTAACAGACTGTGGCCTGCAAGGGATGAAAACGATTCCCAGATGCCCCAAAGGTGTCCATCCTTGATTTAGATGGTCATCTCCTCAGGAAACTGACGTTCCCCCAGTGCTGGGTGTATACTCTGCGCTAGAAATTTAAAATAAGCTGAATTCAGGAGAAATGACGCGGCCGACGCCGGTGGTGGGTTGTAAGTGTCTTTCGCTCTCTTTTGTCCTCAGTGTCCACCGTTGAAAGGGAAAGTTCAGCGGATCCTCCACTGGGTTTGGACGGAGCCCCCAGCCCCGCTTGCGGCCGTCATGACCGCAGCAGAACCCGAGTTGGCAGCCCCTCCCCCCAAGTCTCTGGAAGGGATCCCCGAGCGAGAATTCTTTGTGAAATGGGCCGGGCTCTCTTACTGGCATTGCGCTTGGGTCAAAGAACTGCAGGTGAGTGGGCGGGCCCCGTGGGTGAGGAGGCGGGAGGTGGGGTTGAGCGAGAGCCAATGGCGTTGAGCGCGCTCTCTCTGTGCGGTGGCCTCTTCCAGTTGGAGCTCTACCACACTGTGATGTACCGCAACTACCAAAGAAAGAACGACATGGATGACCCGCCGGCTTTCGACTATGGCTCTGGCGACGAGGACAGCAAGATCGAGAAGAGGAAGAACAAAGACCCCCAGTATGCCAAGATGGAAGAGAAGTTTTATCGCTACGGGATCAAGCCGGAATGGATGATGATCCATCGGATACTCAACCACAGGTGAGGGCGGGTCCACGTCACGCCTTTATACGGGATTCCCGCCACAGATGCGGCTGTGGTCACTACTTTGGGTGGCTTAAAAAACCCAAAATGGCTGCCTGGGGCACCAGCAAGCACCAAGCGCAGCTCAACGTGCAACATGGTGCGCGCTCTGTGTGCGTCACAGGCGTGCGCAGCCTATTCCATTAGGGTGTGCACCCAGGGAATTTTATTTTCTATTTTTTAAAAAAGGTGAACATTTATTGAATTCTCAGTCATAAAGGACATTATTTTTATTCATTTATCTATTAAAACTTGTAGACACTGGTGCCCTACTCTGCATTTGGCTTGCCTGACCACAAGAAGGCCACTGCAGGTGGGAGGGGGTGTAAATGAGGAGAAATGGCCCCCTCAATTTGGTGCTTATTCCTTGAGACATCCTTAGGGTGTGCCTGGGCTCACCTGCCACACCCTTTGCGCACGCCTATAGTGTGTGTGTGTGGATGCGACAACTTTATGGCAAAGTTATGATAAAACCCGTCGGGTCTTCTGCTTCCCAGCTTTGACAAGAAGGGAGAGGTTCATTATCTGATCAAGTGGAAAGACTTGTCGTATGACCAGTGCACCTGGGAGATGGACGAGATCGACATTCCGTACTACGAAAACTTCAAGCAGCTCTACTGGAACCACAGGTCAGCATTTCTTTATTTAAAGCATTTTTTATCAGCACCCTGAGTGGTTCACATGCCGTCAGTAAAGCAGGACTCTCGCGGCCTGCAGGCTTACAATCTAAAAAGGCATGACACCCAAGGAAGAAGCGGTGGGGAGGGAGAAGGAAAAAAAATTAAGTAGGCTGACTGTCCTACTTCCCCTCTGATCTCCTTCTGTACTTAAGATGTTGCTTCAAACAGTGTCTGGGGGTCTGCTGGTGGGTGGACAAGTTTAAGCAAGTTTAAATGGGGCAAGGAATAAAAGGAGCGTGATAATCGGAGTCTACTACCAACCACCCAATCAAGGGGAAGACGAGGATGAAACTTTTGATAAGCAAAATGCCACTATTCAAGAAAATGCGATGTTGTAGTAATGGGGGACTTCAATTACCCCGATACCTGTTGGGAGACAAATTCTGCCAAAAGTGTCCCCTCCAAGAAATTCCTGACATGTGTGGCTGATAACTTTCTCCTACAGAAAATGGGAGGAAGGAACTAGAGGATCGGCAATCCTTGACTTTATACTCTCCCACCCTATCGGCCTTCAAGAGGCAGCTGGACAACCATCTGTAAGATATGCTTTAGGGTGGATTCCTGCATTGAGCAGGGGGTTAGACTTGATGGCCTTATAGGCCCGTTCCAACTCTATTATTCTACAATTTTATAAGCAATCAGCAGAGTAGAGCTTCATTTTAAAACATCAAGGGGAAGACAGACATAAAGTTTACAGAGTACTGTGGGGCATTTTGGTAGAAAGCTCCTTATAACCCAGTGTGTCTTTTTCTCCCCAAGGGTCAGCCCTGTTGAGGGGCGGGGCGGGGCGGGGTGGGGTCAATTCTAAAAAATGCATAGCAGAAGCTGGCTGAGGGTCTTGCTAATTGGTTGGGCTGTGATTTAAAATTTCCCCGTATTTTAGCGTTTTATCATCCTAGCCTTTTAGCTACGCTGTGTCAAACCTGTATTTTAAATCTCTGTATTACTGCTGCTTTGTACTCTGGTTGTACTTTTATATTACGGGGTTTTATATTGTGGTTTTAAGCTTCCATATTTTAGATTTTACGCCGCGTCTTATGTTTTTAATTTTTGCAAATTGCCCGGAGAGCTTTGGCTGTGGGGCAGTATAGAAATGAAATAAAATGAAATAAAATAAAATAAAATACAGCATGATCGGGAAGGCAGGGGCTGAGTCCTCCTCATTTCTCCTGCTGCCCCCAATATCGCTTTCCTCAGCTGCTTTCTGGGGGACAGTTTGGAAAGGAAGATTTAGCCCCCTCCTTCTGTCTGTGCCTGCTGCACGCTGAGTGAGCTTGTTGCCAATGGCCGTGGGAGTTGCAGTCCATCACTCCACATCTGGAGAGCATTGGGTGTGTTTTATTTATTTGTATATGACATTTCTATACTGCCCAATAGCTGACACTCTCTGGGCGGCTCACCCCCAAAACTGAAACCCGCGAGGTTGCGAAAGGCTGGGCTGAAACACTGTTTATTCCACGTTCCCATCCCGTGAATATCTTCTTCTTTTTCTCATTTTGGGCTCGCTTGTTTGGGCCCCACAGGGAGATGATGCTAGGAGAAGAAAACAGCCAGGTCTCCAAACGGCTGAGCAAGAAGGGAAAGAAACCCAACGATGAGAAATTGGAGAGGCCTCCGGAGACGCCGCTTGTGGATGTACGGTTGGGGCGAGGACAGAAGCGCTTAAAAAGAAAGACAGACCTGGCTTCTGCACTCTGCTTAAAGTCTTTACTCTGCTGAAAAGTTCCAGAATTTCCCCTGTTCTTTCATACTGGGACTGTTCAGAAGACACCTTAAACCATGGCTTTAACCATGGTGGTTAAGCTAGAAAGCCGGGCTGTGTTCAGAAGACACCCTAAACCATGGCTTTAACCATGGTGAATAAAGAGCCTTATTCACTGTGCTTAAAGCCATGGTTTAAGGTGCTTTCTGAACACGGCCTGGCTTTCTGGCTTAACCACCATGGTTAAAGCCATGGTTTAAGGTGTCTTCTGAACACGGCCTGACTTTCTGGCTTAACCACCGTGCTTAAAGCCATGGTTTAAGGTGTCTTCTGAACACGGCCTGGCTTTCTGGCTTAACCACCGTGCTTAAAGCCATGGTTTAAGGTGTCTTCTGAACACGGCCTGGCTTTCTGGCTTAACCACCGTGCTTAAAGCCATGGTTTAAGGTGTCTTCTGAACACGGCTTGACTTTCTGACTTAACCACCATGGTTAAAGCCATGGTTTAAGGTGTCTTCTGAACACGGCTTGGCTTTCTGACTTAATCACTTCATTGGCCTTGTTTTAAAAAGGGTGCTGAGTCAATGAAAAATGACTTTTACAGGCTGCCAGCTTGAATAATGCATTTTCTTTCATTTGCAGCCGACGGTAAAATTTGATAAGCAACCCTGGTACATCGATACCACTGGTGGAACGCTGCATCCCTACCAGCTGGAAGGGCTCAACTGGCTGCGGTTTTCCTGGGCGCAGGGAACGGACACGATCCTCGCCGACGAGATGGGTCTGGGCAAGACGGTCCAGACCATTGTGTATCTTTACTCCCTTTACAAAGAGGTACGCCTCTGGCGTTTCCTGGGGCCGGTCTTGACATACCCAGCATCCTTTGCAAGCGCGTTCCTTGCAGGACACGTGGCACCCCTGCAACACCTCTTTATCCCAACAGGGCCACTCCAAAGGTCCGTATCTGGTCAGCGCTCCCCTTTCCACCATCATCAACTGGGAACGGGAGTTCGAGATGTGGGCGCCCGACTTCTACGTGGTCACGTACACAGGGGACAAGGAGAGCCGGTCAGTGATCCGCGACAATGAGTTCTCCTTCGAGGACAATGCCATCCGGAGCGGGAGGAAAGTTTTCCGGATGAAGGTAAATCTTGGCTGGCTAGGACAGAGGGACCTGGGTGGCTTCTTGAACGTTTGGCGTTGCCTTGAAGTGAATCGGAACGTTGCTCGTAACTGAAATACCCATTTTATGGGCCAAACCCAATTCCTTACCCCCACCCTCCCAGCTTCCACCCTTTCTGTCGTTAAAGAACTCATCTTGTTCCAGGTGTCCTGATTCCAAGGCAGCTGCCATGCAATCCAGAAAGCTTTATTCTGTAAATTGACACTGGAAGGGGGTGTGAATGCTAAAAGCTATCCTCTCTAAACTTAATTAGCTTAACAAAGCAAGGCAGTTGCCTACCAACTAAATGGACAGTTTCCCGCAGTGCCCGACAGGCTTTTATTGAACTCCTCCTTCAGGGAGGGTCTTCAAGTTGTAACCTCTGGTGACTGGCTAACCTAGCAGACCGCCTCCCACCTCTTCTCAGCTCCACCCCCTTGACCCTGCGGCAGACCCTGGGACCTGACAAGTCTGATGTTCCCTCCCCCTCCGACAAAGACTGAGTCCCCAGGGATGGGGTGGATGATCTCTGAGCTTGGGCGTCCTGACCAAGAAGCTCCTGAGAAGATTCCTCCTTGATTCCTGGAGCGTCTTGGAGAATTTCCTCCTCCACTTCCTGTCTTGGCTGGTCTTCTTCTTCTTCTTCTTCTTCTTCTTCTTCTTCTTCTTCTTCTTCTTCTTCTTCTTCCTCCTCCGTGTTTGATCCAAGCTCCGAAATCCAGTCCCCCACACTAGGGAGAATGAGCTTGATCCTAATAGGATTGCTTGCATGTCTCCTATACTATTTCTGCCGTATGCCTGACGGGCATCTCTGTGTTTTGTCCTGTAAGACATATAGCAGCTGACTGGGGTGGTGGGGGCCTCTATGGAATTTGGATGAGGAAAACAGGCCAGGCCCCTGGCCTTTGGCCTTTTTAAAAGTGCAGTGCCCAGGATTGAACTCAGGACCCTCTGGAGGCAAAGGAGGTGGCTTTCCTGCTGCTGAGATCATCTCTTTGTTTCCTCTAGAAAGAAGCTCAGATCAAATTCCACGTCCTGCTCACGTCCTATGAGCTCATCACGATTGACCAGGCCATCCTGGGCTCCATCGAATGGGCGTGTCTGGTAGTGGATGAGGCCCACCGGCTGAAAAACAACCAGTCCAAAGTAGGTGCCTCTTTTCAGGCTGGGCGGGAGGAATTTGCAACGGGAAATGAACGCATTCCGCGTCTCTTGAGTTCTTGATTGCCAAGGCGTGCGCTTCTCTGAATTAAAACAGGAGGCAGCGCTTTGCTCTTGTGCGAGGGAAAAGAACGGTTTTGCAATGTGGAAGAGAGACAGTTGGGAGTGCCATCAGGTTTTTTCTTTTGAATAAATGAATAGTTTATTTGTTTGTAGCACAAAGACCATTACAAAATACAGAATTGCTCACATATAGCAACACACATTATTTAAAATATTCAAAATATTTGAGGTACAATCCTTTCTCAACCAAGGAGTCAGTCAGTGGGTCACTCTAGGGGTGCTCCATTTGTCTGCAGCACCCACCCTTTGCTATCACGATGGTGACATACATGCCAAAGTCACAAGGATAATTTCAGTGATTACATTATAACCTAAAATGCTTGCAGTCAATATCTGGCACTATCAGATAGGTGGGATCTCTGATGATAGTTTATACAAAACTATTAAATCAAATGGTCTCCCTTACAATCTATGCAGACTTTGTTTAGAAAGTTATTTCTGATTTTTTGGGCTGCAGCCGCAAACTTTGCTACCTTAATTGCGATTGCTTTGCTATGGTCCGCCAGCAGATCGCAGATAATGTCTCTAGTGTGCCAACCCGCTCTTGCTAACAATAGTTCCTTTAGAAAACGCTCCCTGATTTCTTTGTACAGAGGGCAACGCAGAAGATAATGCGCTAGGTCTTCGATCTCCCCCGAGCCACAAAAACAGATCCGCTGGGCATGGGGGACTTTTTTATACTTCCCCTCCAAGAAAGCAGAGGGCATTGTCTGAAAACGAAGGGCAGTAAAGGCCTTTCTTAGGGCAGGAAACGACAGGTCAAGCAAATATTGTGCAAAGTACTGTTCTTTCTTAATAAGACTAAACCATGGAGAGAATGCCTGTAATTGACTAGCTATTGCGTTTCCTTGGGCATCAGCCTCATAGATTCTATCTCCAATACTGCTTTTGTTATTAGCTAGCAGTTCCTGCACCTCCTTGGCATAGAGCTGGGACAAAGTTAACCAGTTATGTGCCCATCCACCCTTTTTCAACTGTTCATTGAAACATTGTTTAGCTAAGTTATTTTCATCTAGAGTCATTAACTTTTTCCCATAAAGTATAATACTCTTGTGGATTCTTGACTTGAAGGAGGGCAAATCCACCTCCATTCTTAATAAGGCAGCAGGAACCCCTACTGGAAGAGCTAACAATTCCTTCAACACCATGTTCTGTACGGTCTCTACTGATGAAACAGAGTCTTGACCCCATAATTCCGCCCCATACAGGTTTTAAAGAATGCAGAAGCAGAACACTGACTCATGTAGAGGTGCAACTGGTCCTCTCTGCATCCAGTGTGATTGAACGATCCAATCCCAGCTAGGGATGGGGGGAAAGGGGTGCCTGGAGCTCACTGAAATTCTCTGAACTTCAAAGCTCAGTTTGGAGCACTTCCGTTTTCATTTGAGATCTGTTTTTTTCAGTTTGCTCGAATAGGGAAAAGTGCATTTCCCCAATTTTTAGCATTTTCAGAAAGTGGTGCATTTTTCAGGGCTTGCAGATTTTGAGAAAGTGATGCATTTTTCAGGTAAGCAGTTTGTGAATGCAAATGCAACTTCAGGAATTTGTGAACAGTTTTAGGAAATGCGTTCTCCCGTTTGTGTTCACGTTCGGGATTGCCAATAGGGCATTTTTGAGTGATTTATTTATTTATTAAATTCATATACCGCCCCGTAACCAAAGCTCTCTGGGCGGTTTACAAAAGTTAAAAACAGTGATCATTAAAAAGTATACAAAATTTTAAACCATCAAAAATATAAAAACCACAGTATAAAACAACAGTATCCATTTAAACAACAACAGTTCTGGGGTCCATTAAAAACAAACAAACTCAGCATACGTTGTTAAATGCTGTTAAATGCCTGGGAGAAGAGAAAAGTCTTGACCTGGCACTGAAAAGATAACAATGTTGGCGCCAGGCGAGCCTCATCGGGAAGATCATTCCACAGTCGGGGGGCCACCACTGAGAAGGCCCTCTCCCTTGTTGCCGTCCTCCAAGCTTCCCTTGGAGTAGGCACTCGGAGGAGGACCTTAGATGTTGAGCGCAGTGTACAGGTAGGTTCATGTCGGGATTTTGTGAACGGAAACGAAATGCTCAATGCATTCCTAAATTCACAACCTCAGAATTCTTTGCCCCCCCCCCTCCAGGGTCAAAATCTGATTCCAGTTAAGCGGAGGGCAGCTGCAGGAAAGGAAAGAGGTCAAGGCAACGACGGAATGCAGCCAGCCATTTATTCCTTTTTTATTTATTTACAACATTCCTGCAGTGCCTCTCAAGGTGAAGCCTACCCCAGGCAGTTCCCAAAGCCAACATTTTAAAACACTAAGATATAAAACAGAATCGATTAAAGCAACAATAACAGCGATATCAAACATGGAGAACCACCGCAGTAATCAACATTATAATAATGGCCCTCTGCTCATTTAAAATCAGCCTGGAACAACCAAGTGTGCAATGCCTGTTTCAAAACAGTCAGGGAAGGAGCAATGCACACATCCCGTGGTATGGCATTCCATAACGATGGGGCCACCACAAAAAGACCCTGTTTTGTGTGCCTCCCAAACTAATAGATCTTACCGGCGGGCCTGTGAGCAGAGCCTGTGTGACCGATCTTAGGTCCCCAGTGGGTTTGTCTCGATGCATTCGGTCCTTCAGATAACCTGGTCCCAAGCTGTTTTGTGAAGGCAAAAGCATGTTGTCCCTTAAAGCTTTGACACTGCCTGACCTAGTACTAGAGGTTGACGATTTAAGTCCTGGTTATGAGCTCGGCTCTCAATACGGGACGGTTTATGACCCCGAGAACAAGTGACAAAGAATGTGGCGTCATTGCCTTGAGAATGTGGGGTTTTCTCCCCCACCAGCGTGGGCACATGACTCAGCCTAGAACTGATGTCACTCGTACTGAGTTCCCGTTCCTACAGGCAGAGGATGGAGGGATACTGATTTTGCTCCTGCGTAGGGCAGCTCACAGGATCAACAGTTGGTGGCATCTTGTAGTGACCAGAACTGAGGATTCTGTCATGACCAGCCTGCCCAGGTGCATTAAGATGAGCGGTTTCATTTCAACATTGTTTCCCTTCTTTCCTCCTGCCCAAAGTTCTTTCGGGTACTCAACAGCTACAAAATCGACTACAAGCTGCTCCTGACTGGGACGCCCCTTCAGAACAACCTTGAGGAGCTCTTCCACCTGCTCAACTTCCTTACGCCGGAGAGGTTCAAGTGAGTATCGGAGTCCTTCCATTGAATCATAGAATCATAGAATCATAGAATCGCAGAGTTGGAAGGGGCCTACAAGGCCATCGAGTCCAACCCCCTGCTCAGTGCAGGAATCCACCCTAAAGCATCCCTGACAGGTGGTTGTCCAGCTGCCTCTTGAAGGCCTCTAGTGTGGGAGAGCCCACAACCTCCCTAGGTAGCTGATTCCATTGTCGTACTGCTCTAACAGTCAGGAAGTTTTTCCTGATGTCCAGCCAGAATCTGGCTTCCTTTAACTTGAGCCCATTATTCCATGTCCTGCACTCTGGGAGGATCGAGAGTGCCTCTCCCATGCACCAAAGCAAGGTCCAGGGAACGATCAAGCAGCCTCCCATCCATACAGATGCCAACATCTGGCGCTGCTTTCCCCTGACTTGGTCTGTTGGTCCTTCTATTCCAGTATAGCCTACTCTGTTCAGCAGCAACTCATGAAAGGCTGAAGCAAGGGGCTTCCCTAGCCTTTATGGACCGGGGATGCTGGGATCGGAATTCTGTGTGGGCTGTGCCACTGACCGGCAGGCCCTCTTGCACATCCAGTCTGGGTGGGAGCCCTGGGGGCTGGACATGGGTGCATGGGCATGCACATCCATGCACATGATGCTGGCGGCTTCGCTGAAGTGAGGAATACAGCATCAAGAGTAGATGTTAATCAAACACATCCAGTTGTAGACACCCCAACAAGACCCTGTTTCAACACACGCATGGGATTGCGCCCTGACCTGGGAGAATAAAACACTCTTGCAACATCAGAAGCTGCCTCATACTAAGCCAAACCATCTAGCCCAGTATTGTCGACATGGACTGGCAGCCACATCTCTCTAGAGTTTCAGGCAAGATTTTTTCCAGCCCTGCCTGGAGATGGTGAAGACTGAACCGGGGGAGTCCTCCTGCATGCAAAACAGGGGCTCTGCCACTTACCCAGCACCGAAAAGACCACTGTGTAGGTGCCAGGTGAGCTTCTCTGGGGAGTTCATAACAGAGCTAGGGTGCCACCACTGAAAAGCCCCTTTCCTTAGTAGTCACCCAACACCGTTCGTTTGGTGGAGGCATCTAGAGGACAGCTTCTGTAGATGATTTCAGGGTCCAGGCAGGTATTCCTGGGAAGAGGTAACCTGGCCCCTTTCAAAGTCAATACAGGGACTTTGAATTGGGCCCGGAAACAGACCAGAGGCCAGTACAGATCACGAAACACCGGCGTAACACACCCATCAAATCCCCCCACCTTCTCTGTGCGTCTTGCAGCCCAGCTCCGCCTTAACCCACCTTTTGTCATCCCGACAGCAACCTGGAAGGCTTCCTGGAGGAGTTTGCTGACATCTCCAAGGAAGACCAGATTAAGAAACTGCACGACCTTTTGGGACCTCACATGCTCCGCCGGCTGAAGGCCGATGTCTTCAAAAACATGCCCGCCAAGACGGAGTTGATCGTACGGGTGGAGCTCAGCCAGATGCAAAAGTCAGTTCTTCCCTGGCGGGAGGTTCAGTACCAAGATATTCAAGTACAGAAACGCTTGCAAGTCGCTAATCTTTTGGCTTTGCATCACAGAATAGCATAGCTATAACAGTGGACTTCTCCACATGGGGCTTTTATCCTGCGATCGAGATTGGTTACTCACGGAAGTTTGTGGTTCCTTAACATGACACCATCACCCTCCAGGGCCTCTCCTGTGCTTTGTGACCATTTCTGTGGCTTTATTTGCAACTGGGATAAGGAGCTATTTAAAAAATGGTGGTTTGAATCAATTTGAATCTCAACGTGTAACAACTGAGTGGTGGTATAATGAAACATATAGAACTTGCAGATAAAGGAACTTCCTGGGGGGAGAAACCAACAGGGGAAGTGTGTTTAAAGGGGTGATCTTAATCCCGCAAAGAATCCAGAAGCAGAAGCCCCGATACAGTTGCTGGATAAAAAACCTGGTGTGGAGAAGCCCGAGGTGTTTAGGCTCACAGCTGCCATCTTGAACTTCTTGTAGATGGAGGTGGTGTCAGGATAATCGATTTGGTGTCCCTGCAACTCCTGGCCACATGACTGTGTCTGTGCAAAGTCCGTGCCTTTTTCAGAAGTGCCCACTTTGAGGGTGTTTTGTTTTCCCTTTTATGTCCCTGCAGGAAGTACTACAAGTTAATCCTGACGCGGAACTTCGAAGCTCTGAATTCCAAAGGTGGCGGCAACCAGGTGTCCTTGCTCAATATCATGATGGATCTGAAGAAATGCTGTAACCATCCGTACCTTTTCCCCGTGGCGGCCGTGGTAGGTCTGTTTCAATCGCAGGCATTTTGTCTCGGGGCTTCACTTCGGGCCCTGAAGGGGGGGGGAAACTGTTTTTAAAGAGATGTGGGGGAAAAAAGAAAGGAAAAAGGGTGCCCCTCTTATGTCTTGTCTGCAACCTGGTAAGTTTCTGAAAGTGGTGTGGGTGGGGTGGGGGGGTGGGGGGGTTTGGACACTCAGGTTCTTTTTTCATCCCAGCCCTCATTTTGTTCCTTTGTTTTTTGTTGATGCTGCTGCTTTTTGCGTTATAATTGATTTTTTTTAAAAAAATCTATTGTTACATTGTTCTTTATTTTTTTCCTGAACCACTGCGGGAATCTTCATGTCAGAAGGGGAAAGCGGCATATAAATCTCAAATATAAAAATAAAAAGAGGGCAATATTAATTCTTCTCCTCCTCCTTCACTGTTTTGTGATGTTTTGGTTGGTCCTAAAAGCTGTTCCCCCATGGTAGGAGGCGTCTTTATAATGCAGCCGTCACTCTCCAGATGTACAGATCGTATAAAATCCATTCTGTCCGTGTTTCATGGATTGTCAGGCGCCTTTTGCGCTGTCATCTGCCCATTGACAGAATCAGATTTTCTTTCATTTTCCAAATTTCTGCAAATATGGATTTTCACAAATGCGAATTTGCGTAAATTCGCATGTGCAAAAATGGTGAAACTTTTCCCCAGAATGAGAAAATACCCCCCAAAATGTGCATGTTCACAGTTTAGCCTATGGGGGAAATTAGCACTTTTGGCCAGGGGAGGGGTTATTTTTTTTGGCGTATTTTCCTACAGTGAAATTTGTGCGGAATTTGCAATGGTCAGAAAAATGGTCAGCAAAGTCTGTGGAATCTGCCTGACAGTGGGAAAGCAGTCTGTTATGAGATCCATCAGTCAGCTTCATAAAAATCCAAACTCATTTGGTTCCACTTCAGATTCCTAACTGTAAATCCCATCATCACCAATTGACATGGCCAGCAGTCATGTTGGCTAGGGATAATGGGAGCTCTAGTCCAATGCACATGTAGGGTACAGGAATGGGGAATGCTGTTCTCCTGGGCAGATCTCTGGAAGAAGGCCGAGTCATCCCTTCCTCACTCAGAGGCCTCGATATTCGCAGCTCTGTGCATTGCACCTTTTCAGCAGAGAAGCGCTTTCCTCCTTCGCTCACCTCCCTTCGCCTCGTCTTTAGGAAGCCCCCGTACTGCCCAACGGCTCCTACGATGGCAGTTCCCTCGTGAAATCCTCTGGGAAGCTGATGCTGCTGCAGAAGATGCTGAAGAAGCTGCGTGACGGCGGCCACCGGGTCCTCATCTTCTCCCAGGTGTGAGGACATCTGGACCGAGCGGTACCAAAATGGGGCGGAATGCAAACTCCCAAGGGGACCAGGGGGAGGAGCAAGACGGGGAAATTCAGCAGGGGTCAAAGACTCAACATTGTTCCATCTAGCCCGTTTTTAGCTAGTTTGTTAATCAGAATATCATGGGGCACCTTGTCAAAAGCTTTGCTGAAGTCAAGACATATGACGTCCACAGCATTCCCACAGTCCACAAGGGAGGTTGCCCGATCAAAAAATGAGATCAAATTAGTCTGACAGGATTTGTTCCTGACAAATCCATGTTGGCTTCTAGTGATCACCGCATTGATTTCAAGGTGTTTACAGATTGACTTCTTTATAATCTGCTCCAGAGACTGAAAGAACTGGGCATGTTTAGCCTGGAGAAGAGAAGATTGAGGGGAGACATGAGAGCACTCTTCAAATACTTGAAAGGTTGTCACACAGATGAGGGCCAGGATCTCTTCTCGATCCTCCCAGAGTGCAGGACATGGAATAACGGGCTCAAGTTAAAGGAAGCCAGATTCCGCTGGACATCAGGAAAAACTTCTTGACTGTTAGAGCAGTACGACAATGGAACCAGTTACCTAGGGAGGTGGTGGGCTCTCCCACACTAGAGGCCTTCAAGAGGCAGCTGGAAAACCATCTGTTAGGGATGCTTTAGGGTGGATTCCTGCATTGAGCAGGGGGTTGGACCCGATGGCCTTGTAGGCCCCTTCCAACTCTGCTACTCTATGATTCTATGATTCAGGGTTAAGGAGGAGCTTAAGGGCTGAGGGGGAGGAGCTTGGCGCTCCAAGAGCCAATCACCGGCGTAGCAATGCATAAGCTCATGTTGGAGTCACGGCTGTAAACCTGTGAATCAGGAAGTCCTGAGTTCAAATCTTGTTTTGCCATGATCTCATTACATCATCCAAAGCAAGCCACTGTTCCCACACCATAGCTGCATTATGGAGATAATAACACTGGCCTACCTTACTGGGCTGTAGAACGGATTACTCTAAAGCATGCTAAAATGCCATCGCACACTGCTCTGAAAAGTGGCCAGTTCTTTCTCCGTGGAAGATTTCAATAAGACTTAAGAACAGTGCATCCCCAAAACTGGGGGGTACACTTCCCTCTTACACCCCAAATATTTATGTATTCAAAGTCTTTTTATGCTGCTCCTCTGCCAAAAAGACTTCCGGAGCCGCTTACAAGCAATCAGTTCAACATGGCAGCCCTTGCTTGCTTGCAGTATAAAGAAGCATGATACACAAGGAAAGAAGGATTGGGAAGGAGAAGGAAAAAATGGAATAGTCTCCCATCATGGCTTGCCCTCTCCTTTCCCTCTGTTGCAGCCTGCCAAAACGGCTGGTGGTGGTAACAGTTGAGTGAGAAGGAGCCTTCAAGGGCAGCCCAGTATAAAAGCTGTCCATGCTCAGGAGAGGCTGTCCCTGTGTTTCTGCATGCATCAGTGTTCTTGGCACGCCCCGATTGGGAGGTCAGGGCAGTGACACTTGCAGGGTTGCAACAGGCAGCCTCCTCTGGAGGCAGAACATTGTCCAACGCCTCTGCAGAGGAGTGAATGACTCACCAAACTGCATTGCATGCAGGGGGATGTGGAGGCAGATTGGAAGAGAGCAGCTGCTCATACAGAGTTGCGGTACGCATCCTCTTCTGTGGGAGAGTAGTTTATCTTGAAAGGAGCCTTTAATTGTTTATGCGTGAGCTCACCGCCTGCCTTTATTTATTTATTTTCTTTGTGTTTGCTAGATGACAAAAATGCTTGACTTGCTGGAGGATTTCTTGGAATACGAGGGTTATAAATACGAGCGCATTGACGGCGGCATCACCGGAGGACTGAGGCAAGAAGCCATTGACAGGTTCAACGGTACTTTGCTTTAGCTTTTCCATTAAAGGCCTGAATTGTGCTCCAGGTCATGGGTTCTGGTTTTGAGGGGCTGCAATAGCAGCAGGATGGGTGGAGTGGGGAAGGCGGGAATCACTGGAAGCTTGCATGATTTGAGGTCCTTCGCTGGGTGAGCAACTGACTCACCTTTGCAAGCGTTATCAATGAAGTGTTAGTTAACTGGATAGTGGCTGTTGATTAAAGGTGCAACCCTGGGCATGTTTAGACAGAAAAAATCCTACAATCCTAAGCATGTTTAGATGGAAGAAGTCCTACAATCCTATGCATGTTTAGACGGAAGAAGTACTACAACCCAATGCATGTTTAGACAGAAAAAGATGCTTGGCTAGGGAATGCTGGCAGTTGTAGGACTTTTTTCTGTCTAAACATGCATAGGATTGCACCCTAAGCAGGTGAGAGTTAATATTTTCCAAAGGGGCAGCTGTGTTAATCCGTTGCAGGAAAAAGGACATTTGTAGACTTGCATCCAATAACTTGTGCCTCAAGAGCAGGATTCCCCAACCTGGTGCCCTCCATATGGACGACAGCTCTCATCATCCCCCAGCCAGTATGGCCCTTGGAAGAGGATGGGGTTTGTAGTCCAACCCACTGAAGGATACCTGGTTGGGAAAAGCAGCTTTCGCCCACAAAAGCGTGTGGCATAATAAATGCGTTAACCTTTAACGTCCCCAAAGTCTCTTTGCTGGATGAATTAAGGGTGCACTTACTTCATTCCCGAGGCCTTTTTGGCCTCCTGGTGTGTTACTGTTATGAAATGAAAACGTTCAAGTTTGCCTTCCTTCCTTAAAAGAAGTGGTTGCTCGTATTGATCAGAAATTGACGTAGTTCAGGTAGTGGTGGGCCACAGGCAAGGCAGAGGCCGCGTGCAGCTACAGAAGGGAGTTGGCAATTCTGCGTCTCTCTAATGCAGCCTTCCTCAACCTGGGGCGCTCCAGATGTGTTGGACTACAACTCCCAGCTGGGGCATTCTGGGAGATGCAGTCCAACACAACTGGAGTGCCTCAGGTTGAGGAAGGCTGCTCTAATGCTACAATCCCTCCTGGAGGACAGACGGGGATGACTTCCCCCTCTCCCAGCAGAGGTGGTTGGCAAAGGGGTTTCATTCAGAGACACAGCAGGCAGCCACTTCTGCAGGTGGGATGTTGGGAACCATCAGAGCTTTCCCCTTTTTTAATTGGTCCATGCTTCTTCCTGGCACGCAAGCAGCCCACCCGAGGAGTCTTCCAGCGGCCGGGTTTCCAGGGCTGTCAGTCCAAATGCATCATGCAAGCGCCCCACCCGTTCCTGCTCAACGACTTTTGGGCCGAAAAAAAGACGGGGGAAGCGGTGGGAAAACACGGGAGGTTTAGTACGTGCGAACGATGCGTTTTGGACCTCCCTTGCCTAAAATTCCCTGCATGAGGAATTAAGAATAAAAGGAGGATTGACGTCCCCTGCACTGACTCAACCTGCCATAAAAGGAGCCCACCTGGACTGTTGATAGCTGGGTTTGTGTAGCGCCTACCTGTTGCCCTGCAACAGCCCTGGACCAGGGGCTCACGTTGTCTGTCCCTCCCACGCCTGCACCTGGCCTTAACCCGTCCCCTCGTTGTCTGCTCCTGACTGACGCCACCTCCTTCTCCGTCGTCGGGAGAGCCCTTTTTGGACGCTGCTGCCTCCACGTCGTCGTGACTAACCCCGGCCCCCTTCCTGTCTCTCCCCTTGACTCTGCCATTTCTCTTGTCCTCAGCTCCCGGAGCCCAGCAGTTCTGTTTCCTGCTCTCCACCCGAGCCGGCGGTTTGGGCATCAACCTGGCAACGGCAGACACGGTCATCATTTACGATTCCGATTGGAACCCCCACAATGACATCCAGGTTAATGCCGTCATGTTGGCCGTTTGCTTTTTGGCCGTAGGACCTCAGAACCAACCCCCAGGTGGCCACGCCCCCTTCTCCCAACCTCCGAGCTTTGGGTGGATCACCGTTTTTGTGCAGTTCCCCGCACCCACTCTAAAAAAATTATGTGCAGACAGAAGAACAAAAATACAAAACAAAAGCCAGTGAGGAAAGAACACGGGATGAACTTAGAAGTGTAAACGATAGAACCGGAGTGAAATTGGGGTTGAGAGGTTTGGCCATCCCTCGGGGTTCTGGAAGCCACTGTTGAGAAGGCCCCGTGATCTCCCTGTCACCCAAGGCCTCCCGTGGCTATCTGAAAGATCAGACAGGGTTAAATGTGTCATACGTGGCTTGAGGAAAGTAGTCAAAATGTTCTAATCCAGGGCACCATGCCTGAATTGAGTGTCCGCTCTAGAACCCAGCTTAGAACCCTCTGGTTATTCTGTGGCAGGCATTCAGTGTGGTAAAGGGAGAGGTTTTGGGAAACGCTTTCCCCATCTGAAAAGTGACCAGAGCCAAGATCTTGGAGAAGCACGCGGGGGCTTGGAAATCACCAAAACAGCAACACTTTGGGGAAAATTAGGTGCATTTCCCACCTGGGAAATCCCGAGGGTTTGAGGTTTCCGATCCCTGCAGTAGCAGGTGCAGGGTTGAACACAACCTCCCTCTGAATATGGGGAGAGGGAAGAGACGTCCGCCTCTGCCGTTCCGAATCCTCTCGCCGCTCGCCCTTTTCAGGCTTTCAGCAGGGCCCACCGCATTGGGCAGAACAAGAAAGTGATGATCTACCGCTTCGTGACGCGGGCCTCCGTCGAGGAGCGCATCACCCAGGTGGCCAAGAGGAAGATGATGCTGACGCACCTGGTGGTGCGCCCCGGCCTCGGCTCCAAGTCCGGCTCCATGACGAAGCAAGAGCTGGACGACATCCTGAAGTTTGGGACGGAGGAGCTGTTCAAGGACGACGTGGAGGGTGAGGCAGGGTTGAAATCTGTGCCGTGCGCGACTCACTGGGGCTTGAATGCGTTTGTTTTCCTCTTCCCTCCCAATGGGTTTTTTCCTCTAGCGATCATGTCTATTAGGCAGCAAGCGGGCAAGCAGGAAAGGTTGTTTTTTAAATCCTTGCGCATCGCCTAGAAAAATTTAAGTGCTTTAGAAATCATAAATAAGCAATCTGCGAAGCGGCTGCATTTCTTTAGCTCAACCCAATCCTGTGCCACGCTTCTAGCTCACTCACTGCTCTTTCCTTCTTCCCAGCCATGGTTTCACAGGCCCAGCGAATTGGCCTGCCGGAGGCCGTGACGCCGTTCACCGAGGCCCCAGCATCCAAAGGTGGGACGGCGACCCCCAGCGTGAAGAAAAAGCATGGCGGCCCTCCCCCAGGTACGTGAGGCACACGTGGCATCCCGCCCTCCGTCCCTCCTTAGTCTGGGGTCCGTTCGGCCCTCTTGCTGCTTGCGGAACGAAATGCCTGCAGTGCCTTTTATCGGGGCGAGGCAGAGCGGAGAGCGGTCTAGCGTGGAGCGCGTGGCCCAATCCGGCTTCAACCACGAAAACTTGCCCCTGCCCAGACGTTTCCTCTCTTCCAATTCCGTGACCCCAGACCCATTTTGCAAACGCAACTGGTCCCTCGTTTCCCCTTACCCATCCTTTCCCTCCCCCCAGGCGACAATAAAGACGTAGAGGACAGCAGCGTGATCCATTACGATGACGCGGCCATCTCCAAACTCCTGGACCGCAACCAGGACGCCACCGACGACACGGAGCTGCAGAACATGAACGAGTATCTCAGCTCTTTTAAAGTGGCCCAGTATGTTGTGAGAGAAGAAGACGGTGTGGTAATGTGCCCAGCATCATGGATTTCCTTTGGTCTTCTGAATTGAATTGATTGATTTTTCGATGTGTCTTATATATATATATATATATATATATATTTAAAAAAACACCCCCTGGGCTCTCACGGCAGCGCGTGGCATTTCTCAGATCTATTGTGCTTCGAAAACCATCAGGACCAAAATGAAATGCTCCCATTAACCTATCGAACTTAAATGGTGGTAACCTCTGGCCACAATCGGAGTATACTTCTTTATTGGCTTGGTGCTTTGTTTTATTTCTTAAAATGTTCTAGTTTCAGGGAACCTTCTCTATGTGTGTACCAAGGAACCCCTTTTCCCATTCGCTATGGACACTCTGTGAAGCGTTCTTGCCTGTCCATAATTCGCTCAGGGGGTTGGCCAAGCCATTGCACGGGTGCAAGAGACTCCACAGTGGCTCTGCTTGAACAGAGAGAGTCTCCTTGTCATCAGGGCTGGCCTTAGGTTTGAGTGCACGTGTGTGTGTGTGTGTGTGTGTGTGTGTGTGTGTGTGTCCGCCCCACAGCAAGGTATGTTCTGGTGGGTGGCTCTCACTGGGGGCAGCTTGGCCACCTTTTAATTACCCAGAATACCCCACAGTAGCATTGGACCAGGGGCATTGTGGGTAATTAAGACACCCAGATCCAAGTGCCTGGCATGGAAGGAGCCAGGGTGAACGTCAAGTGCTGAG
This sequence comes from Elgaria multicarinata webbii, assembly GCF_023053635.1. Classification (NCBI taxonomy): domain Eukaryota; kingdom Metazoa; phylum Chordata; class Lepidosauria; order Squamata; family Anguidae; genus Elgaria; species Elgaria multicarinata. The sequence continues at coordinate 2,569,365 of NC_086190.1, forward strand.
TCTGGCCTCGCTTAACAGTCCACCCAACACCGCCCCCCACTGGCTGCACATTTTAAGCGCCATCAGTCCTCCAGAGATTCTTCTCCACCATTACCACCGTTCTCCCTGGGGATGTGCCAAAAAGCTTCACATGTCCCCCCAAGAGCACTCCCAGAATTTTCAGTGGGGCGGAATGGGGTAGTTGAAGCCTTCAGCCAGCACAGCAAAGCATGCGGCTGTTTGACAGTCTCACAGCTGCCAATCTTTGCCCAATAGGGTGTCTTCCCCAAGGGCCTTCAAAAACTCTAAACAGCATTGCAAAGAAGTCCACAAATATTTCATGGAGGCATGGAGAAATCTCCCAGTTTTGGTCTTCCTGAGATGGTCATTATTTTTAGATCAAGCTACTTCCTACCTGTTTCCTAACAAGCTTGCCATTAAAAAAATAATCCATGCAGAAATTCATATTTTCTGTGCATTTCCCCAAATGTATGTATCTTTTGCACGTATTTTTAAACTTTTGCATTCCCCCTACAAAGTCTTTTCTTTGAAGAAATGCTGTTTTTTGCATACTTTTCTCAAATATGTGCATTTTGTAGGCACATTGCATGCACGTTTTGTGTACATTTCCCCCAAAGTGAGCTGTATTGGAATGATGGAGATGAAACTCTGTCTTGGATCACTGAAAGGCTTAAACAGGGCAAACTGAGTAGCAGGCACAATCCTATGCACATTTAGGAAGAAAATAAAGTTGTACAGACCCCAGCGATGCAATAAAATAGTTAAAAACAGTGAAAGCCCTATGAAGAGAGACTGAAAGAACTGGGCATGTTTAGCCTGGAGAAGAGAAGATTGAGGGGAGACATGATAGCACTCTTCAAATAATTAAAAGGTTATCACACAGAGGAGGGCCAGGATCTCTTCTCGATCCTCCCAGAGTGCAGGACACGGAATAACGGGCTCAAGTTAAAGGAAGCCAGATTCCGGCTGGACATCAGGAAAAACTTCTTGACTGTTAGAGCAATACGACAATGGAACCAGTTACCTAGGGAGGTTGTGGGCTCTCCCACACTAGAGGCCTTCAAGATGCAGTTGGACAGCCATCAGTCAGGGATGCTTTAAGGTGGATTCCTGCACTGAGCAGAGAGCATATTTAGTTTGGTTCTTCTGGTGAGATTCACAGAACACAGCCCTGCCTTGCTGCAAAGTGCAGTGGTTAGTGTTGTAGGCTGGGACTGGGGAGACCTGGGTTCCAATTCCTGCTCAGCCTTGAAGCTGACAGGGAGGTGCTTTGGGACAGTCACTGACTCTCAGCCCAGCCTACCTCACAGGGTTGTTGTTGGGAGGATCAAACGGACGAGGATCACGTACGCTGCCTTGGGCTCCATGGAGGGAAAAAAGAAAGGGATATACATGGAATGAATAAATAAATCCAAAGGAGAGGTGAGGGCGGGGCATTGTTCCTTGCTTTTCCAAGCCCCGGGTGGGCGGGCCTTGGGTGTGTGCAGCAACCCCTCACCCGCTGCTGCCGTTGCAGGAGGAGGTTGAGCGCGAAATCATCAAGCAGGAGGAGAACGTGGACCCTGACTACTGGGAGAAACTGCTCAGGCATCACTACGAGCAGCAGCAGGAGGACCTGGCCCGCAACCTCGGGAAAGGCAAGCGCGTCCGGAAGCAGGTCAACTACAACGACGCGTCGCAGGAGGACCAAGGTGAGGCCTTGTGTTGAAACGCTCAGCAATGTGAGCCAAAGCGGCGGAGTCCCTTCAACACCCTGAGGGCTCCGGCGCCACGTTCTGCGAACCAGGGCTTGGCGTCATGGTCAGGCACCTGCTGAGGGCCTCCTCCCTCCCCAGCAGTGGGGCCCACTGGCCACCTTGGACTCGCTCCTCCGCTGCTCCATTGCAACCTGCCGCTTGCTCTGGCCCAGGCGCTGGTGGTGATGAGAAGGAGGGGCAGCAGACACCACGGCCTGCTGGCTCCCTGCCTCCCTCCGCCTGTCAAGCAAGTAAATAGCAAGGATGAGGAAGAGGATGAGGATGATTTGGTTCAAGGCACCCAGGCATGGATTTAGGAAGGCCAGGTCAGTCCAGTCCCAGCAAGTTTAGGGTGCCGTACAGCAAAGCCAGGTTAGACCCGGCACGGCATTTCAGAACCTTGGCCAGCTCCACATTAGCTGAGACATAGTCAAAGGGAGCTGTTGACTCAGCAACAGTCCAAGGCCTTCTTATAAAGGCCAGCCGCTCAAGGCCTGCGGTTGGCTCCCACCCCTCAGAGAAGCAGTTTATTTCTTAAAGGGATACTGCCTGATTTGTAGCCTCTGGCTCCTCTGGACGGTGAAGGCCGCAGTGGGGGAGGGTCCTCTGAGGAGTCACGCAGACGCGCGTCCTCTGGCCTGGAAGGCCCAGGCCCAGCAGGGGTTGGATTTACGGAGGGAGTCTGCTCTGCCTCCAAGTCCTCTTCGGAGCCAGAGGATGGGTCAAGGCCGGGGAGCCTGACGCCGCCTTTGCTCGCCCAGGCCAGAGCCGCATTCAATTGGACCTGCTGCTTCTCCCCCCTTTGAGACCTTCTTCTCTCCTTCATTGGCAGAGTGGCAGGATGAGCTGTCGGACAACCAGTCCGAATACTCCATTGGCTCCGAAGATGAGGACGAAGACTTTGAGGAGAGGCCAGAAGGTCAGAGTGAGTTGGGCATGTGCGGCGGCATCCTTTGCCTCCTCCACCCACAGAGGACTCCGTTCGGTCAGCCGCCCGTGGGTCTTTTGAGGCTACCTGATTCTGGCAGGACTGGGAAGGCCATGAATGGACGCCAGCCAGAGACCAGCTCTGGTGCCTGCCAGACGTCAGAGCGAAGGGGCCAGCAGGGCGGGTCTGGGGCCGTCAGGAAACGGAGAGGAAAGAGGATCCAGTGGGCTTAGCGCCGTTATCCTCAACTGCTCCCCCAGGACAGATCTGAGACCCACTTTTAAATCCAAGCTACAATCTGGATCCTCCTTGTAGATTCCACCCCCCGCCCCCAACCCTGCCTCTCACCTTTGCCTGTACCAGGCACGGCAAAAAAAAAGGGGGGGAAGGGGTTAAAGGAGATTGCAGAAAGGGGGGAGAGAAAATGTGGGGGGCGGAAGAAAGGGAGAGTGAAAGAAAAGAGGGAGAGAGAGAGAGAGAGAGAGAGAGAGAGAAGGGGGAGCTTGCTCTGGCACTACACACCTTTGGCTTCAGCCACCTCTCTTTTTGGCTTTAGCCACCAAGATGTAGCCCCAAAAGATTATCCCTGAGAGAATTTGGTAAATGATCAAAACATGGTGTCGTCCCCCCGCCCCCCGCCTTAAGACTGACCTAATACACAGTTCTTGCTCTTTTGACAAATGAGTACAAGAGAGCATTTGGGTGGTGCCTGATGAAACTCTGGCCTGCTTAACTCTTAAAGGTAAAGCGCCTCCATCTACCTGACACTCACCTCTCTCTACCTGACACTCACCTCTCTCTACCTGACACTCACCTCTCTCTACCTGACACTCACCTCTCTCTCTCTTCATTAAACGCCCCCCCCCAAAAAAAACCCCACACCCCTCACCAGCTGGAATAAAGAAAATGGTGGTGTCGCTTCTGGGACCCATCTTAACTTCAGGATTGGGTCCTAACAGCCACGGAGTGTTTGGGGATGGTGGTTGTGGTTCTGGTGGGCAACCCTCAGAAGTCAGCTTGGGGGCTGACCGGCCGACTGCCAGGGTCTGAATGGCGCTCTGGACCCTTCCCTTCTGGCCCGGGTTGTGTGGGTGCTGTGATGCCAGAGGAACAGAGAAACGGTGTGGGAGGGAGGGACGAATTTGATTCCTTTAAAATCTCAGCTTTCATATTTATTCCTTAAAAGCAAGATGCTAGTCCTCATGGCTAGCTCAGCATAGAATCATATTGCTTCAAAGCCCTTCCCAATACCGTGTCTAGACGGCTTTGCTTTGACTTCGAGAGCACCCCAAGGGGATATTTTTAAGTCCGCTACTGCTGCCTGGGCATTTTCCCTTTGAGGAAACTGAGCCCGTTGACTCAGGACCTGTCTCATGATCTCTAGGTGGCCGGAGGCAGTCCCGGAGGCAGCTGAAGAGTGACAGGGACAAGCCCCTCCCCCCGCTCTTGGCCAGAGTGGGCGGGAACATTGAGGTAAGTCTCAGACACCGCCGCACCTGTTGGGTCGGAGGACCCAGCCGGTTTCATCCTGGGGTGGGATTCCGGCGCTTTCGCCCAAGAAAAAGGTGCGAACGGAGACAGCGCACTAGGGAGGAGCGGAGAACGCACCATGTGCCTTTGGCTTCCCTTCCACCCCTGGGTGCCTCTCTTTGCAGGTGTTAGGTTTTAACGCCCGGCAGCGCAAGGCTTTCTTGAACGCCATCATGCGCTGGGGCATGCCCCCACAGGACGCCTTCAACTCCCACTGGCTCGTGCGGGATCTCCGCGGCAAAAGCGAGAAGGAGTTCAGGTACCAGAGTCCCCCCTGACAATTCTGTCCCTCCCTTTCCAGCCCCTTGCAGAATTTTCAGGCGCTACAGCACCCTAAAGCAGGATCTTTTGCGGAATGGACCCGATTCCCTCTGTATTGGGTTTGATATGTAGGATTGCAGCCTTACCGTATACCAGATCCGTGGTTAGGGAGCCACCATGGTTAGGAATGGTTCACACGACACCCTAAGCCAACCTTCCTCAACCTGGGGCGCTCCAGATGTGTTGGACTGCATATCCCAGAATGCCCCAGCCAGCAGGCTGGGGCATTCTGGGAGTTGTAGTCCAACACATCTGGAGCGCCCCAGGTTGAGGAAGGCTGCCATGGTTAGGCTACTAACTGTTTTGCAGCAAATGGCTAGTAAGCGTGTTTAAACCGTGGTTTGGAGGGAGCACCTTTAGAATTCTGACTGGTTCTGACTGAAACCTGAAGCCAATTCACCGCCCTGCACACATCGGAGCCACCAGCTTCCACTGTGCCCAAATGACCTGCCATGACTTCTCTGCAACCCCCCATCTCATAATTATTCCTTAACAACTGGCATTTGGAGGTAGACGGCCCCTGACCATGGAGGTTCTAATCGCCATTACATCACTTCCTACTTTCGCTGGGCTGCCAGAGAGAATCAAACCCGTTGTCTCTGGGTTCTCCTTCCTTTCCCTTTTCCACCCAGAGCTTACGTGTCGCTGTTCATGAGGCATTTGTGTGAGCCCGGAGCAGATGGTGCAGAGACCTTTGCCGACGGCGTCCCCCGCGAGGGGCTGTCCCGCCAGCATGTGCTGACACGCATCGGCGTGATGTCACTGGTGAGGAAGAAGGTGGGTGAGCTTATTATTTTTATTTTTATTTATTTAAGGATTTTTATGCCGCCATTCAGCCAAAAAAGGCTCTCACGGCGGCTTACAAAAGCATTTCTTGACAGTCCCTGCCCACAGGCTTACAATCTAAAAGACATGACACAAAAGGAAAGGGGATTGGGAGGGAGGAGGAGGAGGGGGGAAAGGAAAGCAAATTCAGGCACTACAATCTTAGTTGCAAATATGTATTTGCAATACAGCTTATGTATTTGCAGGATTTTAACTTCAGCTGTCAGACATCAAAAGCTCCCAGGAAGTCACTGCTCTCAGTCTTACAGTCTAACAGACATGACATAAAAGGAAAAAAATATTGGGAGGGAGGAGGAAAAAAGAAGAAGCCAATGCCAGGCACCCATTCTTAGTTTGGAAGTTCTTACAGGTGTTCTTTCTGGCAGGGGAGGGCAAAACCAGCTGTTCCTTCTGCGTCTGTGGCCAGCTTGGTCTTCCGCTTGTCATGATGTTTCTCCCAGTAGGCAGAGGGGGCCAGCCTCCTGGGGTCTTTGGTCCCATGACTGATGGATGAGGCCAGAGCTTGCAGGACCCATGGGATGGGCAGTCGGATCTGCATATTTTAAGCTGGGCTGTCACCAATGGGAGAAGAATATGTACGTTAGTTGTATGATTTTCTGCTGAGCAATCAATTTTAAAACTTGCTGCCTGCAGTTTTATGAGCATGCGTGCTTAGAAATGATGATGATGATTTATTTATATAGCACCATCAGTGTACATTATAAGAACATAAGAAGAGTCCTGATACTGGATCAGACCAAGGGTCCATCTAGAGCAGCACTCTGTTCACACAGTGCCTAAACAGCTGTCGACCAGGGACCCACAAGCAGGACACGGGTACAGCAGCCCCCGCCCACCCACGTTCCACAACAACTAGTGTATACAGGCTTACTGCCTCTGCTACTGGAAGTAGCACATAGCCACCAGGACCTCCTCCTCCTCCAGGAATTGATCCACCCCCCTTTGAAAGCCATCCAGATTGGTGGCCATCACCACCTCTTGTGGTAGTGAGTTCCATAATTTAACTCTGCGCTGTGTGAAGAAGTCCTTCCTTTTATTTGTCCTGAATCTCCCACCAATCAGCCTCATGGGATGACCCAGGGTTGTAGTATTATGGGATGACCCCAGGTTATATGCTTATTGCCGTATTTATTGTTTTGGTTTATGTTATACTGTTTTGGTTTTTAAAGAAATAATAATTATAAAATGCTCCATGGGCAAATTCCAGTTGGTCTTAGTATATAAATGAATGAATGAATAAACTTAAAATCTGCCGACCAATTGAATTACAGGCACGTTTTTTAGTCAATCAAAATATTATTAATGGATTAATCTAACTGATTTAAGTGGGCTACACCTAAGGATAGAGGAATCAGCTCATTTTGGGGTTGTGGGGGGCAGTTTTTCGTGCGTTCACTCATCAGTCCGTTCCATCCCATTTCTGCATCAATCAGTAGTTTTTATTTTAAAGGCTCATGAATTTCGCATGAGTTTTCAAAATGACTTTCCCTGACAAGATAAATAGTTTTGTATGCATTTTAACCTAAAACAGTAAAAAAAAAAAAGAAGGTACACATTTTGCCCTTAGATATGTGTGGTTTTAATCCTGGTTGTGCTTTTTGTATTGTATTTTGTATTCATGCTTTTAAAATGTTGGTTGTTTTTATGCTCTTCATGGTTTTAATTTTTGTGAACCGCCCAGAGAGCTTCGGCTATTGGGTGGTATAAAAATGAAATAAATAAATAAATAAAACACAATTAAAGACACAACAGTAATAGAGTAAAAACAGCACCTAGACCAATAGACTCACACACCAAAGGCCTGCTTGAATAAAGCAGACTCTGCCTGCTGAGGGAAAGGCTGCAGAGTGGGAGCGATCCTAGTTTCCCTCAGCAGGGAGTTCCACAGTCTGGGATTTGCCACCGAGAAGGCCCTGTTTCACATTGCCACTGACTTGCACCTCTTGAAAGAAAGGCCTCTCCAGAAGATGTTAGGAAGTGGGCAGGCTCATTTGGGAGAAGGTGGTCTTTCAGATAGAGTTTAACTCAGTGCCTCCTCTACCCAGTTGCTTTACCTGTGCCGATTTCAGGTTCAAGAATTCGAACCCGTCAATGGGAAGTACAGCACCCCTGACCTAATTCTGGAAGGGAGCAAGAAATGCAGCGAAGTTCTGTCTTCGGACCCCAACACTCCTGTTCCGGCCAGCCCAGCACACGGGCAGCTGGGGCCCACATCACAACCAGGTAAAATAAAATAACCCCACATCCGTTGGCTGTTGCAGAGAGGGACAACTCTGGATCTCCATGGCACACATAGACACACAGAGCTGAAAAGGACCTCAGAGCTCATTTAGTCCAACCCCAGGAATTCTGCTGCTAGAGTGTCCTTGATAAAAAAATAAAAATCCACCATCTTCCACAGCACCAGTGATGAAAATGGATGGGAATTATTTGGTAACGATGCCCCCTGTTAAGAAGGCAGTTAGCAGAGACAAAAACGAAAGGCAGAACTGAATGAGCATTTGCCAGTCCCACATGCACGTAAGGCTTAAACAAACAAACAAAAAAGACACCACGCCCTTCTTTAGTGAAGAAAAGCTAAAATGGTTTACTCACAGTATTCTTGCATAAAAATGCAGGTACAGTGTAGCAGTTTCACACAGAGTTTGTTCAAGCCATTGCTTTGTTTCCTTTAACACTGGCAGGAGAGAGGAAGAGAGAGGAAACACAACTGCTCCCACCAATGTAATAGGTCAGAGAGAGAGACGGGGGAAAGGAAAGGGAGGAGCAGGAAATCACACTGTAGGCTATAGAAGTCTTATGGCTAGCTGTGCCCAAATACCCATGAGTTATCTGCCACGCTGCCCCCTTCCAGTGACTTGCAGACGAGGTTGCAATATTCCCAACAAAAATAGGCGCAGGGACAGAACTGACTGTAACCGTAATGCAAGTCTAGAAGGTGAAGGTCCTGTAAGAGTTTTGACAGCACGGCCTGCGTTTTAGTTGTGCAACTTTAATCTCTGTTTCAGACAAGGCGGACGCACAGCCTCCGGGGATTCCTGAGGAGAAGGAGCAAGCGGAACAGCGGGGGAAAAAGCCCCGGGAGAGCCAGGTAAGGGGACGCCAGGCTAAAGTTCACTTCCTGAGCTCGGGCGGGCGTCTCGTTCCTGTCACAAGAGTCCAGTTGCTGTCTCCTGAGAAGCTGAGTCCAGCTGAAGTTTTGCTGAAATGAACGTGGGCAGCCCCTGACGCTTACCTCTGAGAGCAATGATGCTGGAGCCTCTGGTGACTTTATTCCTTTTCCCCCACTTTCTCCCTGGCCAGGATTTTTCTGACTTTAAACCAATTCCCTCCTATTGAAGTCAAAGAAAAGGAATTATTTGCTGGTGTGGGGGCTGAGCTTCTCAGACATTGAATATATTCAACATTGAATATATCCCCCGTGTAATATATCCTGCGGTCTTTGGGATGCTTTCCCAGGAACCGTAAGATTGTGCCCTAAATTACTATACTTGTGCTTTAAATTATTTTGAAATTTTGGGGCGAAGGGGGGAATAGATCTGTCAAAACCTCTGCCGCTTCAGCGTGAGTGATTTGCGGTCTTTAAACTGAAATTTGAACACCTCCTTTCAAGGTTCTTTTCAGGGAAAGCTTTTCAGGGAGACTTGTTAGGTACTCTTAGAGTCTGTAGTGCTCTCTGTGTTTATGGTACTTACGTTCGGGGAAATTTGAGAGTCAGTGTAGTGAGTGGTGTCTTTAGGGTGTGGTGTGCACGTAGTGGAAGTATATTAATCAATACTGAGAATAAAGAAAGTTCAAGAGTGATTGTGTGAGAAAAAGGAAAGCGCAAATATGAATGAGTGACCGGATTGTATGAAAGGTTTCAAAAAGGTTTTTAAATGTTGTTATTTGAAACAAAGCTTATGAACTTTTAAAAATAAATTGTGATTGTTTTGTTTTTAAACTACCACAAAAAGCCCACGTGTCTGTTTGGCATTTATCATCTTAAGTTTACACATATAACACCCTCTCTGACCATCATTCACCTAAGCAGATATAACTCACAGCGCATTATTATATATATTAAAATCCATTCTCCATTTTAAACCCCTTTCTCCACATAGTTTGGAGGAAGGTGGGTTTTCATAGAATCATAGAATCATAGAATAGCAGAGTTGGAAGGGGCCTACAAGTCCATCGAGTCCAACCCTCTGCTCAATGCAGGAATCCACCCTAAAGCATCCCCGACAGATGCTTGTCCAGCTGCCTCTTGAAGGCCTCTAGTATGGGAGAGCCCACAACCTCCCTAGGTAACTGATTCCATTGTTGCACTGTTCTAACAGTCAGGAAGTTTTTCCTGATGTCCAGCTGGAATCTGGCTTCCTTTAACTTGAGCCCGTTATTCCGTGTCCTGCACTCTGGGAGGATCGAGAAGAGATCCTGGCCCTCCTCTGTGTGACAACCTTTGAAGTATTTGAAGAGTGCTATCATGTCTCCCCTCAATCTTCTCTTCTCCAGGCTAAACATGCCAAGTTCTTTCAGTCTCTCTTCATAGGGCTTTGTCTCCAGACCCCTGATCATCCTGGTTGCCCTCCTCTGAACACACTCCAGCTTGTCTGCGTCCTTCTTGAATTGTGGAGCCCAGAACTAGACGCAATACTCTAGATGAGGACTAACCAGGGCCGAATAGAGAGGAACCAGTACCTCACGTGATTTGGAAGCTATACGTCTATTAATGCAGCCCCAAATAGCATTTGCCTTTCTTGCAGCCATATCGCACTGTTGGCTCATATTCAGCTTGCGATCTACAACAATTCCAAGATCCTTCTCATTTGTAGTATTGCTGAGCCAAGTATCCCCCACCTTGTAACTTTGGTTTCTATTTCCTAAAAGTAGAACTTGGCATTTATCCCTATTAAATTTCATCCTGTTGTTTTCAGCCCAGCACTCCAGCCTATCAAGATCACTTTGAAATTTGTTTCTGTCTTCCAGGGTATTAGCTATCCCACCCAATTTTGTGTCATCTGCAAATTTTATCAGCGTTCCCTGCACCTCCTCGTCCAAATCATTAATAAAAATGTTGAAGAGCACTGGGCCCAGGACTGAGCCCTGCGGTACCCCACTCGTTGCCTCTCCCCAGTTTGAGAAGGTTCCATTGATAAGTACTCTTTGAGTCCGATTCTGTAGCCAACTGTGGATCCACCTAATAGTTGTTCCATCTAGCCCACTTTTAGCTAGTTTGTTAATCAGAATGTCATGTGGTACTTTGTCAAAAGCTTTGCTGAAGTCAAGATATATGACGTCCACAGCGTTCCCACGGTCCACAAGGGAGGTTACCTTATCAAAAAATGAGATCAAATTTGTCTGACAGGACTTGTTCTTGACAAATCCATGTTGGCTTCTAGTGATCACCGCATTGATTTCAAGGTGTTTACAGATTTTATCCCTTGCCTCAGGCGTATCAAGCAGTGGTGCTTAGCTTGAGCATGGAGTAGCCTCGGCCAGGTCTGGTGTTCAGAGCCTGTGTCGCCCCATAATAAGTGGTGGCAGACGTGAGGTCTGGTGTTCAGAGCCTGTGTCGTGGCATAGTAAGACACAGCCGTTCACTCACTGGCCATTGTTCAGTTTCTCCCCGTAGTTTAAACAGGGTGGGGGGAAGAATCCCAACCCTAATTTGAAAGAGGCACGAGCAGGGATGCATGCAGAGACACCACAAGCAGCCTCCTCTGAGGGTGGATGCTTTTGCTGCGTCTCCGCGTCTGGAGTTTTTTGAATCGCAACCAGCACAGAAAGAAAAAAGCACAATTATTACCCATCCATCCCAATCCCAGCAGGGACAAGGCAAAGCTGGAGGAGGGAATCCTGCAGAGAAGCGACAGGCATATTTTGGACTCTCATTGGAGGGCTTCTTTTGCACCACTGGTGTTTCCCGAGAGCAGTGGGTGGGGGGAGTGTTGAGCTGCATCCTAGGGGCTTTCTCCAAGGCAACCACTTCACCACACTCCTCCCAGGAGGCTACCTGTCGCTCCTCTGCAGGAGTCACTGTTCTGAGTTTGCCTCCTTTCGGTCAGGACGGAGCTGCGCAGAAACAGAGGGTGCGTGTGCTTCTGACGGCGCCTCCTGCACTATGAACAATTTGGGTGAGGGAGATTTATGGCCACCGGTGTGCGAATCCCAGGAGGCCCGGACCCACTGGACATGTGGTTTGCCTTAAGGTGCCGGTGAGCGGAGAGAAGACGGAGCCCAGTGAGAAGGAGGAGGTGGTTGAGAGCCAGGAGAAAACGGGAGAGGAGACCGTTGAAGAGGGCGAGAAGGCAGAAACTCAGCCGGAGCAGACCGTTCAAGGTGTGTTGGGTTGCTCATGGCCAGGGAGTGGGGCGTGGAGGTGGGAAATCATGGTGTGAGAGCAGCAGGATTTACAAAACGGGCCACACCGTTGATGGCGTGGTCTAATACTGCATTTTAAAAAGAGGGTAGTTAGAGTGCTGGACCAGGGAGACCCGGGTTTAAATCCCCACTTGGCCATGGAGCTCACCGGGTGACCGGCTGCAATCTCTCAGGTTTGTTGTATGGATAAAACAGCTGCCACTTGGAACTCCCTGGAGAAAAAGGGGGGTCTAAAAAACACCCCCCTCCCTCTAATACTAAACTCGGCGAGTGAGTGCCGACAGGATTCTAACCAGAACAGGGACACTGAAAAGTAATAGAGAGGTATCAGCTTGCTTGGGGAACACAGATATTTGCAGAGGTCTAGAAAAGTTAGGAAACAATCTAAGTGGGGCCCCCTCCCAATAACAGCCTCATGAGTCATACCGCCTTGATGGTGTTTCAGCCCATTAAGTGGTACATAGATGTTCAGAGTAAATATATAAGGAGGGCTGAGCAGGTTCAGTGGAATGGAGGGTCCTGGAAAACGGCCCAGTGGATGGGCTCTGAACAGGCGCTCTCTGTACGGCAACATTTTGTTGCACGTCCTACTTCCGTATATAAAACCAAAACATAGTTATGGGGCAAATTACATAGAACGTGGGATCTCTGTGTTAGGTAGTTGTTGTTTCTAATCTTGGTGGGTGGAGGATTCGATCACTGCTGGGACAGGTGTTGCTTCGTTTCCCTGAATTCAACCTTTTCCCCACTGAAGCAGCCACCAGCTATTAGCCCTGCTGAGGAACAAAGAGAGTTACCTGTATTTACCTGAATCTTTCTTCCACCAGCAGAGCAAAGGGCACCTTGTGGTGGTGGTGGTGTGTGTGTGTGTGTGTGGGGATTTCAGTGAGTAAAACGTTGCAGGTGAAAGGGTTGATCCAATGACCCCACATTCCCAACGGATAGAAGCTCTAGAAAAACCAAACCTTTGAGACCTCCAATTGAGGATTGTCCGTATCCTGCGTAGTTTGGTCATTCGGGTTTGGAAGCGTCAAATCAAACAAAAGCCACGCGGACAACAACCCTTGATGCACAGCCCTCTTTAGACCAGGTCGGTTGTATCGATTGCACAGCCGCCCAGATTGAGAGACGCGCACGCTGCCTTCGCGACACAAAAAGCCATTTGAATGGTAATCAGACCACGCGGTCTGCATCGCTTATAAGTCTGTCTGATGCAGGGTCTTTCTGAGGGATTACAGGGCTGCTGTGTTCAAACCAGCCATCTTTTGCTTTAGAAGAGCTGGAGGGGCAGCATCGTTGACTTCCAGCCCTCCCAATTTGCTCCTGCACAATCTGAGGCCTCCACCTAGGCAGGGATGCAGGAGAATTTCATTTTTGCTCGCAAAAGATGCAAGTATGACGTCACGAGTGCCAGCACCGGTCTTCCCAAATGTCCGCAAATTGGCGGATATGTTCTCAGGTTCAATTCGTACAAACTGCCCACTTTGATTTTGTGCATATTTCCTCCTGCAGCCTGAAAGCCCTGCTCTAGTCTCTGGCAGAAAGTTGGGCAAATTGGGGCAAATGTACACAAATTTCACATTCGGTCCCTGCTCGATTTGCGCACTTTTCCTGTTTGCCCAGAGGGAGCAGCGATCACAAACCCGAACAGAAATCAGGCATTTTAGAAGGGGCAAGACAAATTTCGGAGAATCCAAGCGATCTCAAACATTGCTTGTTCACCCATCCCTGTGCATAGGCCCCCGTGCCCAAGACAAGATAGGTCAAAGCTTTTTGGGGGCAAAGCAAAGAAATCACGACCTGCATCTTGCCAGCTCATTCTGAGATGTTTCTGTTTTCTTCCCTTTCTTCCTGCAACTCCCTCCTGCCTGACCAGCTCCTGCAGACGAAGCCTCCCAGGAGAACGAAAAGCCCATGGAAAAACTGGAATTAAATGCGAGCCCCTGTAAAGGAAGTGGCAAAGAATCTAAGCCAGGTAAATGTCTTCATCCAGGACTGCACATTTCACAACCCAATTTCCAAGGTTGGCCAGACTGACTGCACTGAGATGGGATGGATTACTCATGTGCATTATGCATAGTTAAAGCTTTACTTCGTCCCACCGGTTGGACTACAGTCCCCATCCTCCCCAGCCAGCACGTGGGGGGCATCAGGTTGAGGAAGGCTGGCTGAAGCCCATGGGTGTATCTTAGCTTAATTTTGCATTGCTCCCCACATCAAGCAAGAGGAAAGTCCGTATCTCAGTGGTAGAAACTCCACTTCTCCAAGTAGGGATGAGAAAAGAGTCCTGCCTGACACTGTGGAAAAGGTGCTGCCAGTCAGTGTTGACAATACTGGGCTAAGCGGAGGCGGAGCCTGACTTGGAATAACTCCGTTCCCAGTGTTCCTAACCTCCACCCTTTTGCCTGCCGCTGCATTCCCCACTCAGCCACATATATCCTCCCGCTCAAGTCCAGCTTTTAAAAATCCCTGGTAAAATATATCACCACAGTCTTGAGGGCTAGGAGCTTGCTTATTTTTCTAAAAACTAAAAGCCCGTTTTATCAGGACGGCGTATATTACATGCTTAGTGTGTCGCTCGTGCCTTTGCAATCAGAGAAGATACAGAATGCGTCGGGGTGGGGAACCTCCGTCCAGGGGGCCAAATCTAGGCCTCTGGGGGGGGCCAAATCTAGGCCCCTTTTCCCAAACCACTGATTATTGAGTGGTTTCCTGGCTTTCAGCAGTCCCCATTCTGAAAGGCTGAAATGCCTCCCTTGACTCTTAGTTACTGGTAGTAAGAGGTTTAAGCCAAACTCTGCTGGTATTTTGGACACACCTCCTTTCCCCCCTTTGGCCCACTCCTTTTCCCTTCAGTCCTGCCCACCACTGGAATGAGGCTCCCCGAAAACTTCTTTGAAATTGAATCTGCCCCTCCATCTGAAAGAGATTCCTTACTCCAGGGAATTCGTTCATTCGTTTTCTCATGGCACACGGGTAGCAGTGACCAATGTCCAGCTGGTAGAATTACTGGCGTAGCTGTGGGAATGATTGTCCTACTCCCTGCCTCTGATGAAGCGGGCTGCAGTTCGCAAAAGCTGGTGCCAGAATAAATTTGTTCGTCTTTCAGGTGCCACAGGGCTCTTTGCTTTTTGGCATAGCGGGGAAAAACTCTGGGAATCAATTAGGAAACCAACTTGCAGTGATGAAAACCCTCTGTCCATCCAGCCCAGTATTGTCCACACTGACCGGCAGCACTTTTCTAGGGTTTTAGGCAGGAGGGTTTGTGCTTGTCCTACTTGCAGCCGCTGGGGGTCGAACCAGGGACCCTCTGCAAGGCAAAGCTGTGGCTGTAATGCTGAGGTCCAGCCCCTTGGACCTGGTACCTGGAGATTGTAACCAAACCTTTCTGCAGTCTTAAGTTTCTTCCTTCGACTTCTGGGCCCAATTTAGGATTCCAGAATGCCGCCATTTGTTTCTACCCCATATAAGAATTCGGAAACGTTTTGGAAGATCCCGCAATTTGAAATGTAGGGAGACAGTTCCTGGTTCCTACCAGCGAAGAGGGTGGCAACAGAGCGGTGTCCCCAGAGACACTCCTGGCTCTGTGTGCCTGGAAACTCACCAGCTTGGATAGGGTCGGGGTGGCCACTCCCGGCAGGGGACGGCTCCGATCCCGGCTCACTGGGGGACCCTGCCCCACCCCATCTGACATCCCCTGTGTTTTGCTCAGAGGATGACACAAAGGCGGAAGAAAAGGAGCTGGCAGAAGCTCAGCAAAACGGCGAAAAAGAGGACGAGGAGGACGGCAAGAAAGACGACAAGGCCGGGGTCCGATTTATGTTCAACATTGCGGACGGGGGGTTCACAGGTATAAACGAGGAGGCGTCTCCTCCCTCTTGGAAGCCAAACCCCTCTGGGATTCTTCTACCTCAGGCGTTCTCTTCTGTTCTCACTTAAAATGGGAGCAATGCTTCCTTCTGACCTGCTCTCAGACACTTTCCCCTCTGTATTTCTGGGTGGAAGGAGCAGTGACTCGTGCAGAGGTGCAACAAGCAGTCACCTCTGAGGGTGGGTCATTAGGCTGCTTCCTGCATGGGGAGTGATTGAGTGGTCCTCTCATATCCGATGCGGAGATATCGCCGAATTATGCCCCCCCCCAAGAGGGGCTGATTGGAAGGAAGCAGCAAGCCCAGAGCAGGGACTCATGCAGAGATGTCCTCTCAGCCCAGATAACCCTGCTATGCCTTTACATTAGGAGTAACGGAATTAATTATTTGCACCTGATGCGGAGATACAGCAGAATTACCCACTAATTTGAGGGAGGCCATGCCAGAACAGTGACTCACACAATGATATAGTATTGAATCCCCTTGAGAGTGGGAATTTAGCTACATTGGGACTGACTGAATGATCCAACACCACCTAAAGCAAAAACGGGGTAGAATGGACATCATCAGGAAAAACTGATGTGGGAAAAACTGGACATCAGGAAAAACTTCCTGACTGTTAGAGCAGTACGACAATAGAACCCGTTACCTAGGGAGGTTGAGGGCTCTCCCACACTAGAGGCCTTCAAGAGGCAGCTGGACAGCCATCTGTCAGGGATGCTTTAGGGTGGATTCCTGCATTGAGCAGGGGGTTGGACTCGATGGCCTTGTGGGCCCCTTCCAACTCTACTGTTCTATGATTCTATGAATTACTTGTCACACAGTGGAGGGCTGATAGGAAGGAGTCGAGGCCAGGGCTGTGTCTCCTGCACAGACACAGCGGGCAGCCTCTTCTGTGGGTGAGTTCTTTGGCCTCTGCTAAGGGTTAGTTATGGACAGGAAGAGCTTTAAGCTAAAATATCTGGGTGGTTTTGGTTTTGGTCTCTGCCTTTGCTAAGGTTCCTTCTAGACTCCCTTCTATGACTCTCTGCCTCTTTCAGAGTCCCACCTTCCTACTTTTTATCTTCTCCTTCCCAGTAGCAGGAGGTTTAGGCTGTAGGTGTGGAGTGAGTGATACTCCAGGCACTCGTGGCTTCACACAACAGTTTATTAGTAAAGTAAAACAAGCAAGTAAGAGCTGCAAAAACGCAAAGTCTTTTACCCTGAGCTGTTTCTTTCTGCTCCTTCCATAAGCGCTGGTGTTTCTCTGGCTCTGGTCTGCTCCTGGCTCTCTCTCTCACACACACTTTTTTATACCCTCTTCCCCCAAAAGAGAAAGGTCCCACTTTGAGGAAAGGAAACTTCACTGGAGAAATGAAACTTAACCAGGGAATGAACCTTCACTGGAGAAATGAAACTCCTCCTCTCAGGGCTACCCTCTCCCAACAAAGAACTCCAGGCCTCTAGGTCTGAGTTTATTGCCTGGTCTTTGTAGGGTCTCAAAACGTCACAGCCTCTTCTGCCTGTGGCCCTGCCCACCCCTGGAACGCGGCCCCCGAGAGGTTCTGGGAAATGGAATCCGGCCCTCTGGTTCTGCATCCCCGCTATAAAGTTTTTGCGACGATTACTGAGAAAAACGAATACTCCAAAGCGCTGTGTCAATGCGAAGCATTACGAAGTTGTAGCTTCCGATCACTGAGTGTTAAACGAGCACATGAGAAGTCAGTGGCTGAGTGGAGTGTTTCTTTGCTTGGCTCTCTAGAGCTTCACACGCTTTGGCAGAACGAGGAGAAGGCGGCCGTCTCCTCGGGGAAGATCTACGATATCTGGCACCGGCGGCACGATTACTGGCTCCTGGCGGGAATCGTCACGTATCCTTTTTCCACGTGGGAGAAGGCGGAGAGGAGGCATCGGTGGGGAGAGAAGGGTGTGCCTGCGCTATGTTTAAGGCAGTTGTTTTGGCATCCAAATGGGCAAGAAGGTTTCTAGTTCTCATGGTGACGGAACAGGACAAAGGTAGCGTTGTGATGAAGGCCACGTCAGTGGGTTGGTAAAGAGTCTGGTATCTGCTCAAATGACACTTTTGCAGGAGGGGGGAGGGGTGGTTGAATCTCCACTGGCTGCCATTGGCTGAACTGCTCTGACGTCACAGAGGGACTGGTTTGCTTAGGATTAGGCTACTGAGTCCTGGGATGTGTAAGCTGGGAATGGGGAGGGGAGGTTTAAACCTCCCCACCCACCTAAAGTTTCCTCCTCCAGTGGAGGCTTTTCTTTTCTTCTTTTAGCTTGCAAATTTAGAAAAATAGAAGCCTTAAAAAAGAGGCTGTCTCCATCTCATTGAATCTGCAATAACGACCTGCTTTAAGACCCTCCTTTTTATTATTTAAAAATTATTCGTTAGGTGAGTTATGGTTCCATAAGCCCCGTGCATTTCCCTTGACGCTTCCGCCTGCCGCTCAGTCACGGCTACGCCCGTTGGCAGGACATCCAAAATGACCCCCGTTACGTCATCCTCAATGAGCCCTTCAAATCGGAGATCCACAAAGGCAACTACCTGGAGATGAAGAATAAATTCCTAGCTCGGAGATTCAAGGTCGGTTTCTGGGAAAGTCTTGGTATGTCGGTCAGTTTTAAAAAAGGGACGGATCAGGAAAGTTCCAGCTGGATAACTCTGTTATCAGCTATTACTCTTAAGGCACAATTCTGTGCATGGCAGGGGCATGCTGGAAGTTCTCTCTCGACATGCATAGCATTTAGGACTTTTTTGGTCTAAACATGCATAGGATTGTAGGACCTTTTTCTGTCTACACATGTAGGACTTTTGTCTAAACATGCATAGGATTGAAGGACCTTTTTCTATCTAAACATGCATAGGATTGTAGGATTTATTTCATCTGGATATGCATAGGATTGCACCCTAAGTACCTAAAACAAGCTTCCATGTAGAGAGGCAGTATGTCAGCCAGGATGGATCTATGTACACTGAGACAATTTGAGCTGCTGGTTTAGAGCAGGAAGTATTCTGTAAGCTCAAAAAGCTCCCTTGGCATGTCTCCTGTGCAATTGCCCCTGTGGAATGTAGATTTGGATTCATGTAAGATAAGAAAAGACTGGCTAGATCAAACCAAAAAGGTCCATCTTTTTGTTTGCAACAGTTGCTGGACATCCACAGGCAGGCTGTGAGTGCCATGGGCATCTCCTGTGTTGATTCCCCAGAAAATGGAACTGGGAGATCATGGAATCATAGAATAGCAGAGTTGGAAGGGGCCTACAAGGCCATCGAGTCCAACCCCCTGCTCAATGCAGGAATCCACCCTAAAGCATCCCTGACAGAGGGTTGTCCAGCTGCCTCTTGAATGCCTCTAGGGTGGGAGAGCCCACAACCTCCCTAGGTAACTGATTCCATTGTTGTACTGCTTTAACAGTCAGGAAGTTTTTCCTGATGTCCAGCCAGAATCTGGCTTCTCCATTCAGCTTTTGTAGTAAATAACTTTCAACAGACCCTGTCCTCCTCCTCCTCCTCCTCCTCTTCTTCTTCACCCTCCCCCTCCTTCTCTTCCTCCTTCTTCTTTTCTTCCTCTTCCTCTTCCATGAATCTGTCTAATCCACCCTTAAAGCCAGGGGTTGGAAGCATGCCTCCCACCGGTTCTATGCCCCGCCTGCTGCTTCTCTCCGGAGAGTCAGCGTGGCCTGGGTCCAGGTGAGGCGTGACCCCTGTCCTCTTCATGTTTGGCCTCAGTTGCTGGAGCAGGCGTTGGTGATTGAGGAGCAGCTGCGCAGGGCCGCGTACCTCAACATGACCCAGGACCCAAATCACCCGGCTATGGCCTTGAACGCCCGCCTGGCTGAAGTGGAGTGCCTTGCAGAAAGCCACCAGCACCTCTCCAAAGAATCTCTGGCTGGGAACAAGCCTGCCAATGCCGTCCTTCATAAAGGTGGGTCCTCCTCGAGAGGAGACTGTCTGTCCTCCTCTCCTCACCCCTTCTCCTGTCCCAGTTGTATCAGTGTCTGCAAAGAAAGGATATGAGTGCTCACGTTTTGTGTCACTGTGGCATGCCCCACCAGCCAGCAAAGAATCTTTTCCCCCTCATGGGAAATACGTGGGCCTCCAAGCATTGCTGGACCTCAACTGCCATGAGCCATAGCCAGCATGGCCAATGGTCAGGTATGATGGGAGCTGCAGTCCAATAACATCTGGAGGGCCATACATCCCTGGATGACGAGGCCACTGGCCAAGTGATCCACCTTAAAAAAAAAAGAGAGAGAGAGAGAGAGAGAAGGATTTATGTAGCTAGGAGAGGAGAGTTTGCAGGGTGAGGGCCCCTGAATGGTGTGTGATACATTTCTGTGTCACAAGCTCTGTAGATCACCATTTCTGGTTCCTGTCGTTGCCTTGTGTTGTAGCCAACAGTTGCAGGGTTCTGCTATGGGCCAGTCTTTAACAGAGATCTGAATCGGTCAGGTTTCAAAGACCTCAGGCAGGAATAGATCAGCACCATGGAAAGCTCTGAGTGGTGCTTGGGCTGGAAGGCAAACAGAGCTGGCTGGCTGTTGCCCCCAAAAGGAGCAGAGCAAAACTGAGCCTTAAATAAGATTTTGGCTGCCTTTAGGCTGGTTGGCGCCACCTCCATACTGACTGAGGCATTGTCTCTTAAAGGGGCCAGGCCTGTTTTAGTAATCCCTGAGGATGGTAATGTGACCTCCTCTGGAAGCAGGAGAGGGGTCTTTCCCAGGGGACATGGAAGCCTCATGATGCCTTTCTGTATCCTCTCCCTGAATCATTGACTCTGAAGCCTGAGGATGAGTCTTCATGTCCTGTTCCATGACAACTTTTTGTATTTCACAGGTTTGGGGCCACGTGTCTTTTTAAGGTGCCACGTGTCCCTCTCTTGGTTCTACATCAAACCCACCCAGTTCTCATAGAGAAGTGTGGTGTGACGGGATTCTGAGAGAGTGAGACAAAATTTGGGAAATTGATGGACATGTTTTTTATAAAGAAAATCTAACCAGAGCCCTGCGCACATAGCATTTTAGAAGAAATCACCAATGTTTTGCCTAGTGCATGGGGCAGAAGCTTGAGTTACCTAATTGCTGAATGTTTGTGTTTTTAAAACAACATGTAGATATTAGAAATAATTATAGAGGATCAGTTTTCTCCATTTCTGCCCTATAATTACTCTGTAGTATTGCATTTTGCTCCATTTTTCATCTGGCAAGAAAGAGTATTTTGGAATACTGGTAATTAAAACCAATGCACGCACCCTGCTTTCTCAAATGCATTTTCTTCCGTTTGTATTTTTTCCAAAAATGAACAAACTATTTTTGCAGTCTGTGGGAGCACCAAATAGATAGGGCAGACAAAATGTATTTACTTCCCTAAACCACATCTCCCCCCCCCCCGCCCATCCTTTTAGGTTGGGACAATAATAAACACCCAAATTCACCTTTGAAAGGCGCACCTGCTTCCCCCACAAAACCCAAGTACATTCTGGAAATACATCACCAGACAAACCATGGATGCAAACTTGATCAGTTCTGCTCTAGCAAATATTTTTGAGGATCCAGAACTCCATAACTTGGGGGGAAGTGGAGATGGGAAATTCAGGAGGATCCATAGGAAATCTCTGCCCCCGTTCCAAGCTGTCGCACACCTAACAGGTTTCCCCGAAGGGAAGGTGTGCACTTCCATTGTGAGGAAGTGTGGGAAATGGCCCAGTGTTCACTGTGTTTTGAGAAATGCTCTCAATGGAACACTTGAAAAGCCGGGGGGCGCTTTTTAATTGCTCGTCCTTTTTAAGAATCTGTTATTCAGCTTTTGGTTTCAAAAATTCATGTTTCTAGTCCTTTTGGTTGCGAAGGTACTGGGAACCTCCAGATGGAGAGCTGCTGGCACTACCGATCGAAACGCATTGGGCCGGCTATTCTTCCTTAGCTTATTCCCCACCCCACCCCATGGTAAGATAAAAGGCAGAAGTGGTCATGGGGAAACACAAGAGCATTATATGTAGATGACAATGTCCAGAAACTTCACCCCACAAAATTCTGTGAATACGGCAGGGTGATGGTGAGATTAAAAGGCTCTTTTGGAAGCAGATATGGAAATGTCCATGGGGTTAATATTTGGTGAAATCTTTGAAATCAGATGGGCGGCACAATAATAAGATGTATCGGTAGTCGGGGGCTAAATTCAGAACTTCTGCGTTGTGATTAGGTTCTTCCGGAAGTCACTTTTTATTTTCACTGCACCTTCTGCGAAATCAGTGTTAAGTGGCCAGCTGCGCCTGCCACGGCCGTCGTTTTATGAATGGGCAAACCCGCTCCCAGGGGGCAGCCATTTTGTGAGGGTGCCCATGATTCCCTCCAAATTCCCAATGTTCCCACTGGGCCAAGAAGCTTAAGAATGAGACATCCTTGCGCTTTGGGGGGTGACGTTCATGTTTGCATCCCAGTCCTCAACCAGCTGGAAGAGCTTCTGAGTGACATGAAGGCCGACGTGACTCGGTTGCCCTCGATGTTGTCCCGTATCCCGCCTGTCGCCGCCCGCCTGCAGATGTCCGAAAGAAGTATCCTGAGCCGCCTGACAAACCGGGGAAGCGACCCAACCATCCAGCAGGTGAGCGGTGCCCTCAAAGAGCGTGAGGCGCATCCACGCGCCCACACAGAATGCGCTCCATGTCCTCCGGGAAGCCTTCTCCCTAATCCCAGATTTATTTCTTTTTGTGGCTGGTTGTGGTTAATAGTGACGGAAATGGCAAAGTCAAACCAGTAACTCTTCACGCTTGATTCTGGTTTCGGTTGGGACTGACATTCTTCAAGTTTGAAGCTCAAGCCTTTTTCTCCTTCCTCTTTTTCCCTCCCACTCAGAATTTGGATTGCAACTTCCTTGGGGCAGGGACCTACTATTTTTCTTTTTTTTTATGGCGGGGGGCTGATGTTTTTCTGTGCAGAACCTTGTGCATTCCTGGTGCTTAAAAAAACCAATAGTGTGATATTGTTGGTAATCGTTCCTAAATATTATCCCCCTCTCCCCGGTTTTTCAAGGCCTCCTTTGGCTCCTCCCAGATCTACAGCAGCAGCTTTGGGCCAAATTTCCGTGGTGCGGGACCAGGTGGGATCGTGAACTACAGCCAGATGCCCCTGGGACCTTACGTGACGGGTGAGTTGAGCCTTCTGGCGCTTCCCCGTTTCTCTCTCTCTCTCTTCTCTTAAGAGGACAAATTTTAAAGTGGGGGCCATGAGCCGAAAACCAAAAGGCATTGGGCAAGCTGGCTGTTTTCTCTCTTATTAATAGATATTTAGCCGTTTTCGAGAGTTTCTTCTGAAGTTCTCAGTTGCTACGAGAGGTAAGGTCCTGCTTATTACTCTCTGATAAACCACGTACTGTCGTTTTCTCTTCGGGCAGGGTGGGGTGTAGGTGGGTGACCGGCTTTGGGGTGTCAACAACGCAAGAAACCTTGCTTAATCCTCTTGAGTTTTAGGGTCCCGTTCTAAGCGCTCTGAGTTTTAGGGAGCAGTTCTAAGCTCACCTGGAGGCTGTCCTGCTTGGAATCAGCGGACTGGATTGTGCTGCATGTCGATGAATCCATGAAATGAGCTGGTTGCATTTTCATAAGTGGAGACGATGCTTGTGAAGCGAAAAGCATCTCTCTCTTCCTATTTTGCTTCCCTGGTGGGGCGCTTGGGGTCCACCCGTGTTTCGTAGCAGGCATCTGGTTGGATCCAGACTCAGTCGTGCTTAGAGTAGACGCATTGAAGTGAATGGGGCACGCTAGTCATGACTAAAGTCCCATTGGTTTCAATGGGTCTGCTTGAGCCTTTCTTTACTTGGACGGCAACTCCCAGAATTGCCTTTCAATCCATCTGGAAGGCTCTGGGTTGGGGAAGGCTGCTCTACTCCAAACATGACTAAGTCGGCATCTGACCCATTGTCTTTTAAGGTGGGGCTTGAGAGCGGAAGCAGTGGAGGCTGGTGGCACCGGTTCTGGTGGGGCTGTGAATTCATTCTGTGTTTTACACCTTGGAATAGCTTCGCACCTTGAGTAGCTCCTTTAGAGTTCTAACTGGTTCTGATTGAAACCCGGAGTGGATTCGTCACCCCACTGACATCGGAGCCACCAGCCTCCACTGCTCCAAGGATCTATGTGTGTGTGTGTGGCGGGGTATCCATTGTGCCCCCTTCCATTTACACTCACAACAGATGGGAGTAGGCCCAAAATTACCCAGTGAGCCTCACAGCTGAGTGAGGATTTGAACCCAGTTCACCCAAGTATCAGCCCAAAACGTTATGCTCTACTGTTCTGGGAAATAGGTCACTAAGGCGGATTTAGGGTGGATTCCTGCATTGAGCAGGGGGTTGGACTTGATGGCCTTCTAGGGCCCTTCCAACTCTACTATCCTATGAGTCTATGAGGTTGGGGTGGGGTGGAGGGTAGGACAGCAGGCTTCCTTTTGAGTTGGGGTAGGCAACTTGATGCCCTTTAAATATTTTGGACTACAACTCCCATCATTTAAGAATACAAGAAGAGCCCAGATGCTGGATAAGACCAAGGGTCCATCTAGTCCAGCACTCTGTTCACACAGAGGCCAACCAGCTATCGGCCAGGGACCAACGAAGCAGGACATGGTGCAACAGCACCCTCCCACCCATGTTCCCCAGCAACTGGTGTACGTAAACATACTGCCACTGATACTGGAGGTAACACATCGCCATCAAGACTAGTAGCCACTGATAGCCTTCTCCTCTAGGAATTTATCCAACCCCCCTTTAAAGCCATCCAAATTGGTGGCCATCACTACATCTTGTGGTAGTGAGTTCCATAGTTTAACTCTGCACTATATGAAGAAGTCCATCCCTTTATTTGTCCTGAATCTTCCACCCATCAGCTCTATGGGAGGACCCTGTTGGGTTCTAGTAGTATTGAAAAGGAGGGAAATGTCTCCCTCTCCACATTCTCCACCCTAGGCATCATTTTGTCCACCTTTATCTGGTCTCCCCTCATACTCCTTTTTTCCCCAAGCTAAACAATCCCAGTTGTTGCAACCTTCCCTCATAGGGGAGATGCTCCAGCCCCTTCATAATTTTAGTCACCCTTTTCTGCACTTTTTCCAGCTCCTTAATATCCTTTTCTTAGGTGTGGTGACCAGAACTGGTTCCTGCCATGATAGCCAATGAGAAGGGTATTGTGGGAATTTTAGTCCAAAACATCCAGCCTGAATTTGGTTGACTAGCCCTACTTTTAACTATCTCCATAGGGGCTGCCATTTTAATGGGGGACAAAAATACTAGATTGTCTTCTTTGTGCCTTACGTTTGTGTCCTGTCCTTAGTTTCTAAGGCACAAGGGGGTGTCTTAGTTGGTTCTTGCCCAAGGGAGCGAAACGACCCCTCCGAAAAGTTTAACTAGCCATTTCATCTCCTCTGGCCACCCTGGGAAATGGAGTTCAGCCCAGATCGCCAACAGAGAATCCTCAGTAAGGATGTCACGTGTGCCCAACTGGGTCCGGGAGTCCGGCAGACCCCCAGTGTCTGTTTCCCCAGACCCTTTTTTTAAAAAAAAAAATTAAATTTTTTTTATTTTATTTTCTACAATACTTAAACATACAACATTACCATTAAAAAGAACAACATACTACATAAATGTTGAGTAAATGTTGAATACATAATATCATATCTGAATAACATAATCAAACTTAACATATAAGTGCACCCCCCCACCTCGGGATCTCATTCCTGATTCCAAAATCTCATACTTTCCTCTGCTGGCGGTTTCCCACTTCCCTTAGAAAACACAAATGTTAGGAACTGTTTCCAGATTCCTTCAAAATCATTTGATTTAGCTATACCTCTTCTCCATTTAATATTACTTGTCAATTTATCGTTAATAGCTATATCCCATACTTCTTTGTACCATTCTTCAATAGAATATTCCCCTTGAATCTTCCAGTTCCTAGCTACAATCAATCTTGCTGCAGTCAGCAAATTCGTTATCAATTCCTTAATTTATTTTTTACATTTTAAATCTTCAAATAGTGACAGTAATGCAACTTTTGGTGTTCGTTCTATCTTCATTCCCACAATTTCTTCAATCTCCAAAAACACCATCTTCCACAATTTTTGTACATATTTGCATTCCCACCACATATGTAAATACGTTCCTTTTCCCCCACATCCTCTCCAACAATTTGCTGACTGCTGATTATTTATCTTGTTTAATCTAACCGGGGTTAGGTACCACCTCCATATAATTTTAAAGTAATTCTCTTTTATTCTTACTGACATATTTCTCAATGCTCTTTGTTTCCATTGTCCCTCCCAGCTCTGTTGTCCTATTTGTACATTCAAATCTGTCTCCCAAACCATTTTACCTGAACTATCCATCAACCCTTTCTCCACCAATATTCTATATATTTCACTCATTAACCCTTTTGACGCTATTCTTTTTCCCTTATCATTTTCTTTCTTAACTATTAATTCCTCAAACTTCGTCAATTCTCTACAATCTCCATTTTCTCTTACCCACTTTTTAGTCCACTGTTCTAATTGCCAATAATTTAACCAAGTTAATTTTTTATCTTTTAAAACCTCTTCCATATCCTCTCTTGTATTCATTTCTCTTAACCATTCCCTTAATTTCATTTTATTTTTTTCTATTAAAACTTTACTTAATCTACTCTTTACTTCCTCTGGGAAATTCTTTAACATTATCACCGGTGATAAAGGTGAGTTGCTCGGAAGCAGCTCCCCTTTATATTTACTCCAAATTTCCCAGTGAAACCTCAAGAGCAGGTTGCCGATACTTTCCACCCATTTTTTTTCCCTTCGCTAAAAAATACATTTTCCAAATTAATCTCTATATTACTTGTAGTTTTATCATCCATCCAATCTAATTCTCCTATTCCTATAATTGCCTCCACAATATGTCTTAACCTATTAGCTACGTAATATAGTTTAATATTTGGGAGACCCAATCCTCCCGTTTTTTGGCTTAAATACCATTTATTCTTATTTACCCTCGCGTTTCCCCAGACCCAACCTAGTGGTCTTGGTGCGCGCGTGGGCCCCGCTTGAGCACCTGTGAGACCATTAGAGCGCTCAGCAGTTCTCCATCCTCACACCGAAATTGCACACTTCCCCCCTGTGGGAAAAACAGGGCAATTCCCGGAGCTTCTGGAAATTGCGCACTTCCCCGTTACATCAACGGCAGCCAAAATGGCCCCATTTACTCAAGGGGTGAGTGGAGCAATGAGCATTGACACAGGGTGGCAGAAGTGCGCAATTTTAACAGGAGGGCGGCTTGCCAAGTGCTCGCTGGGCCAAGCTGAGCCTCAGGAGAGGCTCATGCAGCTCGTTGAGCAAAGATGGGCAGTGGCGGTGACAGGGCAAGCATCTGTCGTGGCGCGCGCAGGTGAGTTCGCCCAGCCCTAAAAACATCGATTTACAGGATTCTTTTTTGTGGGGGAAAGCCACCGTGGTTAAAGTGTGTTGTGTTACTGACGTATGTCTGTTTTGAGCATATGCAAGAGGGACTTGACCAAGGGTACTGGGGATGTCCGAGAATCCCACAACAGAATCAGACAAGTTCAGACGTCTACAAATCCAACCCACGGATTCCACCACGGAGCTACTTTCTCCCGAGTTGCACGGGTCCTGCAGACGTGCGGACCGGTTTTATTTCTTTCATAGAATCATAGAATAGCAGAGTTGGAAGGGGCCTACAAGGCCATCGAATTCAACCCCCTGCTCAATGCAGGACTCCTTTCTGGATTTTTTTCTTTCTGGAATCTTTCCGGACTTTTACACAAATTTAGTCATAGGAAAATATGTAAAATGAATGAAAATGTGTATTTGACCCTCTTAGCCTCCTTTTCCCCAAGCTAAACAATCTCAACTGTTGTACCTTCCCTCATAGGGAAGATGCTCCAGCCCCTTAATCATTTGAGTTGCCCTTTTCTGCATTTCTTCCAGCTCTATAATATCTTTTTAAAAAAAAATATGGTGGCCAAAACTGTAGGCAGTATTCCAACTGTGGTTGCACAATAGATTTATATAAAGGCATACTGGCAGTTTTATTCTCAGTTCCTTTCTGGGTTCCCAACTCTTGTGTTTTCATTGTAATGCTAATGCAGGAATGTGCAGCTGTGTGTGTGCATGCGCACATATGCGTACATGTGGGGCTCATGTGCTCCTTGATCTCTCCCCTTACCATTCCTTCCTGTCAGCTCAGAGTCTAGAAATAAAACCCTGCGGTGAAAAAAACAGTCTGGTTCAATGTGTGCCCCTTCCAGTGCTTTGGCCTACAACTCCCATCAGCCCCAGGCAGAAGTGCTGGAGATTGTGGGCTAAAATATCTGATCCCTGATCTAGAGGTGTGTGTGTGTGTGTGTGTGTGTGTGTGTAGGAATTGGTGGTTAGCAAAAAAGGTTAACACCGTCTGGACAAAAAGCACTATTAAGTTTTGTTGTTTTCAGCAGGAGACCATTCAGGGCCACGGTGTCACCTCCTGAGGGTGTTGGGCTTGTGTGTGCAGACAGTTTCCACTAGCTGGGAGGTGGGTGGGCGGGTGGGGGAACACCAACATTTAAATTGGCCTTCGCCAAGCCGGTTCCTTTCAGATGTGAAGGGCTCCAACTCCCATAACTCCCAGCCAACGTGGCCATTGGGAGTTGCCATAGGGAGTCCCATTGATGGGACTTGCAGTCCAACGCCTCTGGAAGATGCTGTGTTGGTGGAGCTAAAGAGTCTATCTTGATATATTTTGAGCTTGCATTGCAAAAGGGTGCGTATTGCGATTGCTGTTTCATGTCTCACAATAATGCTAGTGACGCCGTTCCATGGCTGAACGGTCAAATATTTTCTGTTTAGGGGAAACTGGATCTGTAGCACAATGGTTTTTCATAGGGGTCACTCTGCATGCAGACCCAGCGAGCTGGTCAGAAAGGGTGGTATCCCTGAGGAGTAAACTGATGGTGTTCTGGATCATGGGCAGAGTGCGCAGCGCATAGCGGAAACCCAGTTTGCCGTATACCTAGGCCTTTCATTGGGCCTGTTCAGACAACACGCTAAGCCATGGTTAGGCCGCTGACCCTTTTGCGACAAATGGTTAGTGAACGTGTTTAAACCATGGTTAGGGAGCCACCACGGTTAGGAATGGTTCACACGACGCATTAAGTCATGGTTCACATGACATGCGAAGCCATAACGTTCAGCTCAAAATGCTTATCCACTGTGGCTTAGCATGTTGTCTGAACAGGGCCATTGAGACTGGTGTGGGCATTGGTTACGTGTTCGCATTTGGATCCCACTCTTTTGGGAAGAGCCCAGACTTGCAAGGGTTTGTGAGAACATCCAGCGCTCAGGTGTTTCCCATTCAAGCAATTTGATTCCAGGTACCCTTCAAGTCCACAACTGCTTAGCTTCAACACTGCCAGAGCACTGGATGCTCCTGGGTCAATCTTCCCCAACTTCCGCCCCTCCAGATGTGTTGGACTGCAATTCCCATCATGTCCTGAAATGATGGGAATTGCAGTCCAACACATTCAGAGGACACTTGGTTGCAGAAGGCTCTTTTAGAGCATTCACCAGCCCTGTGTCCATACCCCCATGTTTAGTCTCTGCCGGGTTTCTCCGTCTCCCCTTGTTCTCTCTGCACGGTGAGGTGGGTGTTTTACCCCTCTGGTGAGGAGGCCTCGCAGCCCCGTTCTTTCCGCTCTAGGCCTCAGCAGTTGAGTCACGCTGTATTTCTGTCCTGTTTGAAGCTTGACTCCTACAATACATGCCATGTGGGGCTAGACATCTGTCTGCTTGCTCCAGCAAGTGACGGCCTGTCTCCTGATGGAGTGAAGTCTTTGGATTTGCACGTTCAGTATAATCATCCCCACTTTTTGATGCGGAACCCGTCAGACCTGGGGGCTGGATCTGGATTTATGTTGGACCAACAGTGCTCTCAGATGTGTCCTTCCCATGGTAGTCCCTCCAGCCCCCTGAAAATGCCACATGGAGAATCAGGAGACCCCGCTGCATGGGGTGAGCTGTAGAGTAGAGGAAAGAGGAGATACCCCCCAAAATAGGCGGAAGGAGCTTCTGCAAACAGACTCCTTCTTCTTTCAGCAGGTCCCTTCCCCTCGCAGAAGACAGATCCTGGACCCGTACCCAAGTATTTATTTGTTACATTTATATACCGCCCCATAGCCGAAGCTCTCTGGGCGGTTTACAAAAGTATTTAGTGATCGTGACCCACCTAGGCTCCGGCGCTTGACAGAAGCCCTTCAGGCCAGGGATGTGACCCCTTTCTTCTTTGATCTTTCAGCGACACCCAACGGGCCGCTCCCGAGCCACCCCGAGAAAAAGGTCCCCGAGTCCTTGAAAGACAGCTCATCCTTTGACTGCAAAGGACGGCACCACGACATCATCTGCATTGAAGATTAAAGGCTCGCCCCGGCGCCTCTGGGTTTGCCGCGTCCATCTCTCAAAAGTGTTCTTCGGAAAGAGGACAAAACACCCTCCAAGGCCATTTCACAAACTTCTTTGGCCGGCGGCGTTTCACTTCCTTGTACCTTGGCTTTTCTTTGGCACTTTCTTATTGAAGACTTGAAGAGTTTGTTGGCTGGATCATGTGATGAGGGGCCTTCAGCTTTCACCTGGCTCTTGTCCTCCCTTCATAGGCACACGTATTCACCTGGAGGGGGTGGGGTGGGCTGGAAGTGGGTCCCCACCCCCACCCCAGGACGTGTGCCAATCAGAGGTCAAGTGGAGCATCTCACGAATTTCTGCCCAGTCTGCCCTTGGAGAAGGTACATGTTCACTCTGGTGACAAGTGGTGAACAAGCCGGGTTGGGTAGGTTTAATGCTGCTGTTGTGTGGGGGTGTGGAAGGAGGGGGAGGGAGGGATTGGGGGGGGGGCTCTGAACTGAGGTTTGGGCCCCAATCCAGGCACGTGCTCAACACCGGGGACACAGCCCACATTGGCTAAAAAAAGCCATCTGAGTTTGGGAAACCGTTGCTGCAAAATTCAGGAGCAGAGAGTCACTGGTGGGGGCTATCCCGCCAAGGACATCCATTTTAAACTCCCATTGATTTCGGTGGGAATTAATCATTTACGCCATTCTGTCTCCCATTGAAGTCAATAGGGCTTCAAGTGCTGGTCTGGGGTGTGCTCACGGTGTAAGGAATTGGGGGATTCTGCAAAGGCTTCGATAATGAGGGATGTAGAAGTGCCATCGAAGCCTGGTTCGCATGCTTTGATTTCTCTATGCTCAGTGACTGGCTGCACAATGCAAGACCTGACTGCGACCCAAGCAAAACAAAAACCCTTTCAAAGTGACCCGAAAGCGCTGCAAGTGACTTTTAGGGATGGGTGAATCTGACAATTTGGATTTCTCTCACGTCTCGTTTTTCCAATTTTAAGTTCGTCCCAAACTTTGGTATATTTCTTTTTTTCAAAGTTCACATGAAAATTCGCAAACCATTTTCGTGTGCTAGAACACGCCTTTTTGCAAGCAATTTCCCCCCGACAAGGATCCGTCTTTGAACATTATTTTCATGGATGGATGCATTTTCGTCTGTGCTTTCCCCGAATGTTCCCAATTCTGGCAGACATTTTTCGACTGGAGAAATCCATTGCAGCATTCAGAGAAGTCCAAATTTGGAAGGAGAGCTGAGTTTTGCTTCGTGTATTGGTTTCAATGTGAGAAATTGGGTAAGTTCACATTAGAATGCGAACTGAAGAATTTCTCCCCCATCGCTACCTGCACGGCATCATTGGATGCGGTCAGTTATCATCGGAGGAGTATAGATGCGTGAACCAGGCCTGAGTATACAGTCTTCGAGCGCAGAGGGCTCCTGTAATGGTGGGAACTGGGCACCGCTACGTCCTGCCAGTATTTCAGTGCCACAAACCTCCACACAAAACCATCTGAAGAGACCATTTCTAAAGTGGATTCCCAAGGGCAAACACCTGAAAACATCCATCTACTGGGGGTGGTCTGATTTAGTTATCCCCACCCCACCACTACCAGAGGAAGAGGCCTTCTGTAAGCCAGACAGCTCTGCCGGTAGACGCTCCCTTCGCCTGATTTTTGGGAATTGCCGTTCCCCCCACACCGCAGGTCACTCCATTCATCAGGGTCTCCTGACCCTCTAAGTAGCATGTTCAGGAGACTGGGTACCATGGGAAGGAGGGGGTGAGCAGGAAATTCCACTGCTGCTGCTTAAACTTAAATCTGGATCCAACTTCTGGTTTCCCCCCCAAATTAAGGCTGCTGTATACAGCGGTGTCTGATCCTGCGTCTAACCTTGAGTCTAATCTACGTGGAGCCCAGTTTGGGGGTTCTTTATTTTGCCCCCTTGCAGCTAGCACTAGCAGAACACCACAGGACAGGGGAGCACAAGCCGAGGGTCCCGGGGCCCAGAAGGTCCTCTCATGGGCAGCACACGAGACGTGTCCTATTAGACTTCTAGACCTTTGGGACCCCAGAGATTTGGAGGCACCATTTCAACGACACTTCCAGTCTCTAAAAAAGTAGGGGTTCAACCTGCCCCCCCTCCTGCGTGTAGGGTTGGCCAGAAAGGAAAAAAGGCACTTTCCTCTCCTCTTCCTCTCCATTGCAGAATTTCCTGTTATACCCTTAACTCTGCCCACCAGCCAATGGTTAGAGCAGTGGTTTTCAGAGCCATTCCACCACCACCACCATCAGTAATAAACTAATAAAGAGCCTCTTTTAGGGACTTGCCCCAGTGTCATTCGAGGGGATTGTGACCGGCCAGTATTTCACTGGTTTGAGCCAAACAATCGTAATATTCAACTAACCAAGACCCCAGTTTTAAAAGCCAGAGCGCTTGGTTCTGCCCCAGAGTTTCAACTTCCTGTGCCACCTCCGCCTCCTGACTTGCTACTTCCTCCCTGCCACGGCTGCTCCTGAAGGTGTTCGGGAAATCCATACTTGGCGACTGGATTTGACTTCTCTCCACCCTTTCAATGCTCCATATTATAAAAGAATAATGATGTGCGGAAAAAAGTTGGAATTTCACCGCTGGTGAGACGCATTTGATTCCTGAACGTGAGCCATGGGGCTGTTGGGGGAAGGGGGGGTGAATAAGGAAAGTGTTTTAAGCTACTTTGCCATATCGCTTTTCGGATTTTATTTGTGTGATACCAGCAAGCGGGACAAGCAAAGCAATGCTCTTTTTTCTAGGAGGCCTTTCTGGAGAGTTTCTAACCCACCCAAACTGTGCTTCTCCCCCGATCCCCTTTGTATTCTGTGAATGTTGGAAAGGGTTTTGTTTTCCTGTTTTTAATTTTATTTTTGTGTTTTAATAAATCATTTTGAAAAGGAATGTGAGATAAAGGCCAGATTCTTCTTCTCCGGGTTCAGTTAGCCTTCTGGTGCCTGGAAGGCAGCAAGAAGCACGTAGACAGAAATTATTCCGGGGTAATGGTGAGCCAGGGTTTGTTATGATGACTATAAAAATGCCCAGGATCATCCATGGTTTACAGACCGCAGCCAACCTGGAGTCAGAAAACACACTTTGAAGTTGGATTTGCAAACCAGAGCAAGGGCATACAGTCACCTGCTGTTGCATCCGAGCCAACAGATGTCATTAGGTCTTGGCTAAGGAATGGAACAGAATCTGGGTTCTTGGAGAAAGAGGGTAGGGGAAGAGAGTTTCTGCACAAGCCAGGCGGCAGCCGATGAAAAAGCTTCCCTGTAAGGAATCTGGGATAAGAACACCAAATGTCCAAGCTGTATTCCGAGATCACTGCAGCCGTCGTATAAATTCCCCAGGGGAATCAGGAACGGAGACCAAAGCACATGCCTTTGGGATGAATGGGATTTGCTGCATCTGGTTCATTCAGGGCAGCAGATGCAGTGCTGAAATTGTGTTGGGACTGTACCACTTCGGATTGCACGGGGGAGCTGGTGCTACAGGGTGGAACAATGTTGCACGTAGAAGAGCTTCTCCTGGCCACAACCCACAGTCTAGCTTTTGATGTGCAGAGAGCATTCAGTCAGGCGAGCCTTCCCACGCTGCACCCCCGCAAGCAATCCAACACCAATTTTATAATTGTCAATGTTTTGCATGACCTCCACACAAAAGGGGGGGGAAAAACACTGAAATAGCACCCAGCAGAGACACTGCGACGCAGAAGAGGCAGATTTTTCGAATGCCTCTTTTGCTGGCCCCGAAAGGAACTACTGAGGCCACTCATGTTGTGCAGGATTGAGGCCCTGTGTATTCCTTCCCCTCTTCACATTCCACACATTCTTCCTATTTGCCTTCCAGATGTTGTAGGATTCTCATTGGCCTCGGCAAGTGTGGATGGCCATAACGTAAGCATCAGGCCTGGCAATGAACCTTTGGGGCTGTTCCAAATGGCTAGGTGTCTTCCTTTCCGTGGTCCGCTCATGGATGGAATCATATTTCTTTTAGGAATGTACAATAATTCCCTTCCACTTGCGCTACTGCGCATTGGCGCTCATGCAACTTGCTTTAATGCAGTTGTGCAGCTGTGCATTAGTGCAAATCTTTCCCCAATAGTACAAAATAACAACAGTCTGCAAATCTCAGGGGGGGGGGGGAAAACAGGTCAGGTTCAAAGAAATCCAAACTGATTTGATTCTACTGTGGCTTTCTCCTCCATCTCCAGTGGGGAGAGGACATAACCCCCCTCAGTCAAGTGGAATCCTTCTGCTCCGGGTTTGTGATGCATTGTCAATGTCTTTTTTATTAGTAGTATTTATTTTTAAAGCGGTTGTTTTGCCAGCTGCAAGCTCTCAGCGCCCGGGGAATCTTTAGTGACAGCAAACAGCCGTTTCTCTGCAAACTTGGAAGGAGATGGCTGAGGAAAAGAGACAAATGTATGTCTGAAGGCTTTGGAGAGAAGCAAAAGGTCAGGAGCTGGGCACTTTCCCTTGGGTCTTGCGATTTAGATGGCTCAAGAAGAGTCCGTAGGGATTGCCCAGTCCTCCTCCCCAGCTACTTTCATGCTGCAGGAGTTTGAAGCATACAGGGAGATTAATCCAGATGTCTTGGACTACAACTCCCATACTCCCACAGCCAGCAAATGATCAGTAGTTCGGGGAAGGGGGTGTCTGACCCCCAGACCTGAGGTTATCAGTTATCCCACATTGGCTGGGTCCAAAATTCCTATGGCATTAGGCTTGCAGTCACCCCTTTCTGCATCGGACAGAGGAAGTCATTCAGGAAGTGTTAGTTTCGGGTGCAAAATACATGAATAAGGAAAGACTCCTGTGAACCCAAGTCTCCAACTTCAGAGCAGGCTCCCTGCTGCTTCTCCGCATGGCCCACTGTTCTGGCTCTGGCTCCTTCCAATCCACGCGGGGTGATTCATTTTGCTGTGCAATTGTTATCTGGTGCAATCAGCCCAATGACTCTCAACACACAAGTGCGGCAAAATGAGCCAGCCTCCAAAGAGGGTGTCTGTTGCATCTCTGCATGCTTCACCATAGAGGAGAGCCTCATTCCCATCACCTGTTTTGCCCACACTTAGCAAAATGGTTCAGGTAAGACCAGAATAGCTTGATGATTGAGCCGCTCTTCTACCTTGATTGCATCTCTATCCCTTACAATTTCACTGGCTTCTTCTGGCTTTTCAGGTTAGATGTGATATTCTTTCTTTGGTGTTTCAAGTCACTTGCTATTTCTTCTCCTGCTCCTTTGTCTATAGTCAGATGGCTTCTTAAGGAATCTTTTCTTTCATTCACTGTGACGTCCTTCTGCTGAGTGCCTGATACTTTTCATCTTTTGGAAAAGGCATTTTGTGGGTCCATTTCTCAGTAACCCCTAAATTGCGTGCCAGAAATAAAAAGGGAAGAATTTTGCCTCTTCGTCAAGTTTCCTCAACCTTAATATCCTTGCAAATTACATGAATACGGGAAACTTTTTTCAGCACTCTGGTTTAACTGGTGTCTATGAGATGACGCATGTGAAAGGCATGGCTGCCATTAATGTGTCATGGTGGATCAGCACACCAGAGTCTGCTGTTACTTCTGTGTTGCCGCAGTAAGTGAAAGACTGCATGGCTGTATTTGCCAAGCTTCTTGTAACTCAGCCACTCACCTCGTCAATTAAAATTTGGGAATCACTTCATTTCAGCACTCAGTGGGTTTACCTTTTATGAGTTTCTGGCATTGAGGGGAATGAAATCACACTTAGCAGAGTCCACCCGTTACATTTCTGTATGAGTTAACAGTTCTGGGCATGCTTTGTGATGCAGAGATGCAACAGGTAACCTCCTAAGGCAACAAGTAATTCTACTGCAGCAGGAGATTAAATGATCCATTGGAGTCGAGGTAGAAACGTGGTGGAGCTGTCCGTCTCCCAGCAAAGATCGACTGGAATTTGAAGGCGACGAGGCCCAGAATGGTAATCCGCACAGCAGGCAGCCTCAGGGGAGCCTTAAATTATTCATTTCTCAAGGTACACTAGCAGTTCTCAGAGAGTTGTCTTGAGTCTCACAGCTGTCAGCCTAAAGGCAGGTCCTTCATTTCCCACTTTATGCAGCGTGCCTAGAAATCACAATTCATCACAGTAACTCTAGGCATTGCTGGACATTTAAAAGATGCGGGGTCTAGGCCCTTAAGACACAAATCTGCATAAAATTTGCATATTCCAATTTATATCTATATACCCCAATTTAGAAATAATTACCAAGAAATGATTTAAATTTCACAGGAAGCAAAGGCAGGCAATTGCTCTCTTGTCTGAATAATCTCAAATAATACAAATTATTTCATTAATTTGCATCCTGACCTAGAACATCACAAGAAGCCAATGGCAAAAGTTCTCCCCCCCACAAGATTAATTGCAGTGCAGGGGCGTCGATATGTGGGGAAGGGAGAGAGAACTTCTGTCCCTTGTCGCAATTCCTGTTAAAAACTGCCCCCTCCGTGGCAATTAAATTGAGGGGGGGAACCCTCTTCCGTTCGCCCCAATGGGCACTCAGAGCTCTGTGGAATCGCTCCGAGGACTTGGAAATGGATTTGGGGGGGTGAAGCACCATTGGCCCTGGTCGCTTTTGAAGAAGAGTAGACAAATTTGCCATGGATTGGTCCAACGGCTGCTGACCATGCGGTCCCCAACCCAACTCCAGTCCCACCAGCTCTTTGAAGATAAGGACAACAGAGACAACCTTTTGCAACAGATAAAGGAAGGCTTGATATGTTTTTTTTATTTATTTGTTCATTCCGTAAATATAGAAGATGTTTGATCAGTCCAAATCTTCCTTAAGAAGCATGATGGATGGGCTCAGCAGCCATTGCTTAGAAGGTTACGCAGTTAAGCTTGGTACTCACAGTCAGATATGTCATTTCTAGAGATTGTTGTCGTTGGGTCTTTTGTTTTGTTGACATATATATATATATATATATCTCAATCTCATATAATATAAAAAAACGGAAAAGCATTTTTATTATTTACATACATGGAATCGAACGAAAAGACACCGGAAGGTTAACAGGGGCAAATTCACAGCTTCCTCCGGCTGCAGCGGCATTTCCGTGGCTCCCTGAATGTCGTTGACGAAAACGGCTAACACAGAGGACATTGAGGGATACAGGAAGATTGGGTGGTTGGGGGGTTCAGACACTACGGAATCCGCTCCCCCATCTTCTCATTTGCAAAGGGAACAGGACAAAGCCGCAGAGAATACAAAGCGATCAGGATGGTTTTGGATTTCTGTTTTGGGAGGAGGGTTGTGTCTCCTAGGGTTGGATCCAGACTTAGTGAGCTGAACTCAGGCTGACATTCTATACCTAATTTCCTGGCAGTAAGCCCTATTGAACTCAGCGGGACTTACTTTTGAGTAGACACGCACAGGAGTGCACTCTTACTTCCCATTGACATTAATGGGCCTCAAGTCAAATCACGAGTAACACATTTATTTCAACAGGAGACAAGATTGACTACTTTAAGGCTGGATCGAAGTCCTATTTTTCATCCATGAATTGCAGAACTTCTGCAAATGGCTCTCCAGATGGGACTGGGAGGGCCATTTGAGGTGGAAGGCAGATGGTAATGTCCCCCCCCCCAAAAAAAAACTGCAGAAAAAAAAGGCTGAAGGTAGTTTGCAAGACTTTGCTGCTCCGTCTGGTGTCGATACGCCTACAACTTTTGCCCTTGCTCAAACAGGGGTGGCAGGATTTTGCACTGCTTCCGTTGATGGTCAGCATGTTTAAACCCCCATGGGGGGAGGGGGGTTAGTTCTGCATGTGCTTAAAGCTCTTCCTTTGAAATCCGGGAGGCCTTGAAGGTCTTAACTTTGCCTTGTCAGGCACCCAGCGGGTCTTGGGAACTTCATGGGGCAAGTAAGCTTCATTTCATTTGCAACTCTGTAAAAACACTGGTGGTGATATAGATTTTTTTTTTTAAAAAAAAAAAACCCAATGGCAGTGAAGGTCTGCTAAGGGAGGTCAAGAGATGAAGAGAAAATGGCTTACTCTTCGCAGTGTCTTTTGCAGTTCCTTGCCTTTAAAGCCTGTTGTGTTTCAAAATTCCACGTCTCAGGATACTGATGTGAGAAGGGATTTTGCAACAAGCCATTAACCTGCCAACGCCTTTAACCATGCAACTGAATGAGGTGGTAGGATAGGTAGCCCTGATGTCAGGAATCACAAGTATTCCCCGCAAGCCAAAAACATGCTATGGAGTTGAGCGGGGCCCAACTCTCTTCCAGATGGACTATTTTTCCTCCTCGCAGGAAGGGTTTCCCCCCTTCTTCTTCATAGGGGAGAATTCAAAAATGTATTTCTCCCACCTGCAGCCTGAAGGGGTACAGTCGTCTATCTTATCTCTAGACTTTTTTATTTCAATCTCATTCTGCCGCAAGCCTAAAATAGGCCCATGTTCTCTCATCGATTTAAAAAAGAAGTGATGGAGAGGAAGGTTAGGGGGAGAATGTAACTCTCTGCTGTCTCCGGGGAGGCGGAGGGGCAAAGAACCACGTGCCACATCCTTGCTGAATATTTGGCGTGGATCAAGTTCTTTGGAGAATGCCTCCTGCGTTAGCAAGGCTTACAGTGGAAATCTCTCTTGCGTATAGAGGAGGGCCCGATTAAATTGCCGAGAGCGGTGGTCCAAGGGTGGGTGGAGCCCAAGGCAAAAAAGGGGCGTGGCAAGATTCCAGCATATTCTTTTTCCGCTTAAAGCTCTTCCAGCCATTAACACAACCTTAGAAAAGGCGTTTAGTATAGGGGGAAAACAACCCGAAAGCCAGGAAAGATCAGGAGTTGGGGGGGCGGGGAGGGCATGATCAGAAGGCTGGATTTGGCCATTCAATGAATCACAGAATCATAGAATAGCAGAGTTGGAAGGGGCCTACAAGGCCATCGAGTCCAACCCCCTGCTCAATGCAGGAATCCACCTTAAAGCATCCCTGACAGATGCTTGTCCAGAACAGAATGCTCCCAGAACAGAGGCTAACATCTCTGGCAACAGCCAAAGGGCAACAGCGGTCGCCTGTTGCAGCGCAGATGACGTCCCAAATTGGCTAGTCTTTGGGCTGGGAAGCCAGGTGCTCGTGTGTGTGTGAGAGATGTGTGTGAGAGAGAGAAGGTCAGAAATGTGTTTGAAACAATTGGGGGAAGGATACACATACAAAAATAGTTCTCTTTCCACAAGGACAAATGCTTGTAAAAAAATAACACACGTGCTCTATGGCTCAGTCTGAAACCTGTCGTATTTACACTACCCGCCGACAAGCCAAGAAGGAAAAGAAGGAACCCGCTTTTGTAATTAGAACCAGTCCGGTGCCTTGGGAGCCGCTCCCAAACCGGCAGCCCCTGAGCTCCAGCATCGGACCGCAACACTTCCGGCTCTTCTCGGGTGGGCAGCTGGGTGCTGCACTGTGATTGTCGTCCGAAAACAAAACAAAACAAAAAACACACTGTGTGTGTGTGTGTGTGTGTTTCCTTTCATGGGCACGCCCTTGGTGAATCGCCGACCACTTCACCATTGCAAGAAAAAGGTTGCTAATGAATCCCCACAAGGAATGGGAGGCGAAAGGCGGAGGCGTGTGTGGGGTGAGAAAGGAAAAATAGGGGAAGTTTTGCACTGGCTGGTTTTGCACTGACTCACATTTTGCACTGATCTCTGAAACTGTTCAACAGGCGCTTCTGTTACTTCCTGTGCATCCTGCACTATAAAAACTGCTGGGGGGGGGGGGAGAAACCTGAATGGCTGTGACCAAAAGGCATTGTGCATTTAGAGCAGACTATGGAAACAGCTGCAGTAATAACAAAGTAAGTGCTATTCCCGTTATCCGTGCTGTTCCAGAGTGACTTAAAACTGAATGATCAAAGGCGCAATCCTATGCATGTTTAGACAGAAAAAAGTCCTACAATTTCCAGCATTCTCCAGCCAGCTAGCTGGGAGTTGTAGGACTTTTTTTCCTGTCTAAACATGCATAAGTTTGTGCCTTTTTTCCGTCTAAACATGCATAATCTTATGCATGTTTAGACGGAAAAAAGGTGATAACAGAAAAAGCGAGGCAATTCAGGGCCCGAATGCAATTTCGCCCCTCCACCTGGAAAACAGATTCAGTGTCTGTTCATAACTGCACCTTTGCTATGACCGACTGGATATGGTAGCACCTGTTTTGTCAAAAGCCTTATTTGTGCATTTATACAAACAAACACAGAATTGGTAACTATTTTTGCATTTCTTCCCCTGAGCCATGCAGTCACCGGTAATTCATTTTTACTTCTTTTACTCTTTGGGGGTTCCTGCTCTTTTCTTCCTCCCTGCTCTGCTGTTTGCTGCACTACAATAGTAAACTGGTTTGAAAGCTGTTCAGCTTTCGTGGGTAGAAGGCTGGAGATGGACGGTTGTTCTTGAAAGATGTGAAAGTGGTTTGAGAGAAGCATCACTTCCCCCAGGATATACACACACCTTTTCTTTTGTCCCACAGTTGGCTAAGGCCCAACAGGTCTGGCAGGTTTCTGACATGACAAAAGCCTACCAAACCTGTTTGATTGGAGGCAAACATGGCAGGAGTGTACATACCACAACCAGTGAACCCTTTTCCCCTACCTCAAAATCTCTGAAAAAGCACCAACATGCCTGTTTCCAGTTGTGCTTCATAGTTTTGTGAAGGCATTGAGAAATCTTTGGGTGTTGTTCTCTTGCCACTTTGCATTAATTTTAATATATCTTAGCTTCAAAAACATAAAGGGTGTGAGTGGAAAAGACGTGTTTGATCAGCACATTCACAGCCTCAACCACAAATCTGGTTCCATGCACAAGGTGTGAAACTGGCCCATAGAACTACAATTGCCGGGGGTCTCTTGATTGAGAGGCAATTTCCAAAGGGCTCAAACCACACACCCTTGCAACAAAATCCTGTGCACATTCACTTGGAAGGAGGCTCTAGCATGCTCAATGAGGCTTACTCTCTGGTAAGTGCATCTTACTTTCTAAACTGTCTGAAAGCAAATCGTTCTTATTTTCCATTCTGTGCGCTGTTACTTATTACATTTTGGTTGGTACAAGCCAACATAACGAGCAGGAGGGAGGTGGAAAAACACGGGACCAGTTGCAACACTTTTGATCAGGGCCGATTTTTAGGGTGTGTGTGTGTGTGTGTGTGTGTGTGTGTGTGTGTGTGTGTGTAGATTTATTTATTCCCCCACCCCAAGAAAGAGAGCTCAATGTCATATCCAACTAAGGCACGGTTCATGCATTAGCAGCAATGGAGCAGGAGATACTCCCTTCTCTATGATGGTTTCCTACGTCGTTTTAGAGGGCAGATAACATGTTAAGAGTCCCTTCCTGGTCAGGCAGTGTCCTTCAGGGACCTTGGGGTGGGGTGGAATTCATGTCATTTCCCTTGCCCCCCATGTTGCTGGGGTGACATGGAGAAGGAGCCGTTGTCCCCCACTCACAAGCCTCTTGCATTTCCCCTCCGCTCCTTCGGTCTTTTTTTCTTTCCACTAAACATCCGTTAAGGGAGAAAAGTCAGCGAGCGACACGCCGTCTTTTTGATGGGTGGCGCTGTGAGCCGCTCCGAAGCGCACTTCAGTTGGTGCTTAAACGGCGGGGGGGGGGAGCATGTGAGGTTGGGGGCTGGGGGTGGGGACTGGTAGGCGCTTTTTTCCCTCCGGAAGCTTCCTGTCCTAAGCAACGAGGTTGTTGCACCAAAGGAGCGAAATTCGTCCCAAGCTGATATTTAAAGCACAGAACATAAGGCGCTCAGAACAGTGCCCGCAGTGCAGGGTAGGACGGGAGGCGTTATCCCACCAGGAGAGGGTCAGCTAATAGCTAGGCCTGTTGAGATGTGGGGCGGGGCGGGGGGGGTGAGTGGGAGAAAAAGACCGGATTTTCATTTGTGAGCTGGACATGGCATTTTGGCCGCTGCTCAACTCTGCTCCCGGGTTTCAGCTTAGACTACGTCCTGCCCGAGAAGGGCTCCGTCAGCTACGTCCTGGGACTGACCTCCTCGCTCCCTCTTCAGCCAAATTACACAATGAAGGAACCCCTCTTCGTGAGTCACCACGGAGCAACGTTTCCAGACGCGGCCCACCATCTGCTCGGCTGATTCACTGACTCATCCACCAACTTTGTAAAAGTTGGACGCGGAGAGTTGGAGAGGAGGCATCCCCAAAGCAGCTTCGGGGGCCTGGGGTCAGCTAAGACTCTTTCCTCTAGTCAGAGGCCTACAGAATATTGAACGGTAACCTTAACTCTGCCCAATAATAATAAAAAAGTGCCAGCTCTGACTAGTCAAACT
Organism: Elgaria multicarinata webbii; assembly: GCF_023053635.1. Classification (NCBI taxonomy): domain Eukaryota; kingdom Metazoa; phylum Chordata; class Lepidosauria; order Squamata; family Anguidae; genus Elgaria; species Elgaria multicarinata. The sequence continues at coordinate 2,611,680 of NC_086190.1, forward strand.
GCCGGGAAGGGGGGGGGGTAACACCCAACCCAACAAACGCCCAGACGACGTTTAAGCACTGGGAGGTAAAAGAACAACTGCAAAACAAAATAGAAGAAGAAAGAAAAAGAAAAGAGCCCCGTCCTTCCTTTTATGAAGGAACTATGTAGCTGAGATCAACCTCACTTTCCACATGCCCTTTTCCAACCTGCGTTTCTTGCCTTTGGAAAAGAAATATGTTTAAGTTAAGAAGCCTGCGCAGTCTGGCGACGTTTGGGGAACGGTTTCTCTCCGCCGTCCTCGCGACGTGCTGCGCTTCTTCTGGGATGCGAACCGCACTCTTCACGCGGGCTTCGATATAGCTTAAGCAAGCAAACGGGAGGGAGAGGCTAGGAGTGAGGGGAAGGGCCCAGGCAGGAGCGGGATCCCCGATTAGGATCGGTAGTCCTTTTTGCTGTAGGGTTTATTGCCCAAGATGCTGTCGATCTCATGGATAATTGAGGACGAGAGTTTGGGAAGAACCTATCGGGCGGAAATTAGAAATCAGAGGAAGATGCTGAAAGTCAGATTTTCGTCCTTTTTTTTTTATTCTGCCCCAATTGCAAGGAGTTCAGGATTCCCCCCTCTCCAGAGTTTTTTATTCTGCCCCAATTGCAAGGAGTTCAGGATTCCCCCCTCTCCAGATTCCTCCCCCCCGCCGACTTTTTTTGGGGGGTGGGGGTGGGGAGACTACAACCATTATCTATACTAACTAAAACCTATGGGAGTCGTAGGCCAAAATACGTGGAGGGCCACCTGTTGCCCACCCGTTTTATCCTCATCACAACCCTGGGGATGATGGGACTTGCAGTCCAACACACCTGGAGGGTGTCTGGCTGGGGAAAGCTACTCCAGTTCCTCAAAGTCACCTTGATCTAAAGATCCAATTTCTGGCCCATTGTTTCAGAGCAGTGTGTCGTACCGGTTAGAGTTTCAGAGGAAAACTACAAGAACCGGATTCAAATCCTCCCCCTCCCTCGGCCATGGAGTTCACTGGGCTATTTAGGGCCAGTCACTGTTTTTCAGCCCAGCCTACCTGGCAGGATTGTTATGAGGATAAGACACAAGGGGACCACACTCCACCAACTTGAGCTCCTTGGAGGAAACGCAGGATAGAAATGAAGCAAATCTATAAACACTGATTTACGCCAAAGCCAGCCGTCAAAATGGACGCTATGGGCTGGATCCAGGATGCGCTTTCCTCAAGAGAAAGAGCTTCACTTGGGGAAGATTTTTCGAGATCTCCCCCCTCTCCTGACGCACAATATCTCACCCCATTCAGTGGGGTTTTTTGACTCCCAGTGCAGCATTTTCACGGGGCCCAGAAGCTGCCGTGGGAAAAGGGAGTGCGGAGAAATACACCTCCTCTAGCACAGTGGATCCAGCTGAAGTCTGAACCCAACCCCTAGTACACAGGCTGAATTGAAATGTGGGTCCCATGGGGGGGGGCGTATTTTGATTGGGACCCCCTTCATGGGAATTTTTTACTTCTCTAAATCCTGCAGTTGTGCCAAAAGGAGGGGATTGCTCACTAGTCAAATCCATCTCGGGGGGAAAGTATTAAACCTATTAAACTTTTCCTCCCTACGTGGGAGGGTCCCAATAAAAAAGTAGCCCTCCATCCCAGAACTGTAAAAATAAAAACAAAAAGAGTTGCTAGCTGTGTCATACATGTAAAGCAACGTAATTCCTCTCAGAGGGAGAAGGCCAGATTTGCTACAAAACCCTAAAATCCCATGATTGTTCAGACAGGCCGGAAGGTAACAGCAGCCACTAGTGAATTGGCTCCTGAGAAATAATCCTGTGTAATCTGAAATATTGGTTGGGTGTGCATGTACCCGGCTCTTCCTAAATGAGGCCCCTGAATATGCTTCAAACAAGACCCTCCGGTGTTTGCTCCTTGCCATCCATGACTAGCAAAAGCTATTTTTCAGCACTTGGGGACCCGTGCGGGGCGTGGGCGCGACGACTCACCTGTATTGCTCCAATATTTTCCATTAGCTGATCTGCGTTGGAAGCCCCCAACAGAACGGAGCTGACCCCTTCGTTTCGTAAACACCAGGCTACGGGGAAACCAAAAACATGAGGCGGAGCATGGCAGGGACGCCCTGGGCAGAACCAAGCGGTGGGACCCACCGATGGCGCTGAGTGAGCAGGGTGTGCCGCTTAGGCAGGTGAGATCTAGCGTTTCCTAGGGGAGACCTTGTTTCTGGAAGGGGCGGTTGTGTGCTCCGCTGACCTGCCTCCTCCCAGAAACAAGAATATCCGCTCATTTTGGTTTGCCCCAGAAGCGCTAAATCGCTGTTACGCAGGAATGCTCGTGCAAAGCAATCAACCGGGAAGAAGAGTGCCCTGTAAGCTCACCACCCCTGTTGGATTCTGCCGACTGTCAAAAGGCCAAATTAGCATTTTGTTTGTGGGGGTTATTTGGGGGCAGGAAAGAAGGCAATAGGGCAGGTTCCTAAAATGAGGAATCGTGGCAAAATGCTACTGTTGTGTTGTTCCCCCTGTCCCCCTTTCAGGGCTGACAGAAGCACATGCTTCTTGGCATGATACTTGAGTGCCTTGTGTGGAAATTGTTGCTCCAAACCGCAGTGGCCTCTGGCTGAACGCGGATTTGTGGAGGGCAGCCAAACGGAGCCTCCGCCTTCAGAGGCCACGTACCTCTGAGTCCCCGATGCTGCAGAGCAGCGAGTGCAAAGGTAGCCAGTTCCTTGCATACCCCACTTCGGAATTTCCCAGGGCCATTTGGCTGTTCCCTATCGGAAACAGAGAACTGGTCTAGAAGGGCCCTGACCTAACAAGACGAATTCTCTCCTTCTTGAGAGTCGGTCAGGACGGGGCGGCCAGAGGGCCAGGTGGATGGCAACCCTCCCCACTCACCTATGGCGAGCTGAGGCAAAGTGCAGCCGAGACGCTCAGCGATGGCTTGCAGTTCCTTCAGCTTGGCTTGTTGCCGCCTGCCTTCCTCGCTCAAGATCTTGTCTTTCAGCCACTGGTAGCCCTGGGGAGGAGACAGGAGCGCGGCGGTCTGAACGGGGGAGCCGTGAAGCGGGGCTGCACAGCAACGCTGACAGGCCTCCCAATCTCATTCTGCCCACCACAACCTTTGACCCGTGTCCCCACTCACTTTTAGCGACGCTCGCGAGTAGGGCGGGATCCCGCCGTCGTATTTCCCCGAAACGATGCCACACGCCAAGGGGGACCACGTCATGGCGCCCACGCCTGGGGAAAGGGAAAGGGGGAAAGCTGGCTTGTAGGGGGAAGCGAAGACCACTTCTAAATAAAAGAGGCCGCTGCTAAGTCTGAGCAAGGGATGAGGGGCGTGTGGGGCTGAGTCTCAATCCGAGCAGGGTGTGCGCGAGGGGCGTAGACACGAATTGGGGCATCATTTCAGGTTTCACGAAGGGTGCTTTCAGATGAGGCTTCTAGTGGGCAACTGCCCTGCCTCAAAGACAGAATTGTTTTGTGAGGGGGCGAGATGCTCTCAGATCTCTTCAAAATGTAATTATTAAATCAAAAGCAGTATATTTTAAGATCATTGATTGAGGTTGTCTTCTTTTCCCTGTATGCCCCTTAAAGACTATGTATTTATGTTAAATTTATCCTACCTTCAGAGCTCACAGTAGAGTATATGGTGCCCTTCCTTATCCTCACAACAATCCTGCAAAGTAGGTTAGGCCGAGAGGACAGCCAGCCAAATTGGTGGCTCAGTTTGCCTTCTGGAAAGTCAGTGTTTTATGACCAGCTGCAGCCACCGTAGCAGCTATTTTAAGGCTGGGCAATGCCCTCCCTATGGCAGCCATTTTGTGAGAGCACCTACAACTCTCAAAAATCCAAATGTGGCCACTGAGCCAAAAAAGTTTGGGCCCCCTATGGCAAGGTTGTTGTAACCAGTCAAAGATCTGCCTTTGATGACTTTCGATGGTCTGTCTTGGTAGTTTTTGAATGGAGAAGGTTTCATGCCTTTGGCAGACACAATGGCGGCCCATTTAATTCTTCCAGTAAACTCAGGTAGCAGGGGCCCTAGGCAGATCTGGCAGCCCTCACACCTGGCCCTGTTTTAAAGGGGCGCATGGACCCCATCTTCTGCTTGGCAAAAGTCCTCAGCCTGTTCCCACTCTCCTTGCCATGAAACACATCATGGGCACATGTAGACGCCCCACACGCCATGCAACCAATCAGCTGTGGGCAGCAAACCTCCCCAGACTGGTCACTGCTTGACAAGGATGAGAGATCCAGATAAAAGGACGTCGTGCCCAGCCCCTCTTTCACTTCCACTTTTTATTATTAATATTAATTAGCATATTGAGGGCCTCAAAATCTTGAGCTGGGTTTTGCTGCCGTTGTCACAAAAGGTTTCGCAAAACTATTAGCCTAGCCTCCTCCGACCTGATGCCGTTCAGATGTTTTGGATCACAACTCCCACCATTCCCTGTGTTTCTTCAGCCATGGGGCTAAGAGCAACCATTCCCTCTCTGAAAGGATATCTTCTCCAATCCAAGTCAATGTCCCCTACAACTGCTTCGAAGCTTCTTACAAATAAAATATATCACATTGCTTTTGCACGTTTTCCCTTCATCCTCACATTTTTTTCATCTTCACATCCCCCCCCCATTCTCATTCTCCCCCCCCACTTCATTTTTTTTTCTCATTCATTTTTTCTCATTCTGAAACGTTCTCCTAAGGCTAAGTGACTGGAACTGAGAACTTCCAGTGAAAATATGCTGGTATTTCGTCCCCGAGGTTCACGCCCCCTAGAGTCGATGATCTCCAAAGCCCCTCCCAACTCTGTGATTCTACGGCAATTCTTCTGTTCTTGGTGGTGGCGATTCATACTGCACCTTGGAAGAGGCATCCCCTCCAATGTGGGAAAGCCTTTTCTAAGGTAATGCGTCAGCGCTAAGATGGCGACACTGGACCAAAGCAAGGAGCTGCTCCCACAGAGATGGAGAGAAGCGTGTGCCGCCTTCTTCGCAGAGTAGTCCTAGCCCCACCGAGAAGTCCAAAGGCAGTGATGGACACACCTTGATTTGGCTCAGCTGAGGAAGGCGGGGTGGCAGAAGCCCTCTTCATTTATTTATAGAATCGTTAGTATGCTGCCTTTCAGTCCTCAAAAGGGCCCTCAATAAAATTCCAGCTATCCGTAAAATCAGAGAGGGCAACGTCCTGGGGAAGGCGGACATACAGCACCTTGGAAGAAGCATCCCCTCCAAAATGGGAAAGCCTTTTCTAAGATGACGCATCGCCGCTAAGGAGATGACACAAGGAGCTGCTCCCACAGAGATGGAAACAAGAACGTGCCTTCTTCTCACAGAATAGCAGAGTTGGAAGGGGCCTACAAGGCCATCGAGTCCAACCCCCTGCTCCATGCAGGAATCCACCCTAAAGCATCCCTGACAGGTGGTTGTCCACATTGACTGATCTCTGCAGGACAGTCCTCACTCTACCGGGAAGTCCATACGCAAGGGGCGATGACAGGACACCTCCCCTCTCCTCAAGAACCCACACTCCAGGTTTTTGAGAGCCCTGCCCTGGGCAAGATGTCCTCAACGGGCGCCCAAAACAAGTCTTCTTGCTGCTGTCGTTTCCATCTGGTCTTGTTCCTCCTCCTCCTCGTTGCTGCCCCTCGCTTGCTTGGCAGGCAGAGAGAGCCAGGAGGCCGTGGCGTCTCCTGCCCCTCCTTCTCGCCACCCCCGTTGTCTGGGCGAGAGCGAGAGGCAGGTGAGCCAGCAGGTGGCAATGACGAAAGGGAGGAGCAGCTCCAAGGGGCCCTCGCCAGTGAGTCCCTGCTGCGGTACTGGTAGCTGCCCGGCCTTGACGCCGGCCCCGCTGCCCCAGATGGAGGACCCGAGCACTCACCAATCTTATGGAAAAGCTCTGGAAGCTGCACCTCCACCTTCTCCCTCTGGAACATGTGGTACTCCGCTTGCTCACAGATGGGCGGGATGAGATTGAACTGCCGAGCCACCGAGTAGGCCTCCTGCGGAGAAAGATGCCTCCAATGAGCCAGGACGGTGTGTGTGTGTGTGTGTGTGATGGCAAAAGCAGACCCAACGGTGCCCCTGGCTACTCCTTCATCCCATGGCGGAGCATGGGACTTTCCCTCTGCGGTCACACGGATCCCGTCCACACAGAGGCGTTCCTGAGCTAGTGCTAGAAGCCTCCGAGCCAAGGTGGGAGAACTGGAGAGTCTGGTTCCAGGTGCTGGTTTTAACCTATAAAGTCCTATGTGGCTTGGGACCGCAATACCTGATGGAACGCCTCTCCCGACACGAACCTACCCCTACACTGCGCTCAACATCTAAGGTCCTCTTCCGAGTGCCTACTCCGAGGGAAGCTCAGAGGATGGCAACAAGGGAGAGGGCCTTCTCAGTGGTGGCCCCCCGACTGTGGAATGATCTTCCCGATGAGGCTCGCCTGGCGCCAACGTTGTTATCTTTTCGGCGCCAGGTCAAGACTTTTCTCTTCTCCCAGGCATTTAACAGCATTTAACAACGTTAAGTTTGTTTTTAATGGCCCCCAGAATTGTTGTTTTTAAATGCATACTGTTGTTTTTATACTGTTTTTTATGTTTTGATGGTTTTTAAACTTTGTATACTTTTAATGTTTACCATTTTTAATTGTTGTAAACCGCCCAGAGAGCTTCAGCTGTGGGGCGGTATATAAATGTAATAAATAAATAAATATGGTGGGCATTGTGGAAACCTGGTGGAATGGAGAGAACCTGTGGGATACGGTTGTCTCTGGATATAAAACTCTATGGGATGGAGCGGGAAGGGCGTCCTGGAGGCAGGCTCTTCTACGGAAGCGCTGCGGGTGACCATACCGACCTCCAAAGGATATTTAGTAGAGGGGACATGCTACTGTTCCCCTAACCCAGAACACTCAGGCGGATGGTGAGATGGGAAATGAAATCAGGGAGGCCCCCAGACCAGGAAGCGTTCTAAGAACGGGTAATACATGGCCGTCATGGCTAGTAGCCACTCATTGCTTTCTCCTCCGTGGGCGCTTCTCCACTCTGAGGTGAGTTTCTTCTTCTGGAGTAGAAGGGCTACTGGTCTTGATGGCTACAGTTGTTGGGGAACATGGGTGGGAGGGTGCTGTTGCACCGGTGTCCTGCTTGTGGGTCCCTGGACGACAGCTGGCTGGCCACGGTGTGAACAGAGCGCTGGACTGGATGGACCCTTGGCTTGATCCAGCACCAGGGCTCTTCTGATGTTCTTATACATCCAGAGGAATTCCTGAGAGGACTGAAACTAAACAGGCCAGAAAACGCCCACTGCTGTTGAAGAAGCAATGACCTTAAAGCCGGGGCAGATCTGGTCTCCTTCTGACCCACCTTCCCTCCCTCATCCTGGTCAGCCCTTTGCCTGGACTTCGTCCACCTCCTTCCTTAGCCAGCCGCTGTCCCTGCTGTGGCTCAGCAGCACATCAGAGCAAAAGCTAATTAAGCAGAAACACATCTGCAAGCGCGGCACGGCGCCTGAGCACCGCTGTCTGCTTGCATCACTGTTAGATGTTCGCCTCCGATCTCTGACGGGAGAAGCCGTCGGCTCCCCCGGGTGAGAGAGAGAAGCAGCGTCGGCCGAGAGCCCGGACGAAGGGTCTGTGGGGGCTCTGCCCCCCCTCCCCATAATCTCTGGGCATCGGCCAAATGGATGTGGGCATGTGTGTGCACGAGAGACAAGAGGTTTCCCTGCAGCCGGGGGCCACAATACCATAATTTCCATGGAACTCCACCGCGAGGTCCCCCAGTACATGGCCATCCCCTGGTTGATAACGTGAGTCATGGCTCGGACCGTCTCTAGAAAAAGGAGAGAGAAAGAGAGGGGGGGGAGGCATTAAATATGAAGGCAACGGAGCCGGGCCATCCGCTTGAATTAAGGCCACGACACCGAAAAGGGGGGGAAAAGAAGAAAAAAGCAAAAGAGGGAGGGGTGGACTACTCAGGCATCTTGCAAGCAGTGTGACTCAAGGTTTCGAAAGGTGGGAGGAAGGAGCTGAGAACAGCAACTTCCCAAAGAGAAAACCCAACTGTATCTCCAGCGAAATGGAATCTCTTCCCCAAATATATCTAAAACAAAATGGAAAGGAAAGAAACCAGCCAACGGAATGAGACAGACGAAGACGGGAGGGTGATGGCGGGACGGTGAGAAGTCACGATGGAAGGGGAAACTTGAAAGAAGACCCTTGTGAGATCAGCCCGAAGGGACGTCTTGCTCAGTGTCGCGGCGCCCGGTAGCGGCCTGTCCAACACCGGAGGGAAGCCCAGAGCGCAAGGGACGAGGGCAAAGGCCTCTGTCACTTTTGAACAGGGGTGTTTCTGCTTTGGGTTCGCATGTCTGCCAGCCCCTGCTTGATCTATTAAAGTCTGTGGCCAGGAACACATGACCCTGCACCAGGGGGGTGGGTTTCACCCGGCCACTGTCAGAAGAGGACCCTAGATGGATCTGGGCTTGTTGGCCCAGTTTTAGCAATTATATGGCCCTCCTCTGTGTGACCACCTTTCAAGTCCTTGAAGAGTGCTCTCATGTCTCCCCTCAGCCTTCTCTTCTCCAGGCTAAACAGGCCCAGTTCTTTCAGTCTCTCCTCATAGGGCTTTGTTTCCAGATCCCTGATGATCCTGCTTGCCGTCCTCTGAACTCCTCCAGCTTGTCTGCGTCCTTCTTGAAGTGTAATGCCCAGAAGTGGATGCAATACTCAAGAAGTGGATGCAATACTCAAGGCCTAACCAGTGCCCAATAGAGGGGAACCAGTACCTTGTGCGATTTGGAAGCTCTACTTCTATTATTGCAGCCCAAAATAGCATTTGCTTTTTTTGCAGCCACATCACACTGTTGGCTGATATTCAGCTTGTGATCTACAACAATCCCAAGGTCAGTCTTGCTTGTAGTATGGCTTCAAATGATTCCAACTGCATGGGGAGGGGTGGAAGAAGCCACGTTCCCTGATCCCATGGCCTCTATCACTGGCTTTGTCACCCTGCACACACTGGAGGCTGCACTTCTGAAGCGGGGCAGCTCTTCCGTGGGTGCAAGCACCCCACGCAATTTCAACTCCTGATCGTCCTGAGCCTTCAGCTGCACAAAGAGCCGACATGAATGGAGGAAGGTCTCCGGTGAAAGGGTTCCCTTCCCGACATGTAGATGGCAATGCCCCCTTTCCCCTCCCCTTTCCTTTTTCCTCGCGTGTCGTGCCTTTTTAGATTCCAAGCCTGAAGGCAGGGACCATCTTGTTTTACTTGATTATATGTACGTTGCTCTGGGAGCCTTTTGGGGGGCTGAGGAGCAGGATTAAAATACTTCCAACAAAAATATAAATGTCAGTATTTCCAATTCCCAGACTACATTTCAGGGCCCGCAAGGAAACCAATAAATTCCACAAGCAATTTCCGCAGAGCCCAAGGGAGGCTGCCTCTGTGGGAGTCACTGCTCTGGGCAGTAGTGCCTTGTAACCCCGTCTCCTCCAAGAGGCTCAGCATGAAGAAAATGCCAGTTTCAGCCGCTGGCATCTTTAGGTAACAGACGTCTGCACGGAGGAAGATCGGGAGCTATGCCGTTCAACTTTTAGCAGGAAGGGGAGGGTTAACACACACACCCCAACTGTGATATCCCTGGGACACCCCACTACTCTTTTGCATGGCAGGTAAGCTTAGAAAAATTCTCTCATTGGCACCGATGGAAATATTTTTTTCTAAGCTTAATTGCCACTCAGGCGGTGGTGGCTGGGGCATTATGGCACGTGGGGGGGGTTAGCCCTTCTCTCCCTAGCTGCAACCCACCCACCCCTTGAAAATTGGCCCTCGGCATGGCAATTAAGCTGAGAAAAAGCACACCCTTCCACTGGCACCAAGGGACATGCAGATCTTTGGGGAACTGATCTGGGGGGGTGGCTGGAAATAGTTCTGGAGCCCTGTGGGCCCAGTCCTAAGGACGCCCCTGAATGACTGAATGAGCCAATCATGCCCAATGCAGAAATGCAGCCAAACACCCTGTTCTCAGCAGGAACTCATGCAGTCAGCCGGGTGCGTGCGTAGCAGAAAGGAGGCTGCATTTCCTGTATTCCACAGACATTAGGATGCATCCTATGTGGGGTTGGTTTTTTTCTCAAAATTACAAGCAAGTTACGAAAAAGGAGGAGGCGAAGAAAAGGCAACCAAGCCTACAGATAACTTTAGGCATGGATGCCAAATTCCAACTGAATGCAGAAGGAAGCACCACAAACATCAGTAGAGGGGAAAGACATGCAATGGAGGAGGGAATTATGAAATGACATGAACCAGGAAGGAGGATGTCAGGAAGGAACAAAATGATCGTTTTGCATTTTAAATATTACTTGCAAGATGTTACTAAAGGGAAAAAGGTTTGTTTGTTTTTTCCAGGTTTTTTTTTCCTCTTTCTTTCTTTGCTTCCTTCGGGCATTTTATGGAGAATTTTGCCATCCGAGTAAAGGAAGGTTCCGCCAATAAGAATCAAAAGCAAAAGTGTGCAGATTCTGTCCCATAAAATGCCGCTTGGATGCAGATAATCAAGATGGGGGGTACAGTGTACCTTCTATGATGAATGTTCGTGACTTGGAAGAGCTAAATGGGTTCCCTGGTGATAAAAGAAAAATTTAAGAGAGACCAGAGTTTACAGCTGCTGGCGCATTGCAAGGCATGGAAATACATGAGGAATCGGGACAGAGAACGACACGACCTCCCCCCCCACCTCCCTTGCCAAAGAGGAGACAGGCACACAGGATGCCGGAATGTCATGAGCACGGACAGAGACTCATGCAGAAACGCAGGAGGCAGGCAACCTCCTAAGTTTTCACGCTCTCAAAGTAAACCCTTGGGGCGAAGCGTGTAGGTCCAATTTTAATTCGGAATATAAAAGACTTGTCAGGGGTATTTGCAAGTCTGGAAAACAAGGGCTGCACATTTTTATAAAAAAGAGAAAAAAGGGGGGTGGAGTTACAAGGCAAGCCAAAGTAGTTCTACTAAGCAATCAGTTACAAATCCGTTCCGTTTGAAAAGACAGAAGGGCGTGGGTCTAGGGGCGGCACCTCTTTTTAGCCCAAGGGCACTCGGGGGCTGCATTCCAATTATGGAGCGTAGAGAAGGGTCTTGGGAACCCTTCTGGATGCGAGATCAAAGCATCTCTCTAATTTTAATGGGGGGAGGTTGAAGCAGGCTTGAGTTATCGGACGTTTGGGAAACCACAGGGAATTCACTTCCACAAGATGTAGTGATGGCCACCCATTTGGATGGCTTTAAAAGGGGATTGGAAAATTCCTGGAGGAGGAGGCTATAAATGGCTACTCGCCCTAATGGCTCTGTGCAACCTCCAGTATCCAAGGCAGTAAGCCTGTATACACAATATACACTGAGAGCCAGTGTGGTGTAGTGGCTAAAGTGTTGGACTGGGAGTCAGGTATTAGTCTCCACTCGGCCGTGGAAACCCACTGGGTGACTTTGGGCCAATCATAGCCTCTCAGCCCAACCCACCTCGCAGGGTTGTTGTTGTGAGGATAAAATGGAGAGAAGAATTACGTTTACTGCCTTGGGTTCCTTGGAGGAAATAAGGTGGGATATAAATGCAATAATAAATGATCAATATACACCAGTTGCTGGGGAACATGGGTGGGAGGGCGTTGTTGCACCATGTCCTGCTTGATCATCCCTGTTGGCCGCTGTGTGAACAGAGTGCTGGACTAGATGGACCCTTGGCCTGATCCAGCATCAGGGCACTTCTCATGTTCTGATGTTTCGATGTTCCCTTGCAGAGATGCAGACCTGCAGGGAATCCCCCCTGCAGTAATGGCTGTTCTGAGAGCCTAAGCAAGATACGACAGTGACGCTTACCTTCCATGGGCGTATTGGGATCCGGTCGATTGGCAAATACCACGTCTACATACTCCAGTTGCAGCCGCTCTAACGAAACCTTCAGGCCTGTGGGGAAGGGGGGAGCAGAAACCAAGCACATCAAACGCAGTCCTTCCTGAAGACTCTAAGCCCTGTTCTTAAAGAGGCAGCCTGCGGGGACATCATAAACCCACCACAGTTCTACTTCCTCCTCTCCCCTCCTCTTGTATCTCTCCTCTGCTGCTCTGCTTCTGACAGGCTCAGGAAATCAGGGTCCCCTTGGGTGATGCATCTCCACGGTTCACCTTCATCCCAAAGGGTGTGGGTGGGTGTGCAAACATAGGGTAAAATCCAACAAAACTCCTGCTTAAGAGTAGACACATTGAAATGCTGCTTGGTTTTATTCTGGTTGTACCTTTTACATTGTGGTAGTAATAATAATAATATATTTATCTCTTACTCGCCTCTCCCTTTGGATTAATATAACAATACAATGTAAATCAAATGCATAAAACTAATTAAAAGAGTATTTACAATATTACAATAACAATCAGGGCATCTTAAAATTCTTAAGTTTAAAATTCATCTGGGCAGGCCTGCCAGAAGAGATCAGTCTTTATAGCTATCTTAAACTCGGAAAGAGTGTTAAATCGATGAATCTCCTCCGGCAGGCCATTCTACAATCTGGAGGCGACAGAAGAAAAGGTCCTTTCATATTTTGTATTTTACGCTGTTTTAATTTTCGAGCTTTGGCTATTAGGCAGTGTAGAAATAAATACATTCATTTCAGTGGGTTTACTCTCAGTAGGACTTCTGGTGGATTTTACCCATAGGACTGCCGGATGTGGGGCGGAGGTTGTGAGGGGAAGAGAAATTCATTTGGTTCGCGTTTGCACACAGAACAGCTTCATTCATTCACACTTCCTGAACTAATATATGAACCGGAACACAGCCCTCCTTCAGCTTTTGCAATTTTATGAGTTCTCCAATAGAAAAAAAAATCATACAAAATTGTGCACATTAGGGAAATTTGGATACAAAAATGCACACATTAAGAAGAGAAATACTACAAGGTTGCATAAATTAGGAGAAATGCCTTTCGCGGAATTGGGAAAGGCGTTTTTCTTGATGTTATGTGATTTGGGACTTATTACCCCTAATGTATGCATCAGAAGAAACGGTGGCCAAAGTGCATGCAAAAAAACCACAAACCCTTTGTTGGGAGAAAGGCAAAAATAAGTCATGAATTTTCGTGTGGACTTTTAACCAAAATATTCGGAGACAGATACAGCAAAGGGATGGAAGCAGCTTGCATTTCAAAAAGTTTGAAAGATGTAGAAATCAAGGGAGACATCCAACCCTATTTTGGGGGGCTAGTTTTGGGGGCCCAGCAAAAAAACAAAACAAAACAAAAAAAACCACCTTGAAATTATGCCTATGTACAATTGAGTCCACACGGTTCTTTTACAACCGCAGGCCACAGTCTGAATACAAAAAATGCCAGACGCGCCGTGGATACAAACACAGCAGATCTGAAGAGGATCCTCCTGGTACTTCATATTTTTCCTTCTTTCTGTAACTCTTTTAATATCTATAATCCACCAGCTACCAATGCTGGACAAAACCGTTTTTAATCAACAACATTCATCAAATAAATAGAATTAAAAATTAACATCCCCGCATTGCAATCTTTTAAATCACTCAGAATTCCGCTAAGGCTTAAATTGTCCGGCACCAAAGCTCCACTGCAATGTTTGGTGCAGCTCTGACGGGATAAAGCACGCTTAATTGAGATTAAAAGCGATTAATCCCCGGACCCTGCGAGGGGGCCCATGTGAGCTAGCGTAATGAAACATCTGACGGAAAGAGACCTCTTCCTCCCGTGCGCTTGGCTCTTTCAGAGGGCAGAACTGATGGACAGACAAGGATCATGCACTGTAAGGGCCGGGCCGGGCGCTGGGCAACGTCACAGCAATAATGTCAATAAAGTAATGAAGTCCTGCGTTCAAATTTCGCCTCTGTGAAGAGCTCAATTGTTGTGCAAAACGGGAATCCTCCCATACTAATCCTCCCAGGGTTGTTGTAAGGACTACAGCAACAAACAAATGAACACGTTAAAGGCCTAATCCAGCATCTCCTTGGCTCCCCAAAACTGGAGTGAGGTAGGTTTAAGATCCCCCCCTCCCCGATACACAAGGCATAGCTTTCAGGTTTGACCCACAACAAAAACAACGATGGAGAACCAAGAATTGCTCCAAGGAAGGGGTGCGTAAAGCTGAGACTTGCAGGATCTACACATTTTTAAAAAATGTTTAACCAGAATCTTGAGGTCCACCAGGTGCAAGATGGTGGCTCAGGTGAGCAGACATACGCTCAGGATTAAAGATTAAGTGTGCCTCTGAACAAAGACTCTGTCCAGGGATTTGTGACCAGTACCCAGAATCAAGCGTGCAAATCCTTCTACACACAAATTCACTCCTGGTTTCCCCCCTAAGAAACCTCATTTTGGGATGTAAGAAAAAGGTTGCTGTTTTTTAGGGCATAATCATATGCATGTTTAGGCAGAAAAAAGTCCTACAACCAACATGCAAAGGATTTTAAGACTTTTTCAGTTTAAACATGCATAGGATTGTAAGACTTTTTTCTTTGTAAACATGCATAGGATTTTAGGTGTTTTTTTTTCTATCTAAACATGCATAGGATTGTAGGATTTTCTGTCTAAACACGCACAGGATTGCCCTTTAATTGTTGCAATGGTTAGATAATGGGGAATCAGAAACCCTCACTGATCATGTGCAAATCACCCAAAGATATCCCAATCTTTCTTCTCCCCCACCCTGCCCCAAGAGATCCGTTATCTGACACCGGAGAATAGATCTCTTTGTGGGAACGACCACTGAAGCGAGACTCCAGTTTTCCTGGGATACGCAAGTTCTGTTTTGGTTCTGATGCCATACCTTCAATAATGTGCTTTCTTGAAAGCCCTCTCTCTGTCTCGGCTCTGGAAAACAAAGAGAGACCAAAATGATCAGACTGGAGCGGTGTAAATGATCTCTTTACGTTGCTCAGGGAAACCTACCAAGGGACAGAGTTGCAAGAGGTCACAGGGCCTTGGAGGCCACCGGGAAACCCTGATTTCTCATCCCAGAAACCCGTAACTTAGCTGGAGAGGGGTGAAGGGGGAAAGACACTCTGCCCATGCTCAGAGGCTTGCTTCTTAATCTTAAAAGGGAGTTGTAAGTATTTATTATTTATTTATTTATTTAGAGTATTTTTATCCCGCACCTCAGCCAAAAGGCTCTTGGAGCGGCTTACAATGTATCAGTAAAGAAGACAGTCCCTACCCTCAGGCTTACATTCTAAAAAAAAAGACATGACACACAAGGAAAAGTGGATGGGGAGGGAAGAGGGAGAAAATAAAAAGAAATTAAGGAGACTGTTTAGGCTGGTAGGAAGGCCCTGCTCCGTCCTCTCATCTCCCAATGGAGGGGCAAACCAACAGTTCCTTCTTCCCCACAAGGTGAAGATGTTAGCCCTGTGGGGTGGGGTGGGGTCCAACTGAAGCAGGCTCTGATGGCCCCTGCCTGCTCCAGTCTCCCTCGCATCTTCTTCCCCACAGGGTGAAGATGGCAGTTATCCCTGGTGTGTGTGTGTGTGTGTGTCCAACTGAAGCAGGCTCTGATGGCCCCTGCCTGCTCCAGTCTCCCTCGCATCAGTAGCTGATGTGCGAAAGGGAAATCACCAATTCTAGGGAGCTGAAGCTGGTTACGAAAGCGTCTTTCTTTGCTCAAAGGGTGTACTGTTTAAGCACAGAAATAATTACGTACTTTCCTCCCCAGAAGATTTTAGTCGTGATCACCAGGCTGGAGCGTCTGCAAGAAGACATAGAAAGAGCGGGGGTCAATGTGATGCATAAAGGAAAATAGTGCAAATCCCCCCCACCCCTCCAACCTATTCAGTTCAGCTCGGGAAGAGTTAGAAATTATGGTGGCCCAGTTGCCCAATTCTCCATTCTTATATATTCTGAGCAAGAGTAAGGTAAAAAAATAAATAAAAAGCTATTGGGTTGTATCTAGGGAGAGTCATGTTTGGAATAGACCCACTGAAAACAATGAGACTGAAGACAGTCATGGCTAACTTAAACACCATTGATTTCAGTGGGTCTACTCTAAGCATGGCTACGTCTACATGCAGCCCAATGTGTGGTATTTGGAGTAGATATGATTGTTTGCTCATTTATATCTCTCCTGCCTGCTAAGAATACTAAAACAAACATTAAAAAAGACAAAATCTGAATTAAAACGTAACACAAAAACAGATCCATTAGCACACAATTAAAAAGAGAACAACAGAAGTCTCATTTTGATAACGGTGTGGATTTTGTTGAAAGATTCTATTGAGTCCTTGCAATGCACAGGCTAGAAAATATTAAAGCAAATGCAGATGTCCGTCCATACACAGATGGCAGGAAGGGAGTGAGATTTGGTACAAGGAGAAACTGCTTACCTCCATCCTTTTTTCTTGATGATATTCCCTAACACAACTTCAGCCCTATAAGACAGAGAAAGAGAGACAGACAGGCAATGTGATCATTAGAATCATGTCGAAATACCCTGGAAGACAGAAACAAACATCAAAATGTTCTTGATAGGCTGGAGTGCTGGGCTGAAAACAACAGAATGGAATTTAATAGGGATAAATGCCAAGTTCTACACCTAGGAAAAAGAAGCCAAATGCATCGATACAAGATGGGGGGCACTTGGCTCAGCAATACTACAGATGAGAAGGATCTTGGAATTGTTTTAGATCACAAGCTAAATATGAGCCAACAGTGTGATGTGGCTGCAAAAAAAGCAAATGCTATTTGGGGCTGCATTAACAGAAGTATAGCTTCCAAATCGCGTGAGGTACTGGTTCCTCGCTATTCGGCCCTGTTTAGGCCTCATCTTGAGTATTGCGTCCAGTTCTGGGCTCCACAATTCAAGAAGGATGCAGACATGCTGGAGGGGGTTCAGAAGAGGGCAACAAGGATGATCAGGGGTCTGGAAACAAAGCCCTATGGGGAGATACTGAAAGAACTGGGCATGTTTAGCCTGGAGAAGAGAAGATTGAGGGGAGACATGAGAGCACTCTTCAAATACTTGAAAGGTTGTCACACAGCAGAGGGCCAGGATATCTTCTCCATCCTCCCAGAGTGTAGGACACAGAATAATGGGCTCAAGTTACAGGGATCCACTCCTTCCAACTCTACTATTCTATGATTCTATGGAAGGAAGCTCCTGAAAGTGCATAGAATCATAGAATAGTAGAGTTGGAATGGGCCCTCCTCGTCCAAGTCATTAATAAAAATGTTGAAGAGCACTCAGCCCACGACTGAGCCCTACGGTACTCCACTCGTTACCTCCTCCTAGTTTGAGAAGATACCGTTGATTAGCACTCTTTGAGTCCGATTCTGTTGCCAACTGTGGATCCACCTAATAGTTGTTCTGCCTAGCCCACTTTTAGATAATTTGTTAATCAGAATATTTATTTAACCCATTCTCTTGGTTTCCGCATTGTCCATCATGAAAAGGACGTCCAACGCTTTGCTAATTGCGGCACAAGAGCGAGAAACAGCATCAACCTCGGGAGGAAATGGATCTGGTCAGTAAGAGGCTGAGAATGAACTCCCCCCTCCCCTGAAGTGAAGGAGACGAGGCCGCCTTGGAGAAGGAATCGGAAGAGCAGGTTATAAATCCATTCCATAAGGTCACAGCAGTGAATCACACAGAGCAGCAATGGGCACCCTCCTCTAAGAATAGGGGCTTTGAGCAATCTTGAGGGGTTTAATTTATTCATCATGACCTGCTGGGAAACCGTTTTTGGGGAGGGACACTAGGATACCCAGGTCCCATCACCTGAGAATCGCTGGCTGATGTGAAAAAATAAAACACAGGCAAACAAGGATGTTCAGTGGACAAAATATGGCATCCAGGCTGCCCTCAAAAAGTAGCTGGGGGCAACTTGGAATGGCTAAAGGGAGAAGGAAAAGCTGACAGGGCCACGAACTCACGAGGCGGCCTCAGAGAGACACCAGTCTCTCTTACCTCCAGCCCCCTCCCCATCTGCTGTGTATGGGATAATACGGCTGGCCTACCGTACAGGGCCGTTGTTAGAATGACAGAGCTTGGAGCAGGTGAGAGGCACTCTGTGCAGCAATGCAGCCCCCTGTTCAGAAATGCCGGATGGGCAACTTACTTTCCTGCAGCGTAGACTTCCGCCGTGTCGAAGAGGTTGATGCCGTTGTCGTAGGCCAGCGTCATGAGCTGCTCTGCCATCTGCAAGAGAGGCACCGTGGGTGTCCCAAGGCCTGTGCAGCACTGGCAGGATTGGACCTCCAGCCTCCCCCTCCCCTCAAGACACAGTGCTGTAACTCAGGATGGGCGAATTAGCTTCCATTGTGTTCGACCTAGTCAATTTCTGTGGGTTTTCATTTCAATCCACACGGAAACTGACATCTGAACTTGCATTTCAAATACCTCTTCTCTCAAAATACAGGTGTCTAAATCTGTTTTGTCTGAAAATATGCTTTTAAAAACGTATTTTGATGTGTTTTTTCTCTCTTTTCTATACCTTAGTCTGGGTAGTGCATATCTGATCTTTAGGGAATGATGGGCCTTGTCGTCCCATTTGGAAGACACCAGGTTGGGTAAGTCTGGCCTAGAATGTTTGTGCCCCAGGTGTGATGGATCCTGGAAGACGTGGTTTTCTAGATGTAGAGAACTATGTGTCCCAGTGCTCAGGACACGAATGTCACAGGTTCCAGGAAGGACGAAGGTTTGTCTGTGATTGGCCCTGGAATTTGGCCTCCGGGAACTCCCCCAAAACTGAATTCTGCCCTCAGTCTGAAAGAGGTTCAACCACCACCCCTGTTTTAGGACCTCTTCCTCACCCCCCAGGAACAGAGATGGGTGGGTGGGACAGAGAGTTGACACACAAGGTGGAACCTCTAAACAGGGAAGGAAGGGAGAAATTCTTACTTCATCTGTAATCTGTCCTCCGAATGTCACCCATGTTCCTACAAAAGAGAGAAATACCAAAAGGCAAGTGGATGGGGGGAATGAAAGATCTGCACAGCGGGGAGAAGGAACAACTGAGGCAGGATGGAACTGAGCCTATGGAAACGAATGCAAGCGCACAAGAAGGTGGGTCCATCCACTCCAGTTTCCTGCTTCCAACAGGGGACAGCCAGATGACTTCAGAAAGCAGCGTTTGAAGGCCACAGCCCTGCCCTGCTGTGGCTCCCCAGGGGCAGAGTGGGTACCACGTGGCATGGGAACGCCCTCTGTTCTGCTAAATGTTGAGACCCAGAGGGTGACAGGCATCCCCAAAGGACGAGGGCTTTGGGTTCTCAGGAGCCTTTGATTTGGGGCTCACTTGTTTCTCAGGGAAAATGAGCATGTGCCAGAACTCCCCAGCCCACCACCCTGCTTGGGAAATCCTGATCTAGCTCTCGGCATGACAACTGAAGTCAAACGTTTGCCATGAGAGGAAGACTCGTTACTGGTTTAGCAATAAACTGGAAAAGCAAAAGGTTTGAAAGTGGAGATCTGAAAACTTGCAGGAAAGGCCCTGCTTCATTTAGTCTGACTCTAAAGAAAAGAAAAAAGGAAAGGAAAGGAAAGGAAAGGAAGGAAGGAAGGAAGAGACATTTAGAACAGAAGAGAGGGAGGGAGGTAGAAGAAGGAAGTTAGGAAGAGAAAGGAAGAGAAAGTACAAAAGGAAAAGTTAGGAAGGAAAAGAAAGGAAAGAAAGGAAGAAGAAAAGATAGGAAGGAAAGAAAAGATAGGACAGAAGAGAAAGGAAGGAAAGAAAGATGGGAAAGGAAGAAAGGGAAATTAGGAAGGAAGGAAGGAAGGAAGGAAGGAAGGAAGGAAGGAAGGAAAAGATAAGAAAGAAAAGGAAGGAAGGAAGGAAAAGTTAGGAAGGAAGGAATTAGACTCAACAAAAGCTGAACCGCCACCTGGCACGATGAGGCAGAGGATGGCCAGCCCCGGTGAGTCACTCCGATTTCCACCCTTTTGCTTTGAATGCCGGGTGTTCAATGGTCAGCTTGAATGAGAAGGGAAGGGAAACTGAGCTGTGAGGATGCTTCCAGCACAGGGCAAAGGCCACGGCCTTGAAACGGCCCTGCCCACCCGGAGCTGATTTACACCCACGTAGTGCAGCATCGCTTTCTTCAACTGCAGCTGGCTGAAGGCTGGAAAGGGCCGGCTGAGCCAATGGGCCGCACAGGAATACTTGAGTAAACAACCCCGCGGTGGTAGCGGTTGTGGTATGGATCCGGTGATAGAAAAGCCATGGGAATGTGACGCTCTGTTACATCTTTCACAGAGCGGCGTGGACAGGATTTTGCCATTTCTACACCAGACTGCGCCTGGGAACCCCTGCAAGTTGAGCGAAAGGAAAAACAGGAGAGTTCTACTCACCTAAGCCCAGGCAGGAAACCCGCAGTCCTGACTTCCCAAGGTTTCTGAAAAACACGCAAACACCTTTTAATCAGCAGCTGCAACTGTCAGAAATAGACGCTGGCCGTTGGCATCTCTGCACCGTTGCTTACAGGGAGCAGATGTCACTTCAGCTCTAATCAGCATTTCCCATCTCCCCACCCCTCAAAACCACACACACACAGAGACACACGGTAAGGGGAGCGAGAAAGCCACGTGTGCTTCTGTAAGCACGCACAGTCGGATCCAGGGAACGGTCCACTTCTCGATGTATCAGGATGGAACTAGAACTGACTTCAGGACAACTGTGATATTGGGCGGTTTCCAAATGTATCGCTCCACGAGCGCAAAAGATGTTGTCCTAGCGGAAACCAGATTCCGAAGATGAGAATCCAAGTAAAGTCATATTTGCACAAGCGTGGTAATGCTCGCAGTCGCACATTATTCTCATGCAACTGGTTGTGCAATGGATTAAGCTTTACGTTTGTGCAATCCATTGGGGAATGGGTCGTGCAGTTCGCTAGTGCGACCTCTTGAGCAACCGCTTGCACAACAGAAAGATTTAGTACTATGAGTTTGCAAAATGGCCCCACTGGATGCTGCTCCAGATCTCACACAATTGTCTTACACACACACACACACACACACACACACACTTAATATCTGGCATGGAGGACTGTCCAAATGGATTCAGAACTGTGCCCAGTTCTTGGAGAATCACGGCTCTCCTACCTTCATACATCTAGTTTAGCTCAAGGTGTCCTCAGGAAGGCTACTGTTCCCTGTGCATCACCCTGACACACAGATGTTTATCATCATCATCATCATCATCATCATCATCATCATCTTATTAAAAGTTTTTCTCTTAAAAAAGACCCAAGGTAGCTTACAACAGTATTATTCAAAACATACGAAATAGAAAACAGTTAAAAACTATTTCCATTGGGATACCAAATCACGATTCGATAACTATAGAAATGCAACAAATAAATAAATAAGAACCGTAATCAATGCAACTGCTGCATAACAAGCCCAACGTGTGCCCAAATGAATGTGGCAGTACCAATTCTAAGGTACTTTCCACCAGCTTTCCTTAACCTGGTGTCTTCCAGAAGTGTCCGATACATCTGGAGGCCCCCAGGTTGGTGAAGGACGCCTCGCGTTGCCTAGTTAAATGCTAATAACCATTAGACGTTCCTCCGAGTTCCATACACTGGGATTAAAGCTTGATTGGAAGAGAACGAGGGGCGCCTGGGCGGGTGTCGCAGAGCCCCGAGCCAACCGCGCCTGCCACTTTTGGCAAGCCACGGACAAAAATCCTCTGTGGCGCTCCAGCGCCTCATGGCATTTCCTGACCTTCCGCACGGAGAGGCCAGGCCTTTCGCCCGGGGCCAGGTGGAGCAAGGCAAAGGAGCTTGCATGTCAACCATCCAGAAAGTTTCCCGTCACAGACGGCGTTGGCAGATGGTTCCAGCCAGAGCCTCGAAATCTGGCTCAGGGTTCTTGTTCAGGGAGGGGGGGAAATCCGGCCTCTGACTTCTCCGGCACACAGCCTTTCTGTGCTCCCTCACAGTGATGCAGGCTGGCCGCTTGGGCTTCACTCCAAACAAGACAACCGACTGGATGAATCTGCTAGTCAGGCACTAAATCAGAGGTGTTGATTCTTACGTCTG
Organism: Elgaria multicarinata webbii; assembly: GCF_023053635.1. Classification (NCBI taxonomy): domain Eukaryota; kingdom Metazoa; phylum Chordata; class Lepidosauria; order Squamata; family Anguidae; genus Elgaria; species Elgaria multicarinata. Next base: position 2,633,705 of record NC_086190.1, read on the forward strand.
TGTGCTGAATCTAGCCCACCTGGAATCCCAACTCTGAGCATTTGGGGGGTTTACTGGCTTTTGCACAACCCCCCCCCCCTTCTAAAAAGTGAGCATGGTGACAATGAAAATGCACACAGTGAACAGAAGTGGCTACAAGGGCTCAGACAACAGCAACAAAGGAGAAGGCCTTTTCTGTGGTGGCCCCCTAATTATGGAATGATCTCCCCAACGAGGCCTGCTTGGTGCCAACGCTGATATCTTTTCAGCGCCAGGTTAAAACTTTTCTCTTTTCCCAGGCATTTAGCAATATGTGATGAGCTTCACTGATCCTAGATTTGTTTTTAAAGCTGTTTATAGTTGTTTTAAATGTATATTCCTGTGTATGTTGTATATTTTTGTAGTTTTAAATTTTGTATATTGTTTTAAAGTGTTTTAATCTTACGTAAACTGCCCAGAGAACTTCGGCTATGGGGCAATATACAAATAATAATAATAATAATAATAATAATAATAATAATAATAATAATATCACACGCAGAGTGCTGTCCCAGCTGGTCCACATGGAAGACAGTGACGTCACAGTTAAAGACCAGTAGGGGCTATGCACATGTCAAGCGATCAACTCTCAGCTAAGGGTGTCTCAGGAAGAAAGCTCTCTACTTTTCCCCGAGAAATCTCTGGCATTGCCAGTTGAGTGACCACTCACAGAGCAAAATAGGGTATAAGAAACAGGCCTTGAAGGATGCCCTAACCCAGGCTGGCCCAAATCTACCCCCTCTGCCGAGTCCCACCAGGGGGCTTTGCAGTTGCCAATCTAGAAAATGAGAGAGAGAGAGAGAGAGAGAGAGAGAGAGAGAAGCCAGGAGCAGCGAGACCAACCAGACAGACAAATAAATGCAACATTCTCTGTCAAGATAAGGAAAATTCTGCAGCAAGGAAATTGAAGTTCTACGATCTCTCTCTCTCTCTACCAGTTTGCATAATTTATTCTTCCTTCCTGCCCAGAGAGCTTCAGGTATTGGGCGGTATAGAAATGCAATAAATAAATAGTCATGGAGAGCCAGAAGGATGGAGGGAGTGCTCTCTGCCTCTATCCCCACCCCAGTCACCTTGCTTTGGATTCGAGATTTCACCCTTCATAGCTACTTTCAAAAGTGGTAGGGACCCTGGTGGGGGAATCAGAACCAGTGGTCCGAATCGGGATATGTCAGCTTCCTATGTCCCCTCACTGTGAGGGAAGGGCCAAAGCACAGCGACAGAGTTTATGCCTTGCATGCAGAAGGTCCCAGGTTCGATCCTGAGTGGCCTCTCCAGGTAGGGCTAGGAAGGAACCCTGCTTGAAACGGAGTCAGACCCTGGGTCCATCTAGTCCAGTAGTCTTCCCCCCCCCTGCCCCCAGGATTCAAAGCTTGGACCTTCTCCATGCAAAGCAAGGGATCTAACACTGAGCTACGGCCCTTCCCAATGGTCCTTCAATTGGACTAGAAACTTGAATTTTTTAAAAAAGTGAAAGCTGTGGGCCAAACTATACATCACATAAAGCATGTAAAGGGTCTCTATTAATACAAGCAGCCCTGGTGGCTGCCGATCAGATGGGAGTGACGGTACGGCAAGTTGACCCCTGCCTATGGCATTTTCCCAATGAGAATTCCACACCCACCCACCCGCCCCAGCTGCTATTTGGCCCTGAAGGTGGTGTATGAAACAGCTGCTACATGGGGGGGGGGGGGTTTCAGAGGGGAAAATGGCATAGGAAGGAAAGGGTTAACATGTGCTTTCCTGCACCATGGTCTGGATTGCACTTTGCACCTTTTTATTCACTCAGTATTTTAACACTTAATTTTAACTTAAATTTAAATTATACTGTTTTAACTCTGTATTTTAACCTTATATCAATTTTGCTGCGTGGTTTTATCCTGGTTGTGCTTTTTATATTGTATTTTGTATTTGTGTTTTTAACTTGTTGGTTGTTTTATGATGGTTTTAATTTTTGTGAAACGCCCAGAGAGCTTCGGCTATTGGGCGGTATAAAAAGGTAATAACTAACTAACTAAATAAATAAATAAAATTGTGCAAAAATTTACAGCAGTTGGACCGGGGCTTGGGAGATCCGAGTTCTGTCCTCCACACACACACACACACACAACCATGAAGTTCCCTGGGTGACTTTGGGCCAGTCGCTGACTCTCATCCTGACCTGCCTCGCAGGGTTGTCGTGGCGATAAAACAGAGAGCAGGCGGTCCCTGCAAGCCCTCTTGGGCTCCTCGCAAGAGGAAGAAAAGCGGGGTGTAAATGTAACAGCAACAAGAAAACGAGCGCGTTTCTGTAACGCGCGGGGCACTTTGGTCTCCCTGCTTTCCGTACCTGTATTTCATGCCAGGCTGCTTCACGCTGGCTTCGCTGGCGGAGGGGGCGTGATGCATAGAGAGATGCCCCAAACTCCGGGCCACCATGGCCACGGCACGGAACCGGCCCCGGGTGCTGGGGCTGCTGGCATTCTGCCGGTTGAGGCGATCCTCAGCGCTTCGGCTCTTGATGTTGTGGTCCGAGCAGACGAAAGACACTTGCATCCTGCTTTTCTCCCCCGGGGGACCCCCCTTGCCCTGGCGAGTCGGACCCCCTCCCACACGCTGCGTCACCCAGGCTCCTCTGGAGGAGGAAAGCCCCCCACAGAAATCTTCCTCCGGCACGCACGCACAGAAGCGGGCCCTTATAGAGACCTCCTCTGGGACACAACAAAAATGGGGAGCGAGGGAGAAATCCCAGCGGCCGTCACCCCATTGTTACAAAAGCCACACTTGGCCAGCTTTCCACACCGCAGCCGTCCTGACCCCTCATTCAAACTCGGTTTGTCGGTTCGGTTGATCCGTGACTTGGAAAATTTCTCCGGGGTGGTGGTGGTTCAGGGGCGTTTCTGCAAGTGACGGACCCTTGCCGCTGGATTTCAGTCCAATTTGTGACCTGCCCCGATCAAATCCTGGAAGGATTCACCCCTTGCAACGGCTCTCCCAGAAGACTTCGATGGATTCAGGAGGAGCAAATCTCTGGAGAGTCATCCGTGTTCGGCGTGTGTGTGTGCGTGTGTGTTGTAAGAGAGGAGGGGGTTCTCCTTCTCTCCCGTTCAGGTCCCTCTGCCAGTTGGCTCAGTCTCCGGCAATGATGTGCTGGTCTCCGCGTAACAAAGCCTTCATGGATCCTTCAATCCCACTGGAACTCCTGTTTTAGCGAAGTCTGTCGAGCAGCCCGGGAACTGTGCTCGGCCGAGCCCAACTTTGGGAAGTATCCGTCGCAAAGAGAGTAACGCCAGAGCCGTGACTTCTGCTCGGAGACAGTCCTCGGCCGCGCGGGGCTGCTTTGGAAATGCTCTGAAATGCTCCAGCTTGACTGTGATAGCATCCCCCCCCTCCCGCCCACCGCGGGCTACTCTCACGCCTGCTCCTTCACCTCCGCCCCCCTCCCCGTGGCCTGGAAAAGGATGACGAGGAACTAAATTTAGACGGTGAGCGCCGCGGAAGCAAAGGGAGAATCCCGTCGTCTCCTGAGGTTATCTGCAGAGCAGCCATCAAAGAGTGTTGGTTAGAAAGAAAGAAAAGAAGAATGAAAGGAGGAAAGTCACCTTGAATATTTCATTAGCCCCAGGGGAAAACCCAAACTGAGGGATGTGTGAGGCTCAGAAGCAGAAAATGTAACTGTTCCAAGCCTACAAGGAAACCAAACGGAGGGATCTTGGGTGTGCGAGGGCAGATTTTGCAAGGAAGATGCAAGTGATACTGCTTTTCCTGGACGATGCCAGGTCAGCGTGCAATTGTGTGTCTGTTGCATGTCTGAATGCTGCCTCTCAGCTAAGCTCCCTGCGCACAGAGCTGCATTTCCCGGCTGCCTCACACAGGCAAGGGTTCAGCCTCAGCTCCACTTTGCAGGAGGGAAAAGATACGGAGGCGCAGCGCAAATGCCCCCTCCTTTGGTGTGGCTGATAGCAAAGCGGCACACCCACGCTGTTTAAGGCAGGGTGGGGGACCGCCGGCGTGCAGGACTGATCTGGCCTGTGGAGGTCTGGGCTCCCTCTGAGGGCCCCAGCCCCTGTCCAGGCCCTGCCCTCTGGAGACACCAATGACAAGTTGGGAATGGCTCTTCCTCAGTGCTCTGCTTGCTCTCCCAACGTATCTCCAACCACAGATTGGAATGCCTCTTCCTTAGCACGATTCAGGCCCTTCCAACTTCACTCCGCCCAGGTTTTTCACTGGTGATTAGTGATAGTCCAGCAAATCTGGAGGGCACCATGCTCAGGGAGGCTGGTCTACAATGACTGGCAGCAACGGCTCACCAAAGTTCCAGGCACGGGTCTTTCGCAGCACAACCTGGAGATGCTGCCAACGAGTGAACCTGGGACACTTTGCAAGCCTCGGCTCCGCCACTGAGCTTCAGCCCTTCCCTAACGGGTTTGATTTCATTTATACAAAGTTGTGGCCTGTCGTTTCGTCCCTCTCTGCCACGCAGGTCTTCGTTCCAGGCACCGGGGTGGGGGAGGGAGGATTGCACATCGAGGAAAAGGCGAGGTGGAACCAAATGCCCGTTCCCAACATCAGGGGCATCTGTCCAGCACAGGAACATTCCAAAGGGCACCCCCAGCAGCCCCTCCTGCACCTAGAAGTCATATGATCCTGAGCCATTTGCAGAGATGAATCAGGTGCATCGATTTCAGAGGAAGACATGGCTTGGGCACTCTCCCCATCCTTTGGACTCTGTTCACACACAAGACGGCCAAGTCAGTGCCAACACGTGGCTCTGGTCAAATCTGGAATCCATCACCATTGCTGATCTTAAAATAAGCTCCCTCATGGTCCACCTCGCTCAGTGTTACCTACTTTGATTGGTGGCAGGTCTCCAGGTGTCAAGAGAAGCCCTTCTGAGACCCACCCCCATGAAGGTGCCTCTTTTTACAACAGCCATCACAACAAATCACCACCAGGGAGATATGTGTGTAGGAAGCACACCCGTTCCACCAGCTCTGCTGAAAGTTGGCTAATTTTGTTTTCCTCTTCCCTCCCCATCGCTTCTTCTTTGTGTGCTGTGTCTTTTTTAGATTCCATGCCAGCAAGCAGGGGCAGTCTTGTTTCACTGATTATACGTAAGCTGCTCCAAAAGGCTTTTTGGCTGAGAAGGGGGCTAAAGAGAATTTAAATCAATAACAAACAGGATAAGTGCCGTAATATTGACTCGGGGGTCTTCTTCACGCAAAGGCTGTGCTCCCCAAGGGTCAACAAAGAGGCACTGTCTGGCCTTATTATGGTTTCTGCCACAGAAAGGACAGGCCTGGTTCTTTGCCTCATCTTGGAGAGAGGAGGCAGCATTATGGGATGCCTCAAGTGGCTCTAATTCACCCGTCGGGAGCAGCCTTAGGAAAGTCTACAGAGGGTTCGCTATGAAAAGTAACGGTGGAGGGGGAAATACGATGTTTAAGCAAAAGGCAACGGGGTGTTCAGCCAGGGGAGTGGGGGATGACGGGTTAGCAAAATACACCACAGCGCATCAGGGCTGTCTGTTCTAAATGGCAGCATTTGCTTGCTGCTCCTGACGCCCACGCAAGGATGAATTAACGCACGGCAAGTTGCTTCTGCAAGCGGCTGCCACGTCTGGCCCCCTGGGCACGAGCCGCCACAGAGCATTTATTCTGGCGCTGCGATTCTCCGCTGAGAAGGGATGATGGAGGTGGCTGGGAGGTGGGAGCGGGGGGGGGGGGGATATTTGAAGAAGCAGATAACCTCTCCATTCACCTTTGAGTCACTGGACTGAGAGTTCCATTAACTCAGCATCCTCCAAAAAGGGAAAAGAAAAAGAAAGAGAGAGAGAGAGAGAGAGAGAGAGGAAAAGCTGGCTGTGATTCACATTTTCTAATTCACGGATGGTTGACTGCAACCCTGGTAAAGCTCCCAACATGCTCTGTTTTCACCTATGCATGCACAAAGGGTGCAAGCTCCCAAAAAGTGTCAGAGAGAGAGAGAGAGGTGGGTGGGCATCCAGAGAGCTGCACAAGAGCAGGAGCGGCAGGGGTGTTGGTGGATCAGGGCCTCCCACTTGAAATAACCTGCCCGATTTTGGATCCTAGCCAGAATGGCCACAGGACCTTCATGGGCCTTAATAACAAACCCAACTTTGCGCCATGTGTGAATTGGCCCCACAGGGCAAAGTGTTTCGGCTGGGATGCCGCACGGCTGAAGCTAATGTTGTTTGTTGTTTTTAACTGACCCCAGAATGGTTGTTTTAAAAGGACATTGCCATTTTCATGCTTTTGATGCTTTTAAACTTCGTATATTTGTTTTTAAAGTTCATTGTTTTTAACTTTTGTAAACCGCCCAGAGAGCTTCGGCTGTGGGGAGGGATGTAAATGTAATAAAATAAATAAATAATGAAGGGAGCTGAAAACAGGGCCTCCTGGCAGCAGTTTTTCAGAGCGACGCTTTTGTGAAAACTGCACCAGGGTTCGGCTGCACTGTTCTGATTTGGGGTCAAGAAATCTGTCTCACTGCTCCTGCTTTCCCTCAGCCCCGTGCTGCCAAAGCATTAACTTTCTTTTCTTTCCTTTTTCTTTTTAATCACGACGCCCATCAAGGACTTGGTGTTTTGTCCTTCTGCCTACCAGCTCCTTAATCCATACTGCCAATGTAATCCAGCTTAGCTGTGCTCCTGATGGCAGCATTCCGTTCTTAATTTTTTTAAAAACCCCAAACTGAATTAAAATTGCATATAAAATGAGGAGAGGAAGAACCACTTGAGCGCCTTCAAGGAAAGGCGGCAGGACTGTCATTAATAGCAATCAAGGTGTGGGAAGCACATGCCCGGGCTCCTCTGGGAGTCACCATTCTGGATATGCCTCCTCATTGGAAAGGGGCACGGCTAGAGCAAGTGATTCATGTAGAGATGCAACAGGCAGCCTCCTCTGAGATTGGCGAACTCTGCTGCATCTTCTTCTGCACTATGACTGATTGCTCCAAGCAATCCCGAGACGGCACAGAATTACCCACCCTAGCACAAGCTGATTGGAAGGGAGCATGCTCAGAGCAGAGACTCCTGCAGGGACACTATGTGGAATTTCCTCTAAGGCTGGGCAATTCTTTTGCATTTTTTGAACCACGGGATAGAAGGATGATCCCATCACACTAGGTGAGGCGCAATCGGAGGAGGCCGACTGGAAGGAAGCGTGGCCAGAGCGCAGGATCTTGCAGAGACATGACAGGCAGACTCTCCTGTGAGTGGAAATGTGGGAGGCTTTAATGGCTTATTGATTTCATATGCCAGTAGGAAGTTTGGGAACACCTGTGCTAGCCCTTAAGGGTGCAAAGACATCTGAAAACTGTGTGTTGGAGTATCACAGAATGGTGGCCAAGCACACCAGAAAGGAATAAAGGCAGCGCTGGACAGCAGCGGTTTGCTTTGCAGTATGACAGCGTCTCCGTTAAACATTTAAAATAAAAATAAAACTCAGGAGGTGTTGGCAGCCTGGTGGCCGCCAAGGCAAACGTCTGCGGGCACATTTCATGGGCACCATGTTGGAGATGCCAGGAATAAAAGCTCCATGTGATCTGAGACTAGGAAGTGGAGGGAGACGTGCCATGGTGTGTGTGTGAAACACAATACACAGAGGCTGGTTTTAGAGACTTTTAAGCGATGTCTGCAATATTTAGACCGGCCAGAAACTGCATTAGGTTTTAAATAAAATGGTTGACTTTGGGTAGCTTTGCAAAGGATCGATGTAAATGTTTTCTGAATATTTGTCATGATTTTTTGTTTGTTTTAATTGCTTTTGACATATTTTTAGTTCCCTTCAGTCTCGCTAGCGGTCGGGAAATTCGGGTGACCGCCTGGGTCCCGGATGACAAAGGCCCGCCAAGACATGCTGCCGGCCCAGCATGGGTCCCTGTTCTATCCCTTCCCTTTGGTCTCCAAAATGCCATCAAAGATTAAGGTGTGCAAATGGCTCCCTCTTGGCAGGACTCTTGCTCAGGTAAGGAGGTCGGAGACCTCTTGCCCAAAACCATCCAGAGCTGGGCCCCGTCCGCCGCTTGGGGATGACTGGGAGAAAATGAACAAGCAAAGGAACCGTGAAGATACAGCTGCCGGGAGCAGCTGCCAGATGTTGATACTGTCTCTAAAACGCCTCTCTCGCAGATGTCCATGCAAAGCAGAATCAGGCTGCCTATCCATTATTATGTAATGTGACGGACAACATCTTTGCAAAGAGTCGGGAATCCAGAGATATTCCCTGATCCGACCGCCTGAGGGCATTTGCTTGGAGATGGCAGGAATTGAATCCAGGACGTTCTGTATGCAAAGCAGGGGTTCTACCACCAAGCCATCACGGCCCAGGACATCCCACTAGGTACATGCAAGCTGCCTTCTGCTCAGTCAGACCCTGTGTCCAGACCCTAGCCCAGTCATGTCAACACTAACTGGCAGCAACGACTTTTCAGGGTTTCGGGAAGGCGTTTCCCAGCCCTACCTGGAGATGACAAAGAACAAATCCTGCAAAAGAGAGGCCCTGCCACTGAGCTGGATCGGACCAAAGGGCCATCTAGACCACCATTCTGCTCACGCAATGGCCAACCAGTTGTCGACCAGAGACCCACAAGCAAGACGTGAGTGCAACAGCACCCTCCCGCCCATGTTCCCCAGGAACTGGTGTATATAGGCTTATGCTTCTGATACTGGAGGTAGCACACAACCATCAGGGCTAGTAGCCCATCAATAGCCTTCTCCTCCTCCAGGAATTTATCCAACCCCCTTTTAAAGCCATCCAAATGGGTGGCCATTGCCACATCTTGTGGTAGCGAATTCCATAGTTCAACTATGCGCTGTGTAAAACAAGTCCTTCATTTTATCTGTCCTGAATGCTCCACCAATCAGCTTCATGGGATGACCCCAGGTTGTAGTATTATGGGAGAGGAAGAAAAATGTCTCCCTCTCCACATTCTCCACGCCGTGTATGACTTTTGTCCACCTCTATCATGTCTCCTCTTAGCCTCCTTTTCTCCAAGCTAAACAATTCCAGCTCCTCATAGGGGAGATGCTCCAGCCCCTCGATCATTTTAATTAGCTATGGCCTTTCCCCTAAACATCAAATACTATTCCAGTCCTCATGGCTTTGAATAAAGGGGGTTGGACTCGACGGACTTGTAGGCCCCTTCCAACTCTACTATTCTATGATTCTATGGTCTGATTTAAATAAGAACATCGCAAGCCAGACCCTGGGTCCATCTAGCCCAATAGTGTCAACACTGACTGGCAGCAGCAGCTTTCCAGGATTTCAGGCAGGAGTTTCTCCAGGCTTACCTGAATATGCCAGGGACCGAGCCTGGGACATTCTTCATGCAAAGCAAGGGCTCTATCACTCCTTCCGCCAAAGGAGCGTAGGAAACTGGCATGATGGCCCTGCTCAGAAGTCACCTTAAACCCTGCTGGTTAAGGCTTTGGGTTAAGCAGCAGGGCTTAAGGTCTTTTGCGATGCGTATTGCTAGACCCTGTGTGCAGCTGGGTTAGCGGCTCTAACCGTGGCTTGAAGTGTTGTGTGCTAACCCCAGACAACCACAGTCTCACTAGCCACAGAGCCTAAAGTGTCATCTGAACAGGCCCAACAAACCAAACGAATCAATAATTAGTCAGTTTTGCTAAGTATTGTCTATGGCAGGGATGGGACAGGAAGCTTGTGGTTTGGGAGGCTCAACCCCCTAACATGTCGTCCTCCTGCCTCAACTGATCTCCTCTCTGGACTTGGTCTCCCCACACCCCGCAGGGTCCACCCACAACAGCCTTTGCTGTTACGGATACATCTGGCGGTCGTCTCATTTCCTGCCTGGTTTTGTAAGCCCTGGGAGATATGAATAATGGATCAGCCCTTATTAGGTGCCTGTAACCCAACACTATTCTAAACATCCTTCGATCCGTCAAAACTAATAAACAGAGACCCTTGAAATATTCATGGTCCCTCCGCGCCAGGCCACGGGAAAGCCATGCAATATTCATGGCGCGCCACCTGCTTTTGTCCTCTGAGTCGATCCGCCGGCCTGGCGGGGCGTTTCTGCTCTTGGGTTTCTGGCGCAAAAGCCACGGGTGGAAATCACGGGGATGCGTGTAAAGGGCGGAGGCTTCCTGAAGCACAAGGGTGAGAACGGCTTTTGAAATCTTCGCATCATGGCGAGAGGATGACATTTAGGGTACCTTGTTAAGGATGGGGACCGAAGGAGGCGGTGTGGCTGGGCGGTGGGGAGGGGGGATATAGGAGAAGAGCCAAGTGTCATTTTTTTTAAAAAAATTAAAAGTAAAGATCTTTTTTAAAAAAGAAAAGAATAAAAAAAGAAATAAATGATCTTTTGGGGGTAAGGCATCAGAACCAAAACGAACCAGAAGGTGTGAAGTGGAAATTGTACCCTTCCAAATTGATATTCCTGTTGTTGTTTTTGCTGGTTTTACTGCTACCAATAATATATCACCATCGGTGTGCGTGACGCTGGAGTCAAAATAAACTGGACAGGCTCACAACCCAGGTATGCCAGCAAAGGGAGAAGAGAGAGACGGTAGTGAGGATTAAACAGAGGCGGGGACAATCTGCCTCAAATCCACTGGCAAGGATCATAAGAACATCAGAAGAGCCCAAGGGTCCATCCAGTCCAGCACTCTGTTCACACAGTGGCCAACCAGCCATCGGCCAGGGATGAACAAGCAGGACATGGTGCAACAGCGCCCTCCCACCCATGTTCCCCAGCAACTGGTGCACACAGGCTTATTGCCTCAAATACTGGAGATAGCACACAACCATCAGGGCTAGTAGCCATCGATAGCCTCGTCCTCCTCCAGGAATTTATCCAACCCCTTTTTGAAGCCATCCAGATTAGTGGCCATCACTGCATCTTTTTAGGCTTAGTTTTGATGTTGGATGTTTTCTTCTCTGATGTTTCCCAAGCGGGTGCAGAAGATGCATTGCCGCAGTGCAGAACTGAAAGCGGGAAAACTAGAGAAGTTGGAGGAAGGGGGACTACACGAACAGGCGGTGTTTCAGGGGGACACCAGCTGCAGTAACCGCACAAGTTAGGGGATTATGTGCACTCTCCTATATACACAAAGTCCTGCTGATCCTCACAATGGCTCCTACAAAATCCACCCAAAGTGTATCCAGGCCCTTCTCACGTTTCATGAGGACTAGTCCCTCGCAAGGGGCGCAGCATCAAACGGCGCGTAAAAATCTACCCAAATCCCAGAATGCACCCACACACTCAGGCCTGATAAGGTGCTTTGCATCCCAGGAAGCTCGTTTGCCCTCTCTTGGCGAGCACATGAAAACGAGGGGAAAACAGCTTGTTTGCCCCCCCCACAGCCCCCCCCCAATTAATAATGGCAGGACATGTTAGACAACATCTGTGATCTACACATGTGGAAGGAGAACATATTGCCAATGAAGCGCCACTGCTTAGCTGAGATCTTTAATCACCTCGCCAGCTGCCTACGGCCCTTTCGATTTCTGGATGCTATCGTGTGGCCTCCAACGTCTCACTGGGAGATGTTTGGCTGAGGCAGGGCAGGAAGACGTCAGAAGTAGTTGCAGAGATTATCTCAAGACCCGTCCCTGGTTCTATCTGGTTCCGTCTCCATTCACAGGCTAGGACCTGCAAGTATCCCCGAAATCTGTGAAATGGTTCCACGCTTTCCTACTTCTACATAATGGTGCTGCAGCACTCCACGGTACCACAGTTGTGCAAAAGCTGGTAAGCGTCCAAGGTGAACCTAAGAAACTGGTTTTATTGGTAAAGCCCAACTGTTTGCCAATAAAACCTATGCAGAATCCTGAGACAATTCTCTTTTTCTTGGGTTCACAGAATTATTACGGAGCCTCTTGAGAACGGAACTGCCTCTTCACTGCATCCCTGAAACGCCTTTTTGTGGGAGTTTCCACATTTCTAGCCGGAGGTGCAAATCAAAGCAGAAAGACAACTGACTGGCCGTTCCTGGATAGGAGAATTGACGACAATTCCTGGATAGGTCTGTCCACTGTGATCCCAGGAATGGATTACCGCAATGCGTTCAATGTGGGGCTTCCCTTGACACTGTCCGGAAACTGCAGCTAGCGTAGAATTTAGTGATTAAGTTGCTGAGCGAAACAGCTTGCTGAGAGCATGCTACACCTTTTTGCTCAGGAAACTGCACTGGCTGTAGGTAGGTTACAAGGTGGTGTGATCTGCATCTAAGGTGCTAAACAACTCGGGGTCAGGCTACAGAGGGTGTGCCTTCTCCTCTATCAAACTGCTCATTTATTGAGATCTATGGGACAGGACCTCCTTGTTGTCCCGTCACCTGCACAGGTATATTTGATGGCAAAGGGTCTTTCTGATTATGGCATCCCGCCTTGGGAATTCTCCCTGTGCTGTAGTGCAGCACACAGACACCAAACCTGATGGTGTTTGGGGCCTTTTATTTGCTGATTTCAATAATACCGAGCTAAGCAGACTTTTTGACTCTGTGATGGGTTTGCATTGTATTTAAATAGTTGTTTGAATGATTTTTGGACACCTCCCTGTGATCTGGAAATGAAGGGTGGCATCTATAAATATTTAAGGTAAATCAATAATTAATTCACATTGTCTCAATGAATCCAAGTTAGCAGGAGGGGAAATCACTTGGGGGAGGTTTGAAGTGTCAAAAGGAAACAAAACTCACAGGTGTAAAGGGCTTCGGCTGGTGCAGATCGCTGCTCATAAAAAGACACGAAAACGCTCAGCAGATTTCTACCGAAGAATTAGTCTCACTAAGTAAGCAAGCATAGGGTTGCAGTGCCAGGGTCTGCGATCCACTCACTGGTAAACCCTCTCACCATGCATTATTCTGCTCCTAGTTCATGCTAAGCATTATTTATCTTTTCTGTGTTTCATGCTCTGCATTTCTTAATTCTGCACCCATGCAGCTGAGTCACTGAACTGTTCTTGCAGCTGCATGGGGCAGGCTGAGTCCATCCAAAGGACACCACAGGACCAAGAGGCCCTAAACCACGGCACCACGCTTTTCTGTCAGGAGGAGACTGGCACCTAGTGGCACTTCGGTGGCAGCACAGATTGAACGGGGCTTGGTCCAGAGAATGAGAGAACGTTGTGGGTTATTTTTGTTGTTCGTTATGAGGCGATGTCCACATTTCCACCCTTCGTTTCAGGAAATCAGCTATCACTCAGTCAGTTAATCTGAACTAAATCTGCCTTCAGATTCTCAGGCACTACCACCGCATACAACAGGAGTGGGGAACCATTTTTCTGTTGAGGGTAGCTCAGGGGTAATGTGGCCAGAGCTAAAAGTCTGGAGAGGGACTTCTTCTCTCTCTCTCTCTCTCTGCCACTCCTCCCTCTTCTTCTTCCACCCCTACATTCTCTCTCTCTCTCTCTCCTTCTGCCACTCTCCTCTCTTTCTTCAACCCTGTTTCTCTCTCTGTCCTTCTTCCACCCCTTTTTTCTCTCTCTCTTCCCTCCTGCCACCCTCTCTTCTTCTGCCACCCTTCCTCTTTCTCTCTCTCTCCTTGACACCCTCCTCTCTCTTTCTGCCATCCTTTTTCTCTCTCTCTCCTTCTGCAACCCCTCCTCTCGCTCGCTTTTTCTGCCACCCCTTTTTTCTCTTTCCTTCTACCACCCCTCCTACCTCTTTTTCTCTTCCCTCCCTTCAGAGAGCCCCTTCTCTCTCTCTCTCTCTCCTTCCCTCTTCCTTCCTGCTCTGCAGGCTGCCGGAGGAGGGACAGATAGCTCTTCCCAGAGTTCTGAATGGATCACTTTTGAACTTAGTCCTAGAGGTGACCCATCCCAGATCTATCATCTCCGTTACATCTTTTAATCCTGCATGGGAAGAACAGCCGGATCAGAACAATAGTGAGATCCTTGTGATATAGGGTGGGATACAAATGTCTTAATAAATAAATCAAATAAAAATCCACCTAGTTCATCGTCCGGCTTCCTACAATGGCCAACCAACAATTTCCAGGAAAATGGCAGAAGCGCCAACCAATGGCGCAGGGCTCCCTTTAGCAAGAAAGTCAAGGCGAGAATTTGCATCGCTTACCGATACTTCATGCCGGTCTTTTGTGCTGTGCATTCCTCCAGGGAGAGCCCGTGCATCCGGAGGAACTCTTCCCGGATCTTGGCCTGGGCCGCCACCCGGACATCTCGGAGCCGCTGCAGCTCCACCGCATCCGTCTGCTGGATCTGATGCAGCCCCCATTCCGAATGACACCGACCGCTGGCTACGCTCCGGAGACTCCCACTGTACGTCATGGACAGCATGATGCTGCCTGACGGGGGAATCTGTGGATTTCCCAGACGTTAAAGGCACTGGCCACAGGCAACGGAACTCACTTCCTGTTTAAAAGGGATGGCGGCTAGGCTACCAATCCACCGCCACCCACGGCACAAACCAGTACCGCTCGCCTCCTGCTCTGCTATCCTGTTCAACGGAGTGGCACAGAGCGAAGAGCCTTGCTGAGACAGGGACATCCTCTGTTGGTGATAAGACTATGCAAGCTGTAGAGTCACACAGGGCTCATCATCTGGTGGGCTGGAAAAGGAGCTCTGCGTAGAGCCAGGCCATGTGCTGACACAGGGACAAGAGTTATTTCAGGTTTCCTGATGGTCAATCAAATGCAGAGAACGCTCTCTAGTGGGCAGAGCAGAAAAAGTACCGATGCATTAAAAATACCTCCAGGCTCACAGGGGCACCCTGAGAAAAAGGGTGGAGTTGCCAGTGAGGCAGGGGAGATTAGAATGTGGTATGGCCAGAGAGCGGAGGAGTAAATGGGGGCACCCCAAATGAAAGGGGACTGCATGATGGAGGGTTAGGGGTATGGCAAACAGGGTGGGTGGGGTGTAAAACTGAAATACCCCTTAAAAGTGGACCATAATGTCAAAGCTTGCGTAGTCTTTTACCAAGAGAAGCCCTTTGGATGCAGAGACTTCTGACTATCTACTCAACACCACTTCTGGGTTCAACACGCCAACCACTCATCGTCCCAAGCTGGACGGCAACTCACGCAGGATTTCAAAAGCTCACACCTTACAATGGAGTCGAGTCCCCTGCCTTCATCCAACACCACACTGGATGCTCTGAGAGTCACCAGGTTCTTAAGCACAGACACAAAAAAGAGAGGAGAAAAGGTGTGGGGGGGAATTGTCAACTAAAGGACATAGGAGAATGGAGACACGAAAAGCCAAAACAAGAGGGGGGGGGAATGAGCCAGGTAGACTGTTCATAGTTGACTCGTCCAGCTGTGTTTTCAATCACAAAGAATTTCAGGGTGAAAATCCGAAGTCTCCGGACCCCAATGGACGTCACTGCGCCTGCCCCAGACTTAGCGGGCTTTGAGTGCTTTGCTCTTAAAAGTCTGGGTTTGAATCCCCAGGTATTCAGCCATGTTACCGCTTAGGGTTGCCACATCTTCTTTTTTTAATTCTGAGAAGTTCCTCATCTTTAGCAACTACATAGCAGGCAGGTACAACAAGCCTCTCCCCAGGCTGGGAATACCTGGACCTCTTGATTTTGGCTGCTGTGGATGGGAGAGAATTCCATTTCAGTTCGGGTTTTATAAAAAGTCACTGGAATCTGGCTTCTTGTCACTTGAGCCCATGATTCCATGTCCTGCACTCCGGGAGGATCGAGAAGAGATCCTGGCCCTCCTCTGTGTGACACCCATTCAAGTATTTGAAGCGTGCTATCATGTCTCCTCTCAATCTTCTCTTCTCCAGGCTAAACATGCCCAGTTCTTTCAGTCTCTCTTCATAGGGCTTTGTTTCCAGACCCCTGATCATCCTGGTTGCCCTCCTCTGAACCCCCTCCAGCTTATCTGCATCCTTCTTGAATTGTGGAGCCCAGAACTGGATGCAATACTCTAGATGAGGCCTAACCAGGGCCGAATAGAAGGGAACCAGTACCTCATGCGATTTGGAAGCCATACTTCTGTGAATGCCTCCCAAAATAGCATTTGCTTTTTTTGCTGCCACATCATGCTGTTGGCTCAGATTCAGCTTGTGATCGACAACAGTTCCAAGATCTCATTGGCCTATGTGCTCCCTGCCTCTCTGCCTGCCAAGCAAGCAAATGCTAGCAATGGTGAGGAAGAGGAGGATCAAGCTAAAAGAACAGCAAGGAGAGGGTGGCATGAAGAATGTCTTTTACCAAGAGCCCCCCAAAACCTGGAGCCTGGTTGAAATCAATGTGAAAAGAACAACTCCTGCCTTGCTAGGCATGGAGGTCCCTTTAGTCACCTTTTGCTTCTTCCTAAAAAGCCGCAAATGGCGTCCTGGAAAAGGTAGTGTTAGTTGCCCTCTTCTACACCTCTTCAAGCTCATCCGAGCCTGCTCCGTGCCCAATTTTTTCCAAGCACCCGTTTACCACGGTGACAGGATGATTTGAGCAAGGGTTGCGTGTTTCCATCAGCCTCTCCCAACCTGGTGCCTCTGGATTTGTGGGGCTACAGCCCCCATCATCCCCACTAGCCCATGGATGATGGGAACTGTGGTCCAACACATCTGGAGGAGACCAGGTTGGAGAAGGATGTTTTAGATTCTAACCCTCCCAGTGCCTGGCACTTAATTTTTAAAACACGGAACATACGTTCAACTAGGAAAAAGCTGAAGGTCTGGACTCTACCCGTTGGCTTATTCCTACAAGAGCAAAGGGCTCCTTAAGTCTCTCTCTCACAGTGTGAACAGTGTGACTTTTGTCATCTCATCCGCTCATAATGTCCCCTTGTCCTGGTTTGACTATTTGCACGCAAAGGAGAAAGTTGCAGAGCCCTTTGCCTGGGTAGAAACCAGGGTTGAGGGAAGAGCTGTTCAGTCCACATTTCAATGTGAATTTACCAAAATTCTCCAGTTTGAGCCACTATGCAAACCGAAATTCAGTTACCTTTCCAAATGTGTACTTCTCCAAATTTTGCAATGGGGTTCTCCAAGCCCCCTCCCAAAAATGCCTTCAAAAAAGTGTTTATTAGGGGAAATAACATTAAAATGCATTATACCTGGAACATTGCTTACGAAAAATGTATGCATTAGAGTAAAAAGAATGCATGCATTAGGGGAAATGTGCACAAAATACTGATGCGTTTACAAGCAAACTTAAAAAAATTAATACATCTCAACATTCAGGACAAACCAAACTTGAGACTGGGGGAAAAAAAGAGAAACTGTAATGGACAGATTTATCCATTTCTAGTTGATTTCTGTCCATTATCAGTCTGTCAGTTTTGCACTTCTCTTCCATCCCGCTTTATAATCATTAAAAAATTAAAATACACATTTAAATTGTATGCCTTTCCCCCAAAATACACATTTTTGTATGTATTTTTTCTAAAGCATGCATTTTTTAGATGCATTTCCCTCTAAACAACATGTTTTTGTTTTTTAATTATAATTTGAGCTGGGAACTGCATCATAACATCATCTATTACAATTTAGGTCCGTTTGCTTAAAAATACAGGCCGAACAAAATTCGCCAGGACCCCTAGTTTGAATTTGGCACAAAGTGGCTGAAGAGAGAGACATACAGAGAGCAAGAGTGAGCACGTATTCTTGGAATCAGAGGCTATACCTGAATCACATGGGAAGCATGGGGATGAAGGGCGAATTTGAACCCTGGGCCTCCAGTTAATTACCTAGGGAGGTTGTGGGCTCTCCCACCCTAGAGGCCTTCAAGAGGCAGCTGGACAACCATCTGTCAGGGATCCTTTAGGGTGGATTCCTGCATTGAGCAGGGGGTTGGACTCGATGGCCTTGTAGGCCCCTTCCAACTCTACTATTCTATGATTCTATTCTCATTTTAAACCAAGGAGATTCTGAACTGTGAAAGGGTGGTGAAAATACAGGGGAGGTGGCCATTGTTCTAGAGTAATCAAACACTACCTAGGCAAGCTAACAGCCTTAAGATCGACTTGCATCTGTTTATGCCATCATAAATTTGTTTGTCTTTAAGGTACCACGAGATGCTTGGTTGCTTTTGCTGCAGCAGATTAACACAGATACTTTTCTGGAAATCATAATCAAGAAGAATTAGCCCATCCCCATATAAATGATGGGGAAGAGAGAACTCACCCATTCCTGCTTTTCCACCGCCTGTGTATTATCTTCACAGCAACCCTCTTTGGTAGACTAGGCTGAGATAGTAACCTGTCCAAGGGAATCCAGTGAGGTTGAAGCCCAGGTAGGGATTCGAATCCAGCTCTCCCCAATCCAACACCCTAGCGATTACCCCAAAATGGCCTTAAAGCCCTCGAAGAGGTAACTGATAGGCGTTGACTGGTCTTGCATGGGCAAGAATGAGTAAGGACATAGAATGAGTAAGGACTCCACACCCTCATCTTTGACAGATGTGTGGCCAAATGGATGGACAGCAGGGGTTCTTAATTAATGAAAAATAATACAATAATAATAATAATAATAATAATAATAATAATAGCAGCAGCAGCAGCATGGGCACATAGCAGCACAAATTGAAAATTCAAGGAAAACAATAATCAGAAATAGAAAAGAAACCATTTTCATTCAGACACACACACACACACACTCTAAACCTAACCTAACATTTCCAAATATGCAGTAAGGAACATGTGAACAGCAACAGTTAAATGCTAGCAGCTATTTCCAGATGGATTGGAAGCAAATATCTGGTAGCTGCTTCCTTCCTCTTCTAAAACAATTACACCAATCCCGCAAGCCTACACACACTTACTAAGCAGGTCCCACTGAACTCAGGAAGACTTAATTCTGAGTCAACATGTTTATCCCTAAGCAGCGAAAGGTATCAATCTCTCCTACGAAGCAAAGGTGGGCTGGCTAGAGTTTGGCACATCTCACATTCCGCCCTGTATCTTCTCTCGCCCATCCTCGATGTAAAGCAATTCTTCCAGCCGCTAAAAATCGCTCACCCGGCCGCTAACTTTCAAACACCCCATCCTTATACAGCATACAAAAACTTGCCGTTTCAGAGGTTCTCCTTCCTTATTCCTCAAACAAAAACAGCACCCCAAAAAAACCTGCGCACAGAGAAAGAGGAGGCTTTGATACTGGCGGCATGAGCAAGGAAAGTTCTAGAAAGATGTACAACAGCCCGGGGACCTGACGCCTTTAAACTTGGAGTGGGATTCTGAAAGCTCCTCCAAGAAAGCCTCCACCGTTGCAATTCGAGCATTTTTCTGGGGAAACCGGGCACCCGCCGCAGCGTACTCAACAAGACCTATCTCCTACTCCCGTCCCGAAAGCTCCGGCACCAACTCACCCGTTTTCCCGGAAGCCTGCTCATTCAAGAAAAGTTCTAGCTTATTAGGGTCCCCCCCCACCCCCACCGAGAGCTCTTAACTAGCCCGCAGGCGGGGCTTTCATTAGGGGAGTGTCAGCGCCAACCGTCAAAAGCAATCGCGGACTGTGGCACAGCCCTCCAGGGCCTGAGAGGTTTAGCAGCGAAGCCATTAGACCTATTAAGGCCGCCTCCTCCTTCCCTGGTTCTTAGCAAACGAGAGCTAAATTATTCAGGATCTCCTCTTACTCTAAAAGCATTTGGAGAAGCAACCGATTTATGAGGACTGCCATCCACAGCTCACTTTTTATTAGCGGAGACCTGTCAGGTGTGGGGAGAAGGTGCCTTGCGGATCTTGCAGGCTGTCACGACGCTGACGGAGACCCAGAGACGGGTTGATGAATGGCTCATGACGGTCCAGAGGTCCTCGCTCAGAAATAACTTGGCTGAGGACGGGATGAATCCCGTCCCTCGGCGTCCACAAATCAAGAAGCCAAATAAAACTCATCTCTGTTATAAGGTTTTCCATTAGTCAATCTCAAGCCCTCATCTGAGGGAGCCCGGTCGATGATCGGACGGTCCCAGAAGGGTTTTGCTTACTCAGCAAAGGAGATGTAATTATTTCTCTCTTAGGTGACAGAGAAGACTCTTCGGAAAGCGTGGACCTTTTAGTCCACCCTGGCTCATCTCAGGCACACCAAAACCGACCGGCTCAAGTTTAATTTTTAAGATGTCGTCTGACGCAGCGGTCTTCAACTGGTGGGTCACGACCCAAACGTGGGTAGCAAGATCAGCCCAGATGGGCTGCAGCAAAGCTACTGCCACCATGTTGGGCATGGAGAAAATGGTGAACATGGGTTCCATGTTGCAGGTTGGGAGTCTGAGGTGGGTCTCAGGTATGGACCAGTTGAAGGCCACTGGTCTAATGCCCGTTGATACGATGGGCGGTATTTGCTGCCTATCTCAGAGCTGGTTTCTGGGATTAATTTGAGGCATGACCAAGCTATGGAGATAGGAGAAAACTTTTGATGACTGAACGTCACCAGGTGGGTAGAAGCTAGTTGAGCCCTCAACATGATGGCAGACCCTTTAGCTTCTCATCTGAGTGAAGGGATGCCGTTCATTCCAATGGGGCCAAGGAAGGAGCTGTTGTCGGGGAACAACCTCTACTCGCCCCCTGGCACTGAGCGACCCACTCATCCAGTGGGAAGACGCTCCAACCGCCCCTCCCTGTGGTCTTAGCACAGTGCAAGATCTCCCCACCCCCAGAATGAATTCATGCACTTACATGAACATGGAGATACCGGTAGTGACTATCTCCAGTTGACGTGCATGGAACTTAGGGAACAGCCGTCCGCTGGTCTACCTCGGTCGGTATTGTCCTAGCAGCAATGGCTCTCCAGCCTGACATCTCCTGGGAGAGCTGGGAAACACCCCCTGCTTGCACCCTCCCCCCAAGAGTCGTCGCCAGACAGTATGGACAATATTGAAGTAAATGGACCAAGGGACTGACTCAGGGAGAAGGCGGATTTCTGCCTCACTTGGCATGATGGAGGCTCGACATGTTTTATCCCACTCCCCACACCAATTCTGCTCATTGTGGAAGCTGTTCAAGAGACATCCCTGTTCAAGAGAGACTTGGCAGGTGCAAAGACCGTTCTGTTGTCCTACTCTGGAGCTTGGAGAGAGCCGACACTTCAGGCGGCTCAATAATGAGCAGACAAAGGAGGAAGCACAGGCAGTGCTGGCTCTGGGTTTTTGAGAGTCCTTGGGGCAGCCCCTTCCCTCAGTGTGTCCACCTTCTCACCACCACTGTCATCTGCTGCTCTTGTTCTTCCTCCTCACATCTCCCTCTTGCTTCCTTAGCAGGCAGAGAGAGCCAGGAGGCCACGGCGTCTCCTGATCCTTCTTCTCATCCCCAACGTTGTCTGGGCTGGAGCGAGAGGCAGGTGAGCAAGCAGGCTGCTAGGGTGGAGCAAGACTAGAGAACGCTCATCAGTGCGGACTCCCCCACCCCCATGCCTACCCTTGAAACCTGCCCAGAGTCAAGATTTTGCATGCTAATCGAATCCTTGCAACGAGAGAGAAAAAAACATTCCACTGGTCACGCAAGAGGCTTGGACGTACATCAGTGGGAGCTGGTGGCTCTGATGCCAGTGGGGCGGTGAATCCACTCCGGGTTTCAGTTCGAACCAGTCCGCGTTCTAAAGCACCTGGGATAGCAACTTTGGAGTTCGACCTGGTTCAGACTGAAACCCAGAGCGGATTCACCGCCCCACGGCACTGGAGCCACCAGCCTCCACTCTTGTACGTGTTTTGGGTATCAGGCCTTTATATACCCAGAGAAAGGCCAGCCGCCGGACTCCATTAGGTCAGCTGGCAGTATTTCCCTGGACAGCCATTCTGCTAATGTGAAGATTTCCAAGGCTAAGTGGCTCCTCTGTTCGAGATGGTCAACGTGACGGGCGGGGGGAGATCATTTTGCCTTTTATCCTTCCCTTAATGCACTTTCTCAGCTTAACGGGGCCCTGGACTGCCTCCCAGGCTCGCTCTGGGGAAAAGCTAATTGGTCTGGAATTTGCCGACACATCACTACAGACGCACAGCGCCCTACGCGCCGGAGGAGCCACGCCCGGCTCGCCCAGGGCGGTCCTTGGCAGCAAAGGGGGCTTGCGCTGGATTTGACGCGGTGCCCAATGTCTCAAGGCCTCAAAACAGGACTGCCGCAGAATTAAACCAGGGGAGTTCAGCTGGCCCATATTATCCAAGACACACCTGCTGCACCTGGGCATGGGGCAAAGATTCTTTTGCAAGGATCAGGACCCGATTCGGTCCCACCCAAACCTGATCTCTACTTCCCCACCCCAAGTCCAAGCCTGGAGTGCTGCGTGCAGTTTTGGCACTTCGGCAAGGACGTGGCAGAGCTCGAAAGGGGACGGAAAAGGGCCACCGAGAGGATCAAGGGGCTACTGGCCAGCGCTGTCATCAGAGAGCCCAAATTGTCAGCTTCTGACCCGCCATCCGCCCCCCTGCACCTCCAATACAGTTGGAAGAACCCATGTTGCTCTGAGCAGACGTGCTTCTCAATAGAAATCAATCACAATGGAACGCAGAATTCTTTTCACTCCACCCACTTTTGCCTGTGGCCACGCCCACCACTGGGATGTGGCCCCAGAGAACAGAACCGGCCCTTGGGACAATAAAAGTTCCCCATCCCTGATTCAGACTGTAAAGTCCTCGGGGCAGGGGACCTGCCTCTCCTTTCTTGCAGATGTAATTATATATATAAAGAACCAGACCCCCGGTTGATGTTCTCTAAATATCAACCGCTAATGCTGCCTTTAATCGTGTTCGACCGTTAACACGGGCTGCTCTTACCTGTACTAACAGTGTTGAAATGCAAACTGTAAGCTCCTTGCTGCAGGGAACTTTGTTTTTTTTGGTTTTGTTTTGGTTGATGTGGCTCTGAAAAGCACCACGTATGTTTCTGTATTATTGTCATTATTATTATGCAATATTTAATTTAGGGTGCCATCCTAGGCATGTTTAATGGGGGGAAAAGTCCTACAACTCCCAGCATTCTCCAGCCAGCAATGCTGGGAGATGTAGGGCTCCCCGCCCCCCGTCTAAACATGCCTAGGGTTGTGCCTTTAATGTCCTGCCTAATCCAACGCTGCAGCCAGGTGAGATCAATGTGTTTAAAACAGGTGTGGGCAGAAGATGGACCAAGGTATCCTGGTGGCTTGGAGGAGATCTGCAAGACTGTCAGACTCCCAACTGTTTTGGAATAGCGGCGACAAAATCATCCCCCACCCCTCCCACTAAATTATACTGCTGAAATGAAGAAAGCTTGCAGGAGGGACATTCTGGAGCGGATTTGAGGCTAGAAGTCCTGTGAGCTCCATTCATTATTATTTTTTTGTGGGGGAGCACCCCAAATTCCTGGGCTTAGAATCCTTTAATTCAAAGTGTACGTCTTTTGCACCTGGCTCCCGTTGGTGAATCTCGTAGCAACAGAGTAGAACCTGCAACCCTGAAGTCTGGTTAAAACACACTTCACTCCATGGCTGGATTTCAGCCACTATATTCCATGTCAATAGAGCTCGTGCATAGGGTTGCCATATTCTGAATCCACAAAACCGGGACAATTGGGGGGGGGGGGGGGGCTAGGATTTTTTTAAAAAAACTGAGCAATATGTAAATGTCTAGGGAAAGCCCAATTTTTCAATTAAAACATCAACTACTGTAAAACCAGACATCTTAAATTCACTGCATCTTACTTCCAAGTAACAGATTTGAAGCTTGCAACCCAAATCCAAGGAGGTGGATTTATAAAGGGTGATTTTTGGGGGGAGTGACTTTCCTTTCCTTTCTCGCCTCTCTCCTTTCCTCTCCTTCACCCCCTCGTCCCCCACTCGCTCGCTCCCTCCTGTCCCCCACAAAACTCTCTTTCTTCCCCCACAAATAACCCAGCAGCTCCACGCCGCGCTTACCCTAAAGGTCTGACCACAACCAGCCAAGCTCACCAAACTCCTTTGCATTGCATGGGACTCAGGTGGCCTGAGGGGAGCACGTGCGCCTTTCCTCGCTGTGGTTCCTGTTCTACGCAGCCGCAGGCGCAATAAGGTGAGTCTCGGTGAGTGACTCAGATGAGCCTGTGAAGGAGCGGTGATGCTCTGGAAAAAGCGCTGGATTGATGCCTCTTTTTCTCTGCTGCCGCCGCTCCACTATACAGGCTCAAGGCACCATTTTGGAGGTCAGAATTTCTCTGGCCAGCTGGACCAGGAATCCGGGACTCTTGCCCAGCCAGTCCGGACATTTCAGAATCTCCTGGAAATCAAGACATTCCTGGTTTTCTGGGACATATGGCAACCCTACTCGTGCAAAGTTTTTCTGTATCATCCAAGCTGCTTTGCTACCTGCAGTGGGCCATAAGAACATCTGTCCCTGGCACAAAATGGGTATCAATCATCATGTCCTATATCGAGAGCATCTAAAATAATATTCACTCATATGGTTCCCCCCCACCAGTATAGAATCATTAAATACAACAGATCAATCTTCTCATCTGTTGTGTTTTATGGTTTTAATTGTGAACTGTCCTGAGAGCCTTGGCTATTGGGCAGTATAAAAACATATTAAGTAAATAAATAAATAACAATGTTTTCAAGATGGGAGATGAAAAGGCGGTTTGCTCAGAGGCTTAGTGAGGGCAGCATGCCAGGCAGTATGGCACAGGTGCAGCTTCTTCTTGGCTGCTGCCTAATGAGTCATTCAATAATTGCTGCTGGAGGAGGAGGAAGAAAACTGGAAACATGATTCTAGGTAACAGTAGCCAGCAGGTTGTACAGTGTCTGAGCACTGAAAATTTGGGACTTCAGTAGCTGTACTCTAAAAGTCCATCATGATTCTGAATTTGCCCTGGTGTTGGTGTATGTATGTGGGGTGGGTGGGGTGGATGGATGGATGGAGAATTGGAGGCCAGCCATGGGTATAAAAATGAAGTCATGGCTCTGCTGCTCACAGTATCCCAATCAAAAAATAAACCAACAAAACAGAACTGCCATTTTATCTGTAACTGGGTCTGTTGGGTTGGAGGGTGTTTTTACTCTGTTATGTTTTTAATTGTGGTTTAATGTATTTGCTTAGTCATTTTTATCAGTGATTGTAAGTTGCTTTGAGTGCCGTTTTTGCTAGAAAGGCGGGATACAAGTAAGACAGACAAACAAATTTCAGACTCATAGGATGCAATACAAAAAAAAATCATTTAGGCAACTAATGAACCTTCTTTGATTCAAGACATGAAGCTTGCAATCCTAGACGTACTTACCTGGGAGTAAGTCCCACTGAAGTTAGTGGAATGTGCTTCTGAATAAACATGTATGAAGCTCATCCCTTCCCCCACATTTTACCCATCTAAATGCATTATGCTTGGTGGACAAAGTTACAGCAGAAGTTCTTTACGCTTGCCAATGCATGTTTCCTTTGAAAGCTGCAGTATGTGGTTTCCAGAAAGGAGAGACCAAGTTGATTACTCTTTTCATTATGTATGTCCTTTCAATCGCAAGCAGGCACCTCAAATTCCATTAGTTTGTGTTAATAAGGTAGTCTGGGCTAAGATATAGATGGACTATGCATGCATGCACTCATTCTAAATAGCAGTAAAGTACTATAAATAAGGAAGCTACTCCAAGCTTAATTCTGTCACATCTGAAAGCAGCTATCCTTAAGAATGGCTACCAATTTGGATCAGTTGGGTTTAGATGTATTTTTCTGAAACCGCTGCCTGACATCCTTGGCTTATGAAATTGCCGAAGAGCAGATCAAGATTTAGGGAAGAGGTATATCAAGTATGTAACCTTTGAAAAGTAACCACTGTAACCAGCTCACCACTGAAAGCTGGCCAGGAATACCATCAAAAGGCTCCTCAGAACAGAACAATGCTCACACCAGCCAGCTGGCTGGGGGTGCTTGAAGTTGTAGTCCCAACACATCTGGAGGGCATCAGGTTGAGGAAGGTTGCTGCAACCAATGTAAGTTTTCTGCTTCATTTCCCTGGCAGGTTTCCTGTGCCTTTAACAACCCCACAGCAGCAGCAATTCAACAGACACAGGAGCCTTCAAGGAGGAGAGATGCAAAATGGGCTGAAATGGATTAACATTCACCTGTCCACATTGGTGTTTCGGGTGCACAGCGCATTGAGGGGAAAGAGAGATGGGGGGGGGAAAGGACACCATTACCTGTAAAACTGGAGCTGTCTTTTGGGACTCCCGTAGCGAGCGCTTCCGACAGCAAAAGGGAAAGAAAGAAGAAATGTTCCACAGGTCACAGTAAAAGAGCAACACCCACAGGGGACCCTACACAGAGGCTAATAGGCTCCCATTTTCCCTTGTTGTACCTTGACCTCTCTGGGCTTCCAGTCCCAAACTTTATGCTCATTCATTTCCTCCCAGTGAAGGATGTTCTAGAAAAAGCCTTTACAACAGCGCCACCAAGTGGAAGACTGTCTAGTTGTCCTCTATTTCTGTTTTCTGCCATCCAAGAAACCTATCCAGTTGAGGCAGGCAGGTTTGAATTTACAGCTGGATTTCATTGTTTTAAAAATGGTGGGAGGGCTCTTAGGGCCTCTCAAACCTGAAACCATCACACACACACCCTGGCAGAGAACCAACGTGAAATCCTCCTCCGTATCATGTTAAAACTCTGACCATACAGACTTCGTGACTACAACATCTGGTCAGTCTTTCTCCACCAACCCCCAATGTGGTTTTTGTAGCATCTTGGCTGATGAAGAAATCTGGATATCTCAAAAGCTTGCACATTTTTTGTTGTTGATCGTTTGAGTTGACCTAATAAAGGTATTACACTAATATGGATTTTTGGGGGTATGTCTTTACATACCCCAAAAAGAGCGGAAGAGGTTTGCATGTCAGTAGGGAATCCAAATTCACTGGGGCGGAGTGAAGGGGAATTAAATCTATGCTGCATTTATCTTTCGGTTCCCCCACTCATCTCCACTAGGACTAGAAGGGTGTGTGCAGGACACATAGTTTGTACAAACCGCACAACAGCCAAAGTGAGAGACTTTTGTCCTCTTTTGGGTTTTATGACACAGGAACATCAGCAAACCATGCAAAAAACCCTCAGCAAAAGTGAGAAATATCAGTGTGAATACAAACATGGTTTTGGTCAATGCATCTGCTCAAATCCATCCCTTGATACCTTCACCTCTTCCATCCCCTCCATGACCCTTGCGATAGGGATGATGGGTGTTGTAGTTGTGCGGACAGGTGAAAACCGCCTGAAACTGTCACTTGAGGCACAGGTGAACTCAGTGGCAAAGAGCACCTTTTATCAGCTTAGGTTGATATACCAACTACGCCCTTATCTGGACAGAGATAGCCTAGCTACAGTAATCCATGCTCTGATAACCTCTCGCTTGGATTACTGCAATGCGTTATACGTGGGGCTGCCTTTGAAAACGGTCCGGAAGCTTCAGCTGGTACAAAACAGGGCAGCCCGTTTACTAACAGGGACTGGCCAGCGAAATCACATTACGCCAGTCCTTTTACAACTTCATTGGCTGCCAGTGCAGGTCCGGGCCCGATTCAAAGTGCTGGTATTGACATTTAAAGCCCTAAACGGTTTGGGGCCAGGTTATTTGAAGGAACACCTCCTCCCATATGTACCTGCCCGGACCTTAAGATCATCTACAAGGGCCCTTCTCTGTGAGCCCCTGCCAAAGGAAGTGAGGCAGGTGGCTACTAGGAGGAGGGCTTTCTCTGCTGTGGCACCCTGGTTGTGGAATGAGCTCCTCAGAGAGGTCCGCCTGGCGCCTACACTGTACTCTTTTCGTTGCCAGCTGAAGACTTTTTTATTCTCTCAGTATTTTAACACTTAATTTTAACTTAAATTTAAATTTTACTGTTCTAACTCTGTATTTTAATCTTATATCAATTTTGCTGCGTGGTTTTATCCTGGTTGTGCTTTTTATACTGTATTTTGTATTTGTGTTTTTAACCTGTTGGTTGTTTTATTATGGTTTTAATATTTGTTAAAAATTAACAAAGAGAGCTTCGGCTATTGGGCGGTATAAAAATGTAATAAATAAATAAATAAATGAAAATGCTGCGCCTTTTCTGCTTCGCCCTCTCAAGTGGAGGGACACTCATGGCAGTGAGTGTGAAAGTAGACCCTGAACGGAGAAGGCCATCCATTCCAAGGGCCATGTCCAATGTTAGTCCTACTTAGAGCAGACTCATTGAAATGAATGAGATAGAAATTAGACCAGCATGGGATACGACCCTAAAGTATGAAGAAGCTGGGGATAATGGGGGTTGCAACCTTACACATCCGGAGGGCGCCAGGTTGGCAAAGGAAGGACGACAGAGAAGACATAACGGGGGGAGGGGCTTCCCACACACCCTCAGTGTGCACGCATGGTTCTTCTGCATGGGACCACCCCACACGAAAGGGGGCATGTAAGCAAATAAGGCCACCCTACGGACTTTTCTACTGCAATTGGCATCCTACCGGCCTTCCCACCAGGCGGGAAAGCCATGCGCAATTGACCCATGTGCCTTCATGGAGTGGGATCCCCACTGCCACATGAGTCCTCTTCAGAGGAGGAGCTGAAACGTTCAAAGCCAGCTGGCCCTGGCTCTTCTCAAGAAGGTCCTGGGCATTCCAGGAGCTGTAGGGTGTTTTTTTTTCCTGGCTGAGCATGCATAAGATTATTTTAAAAAGCACCAGGTATCGCCCCTTTAGATCCAGCGGCAGTTTTGCCTGTCTCCCTGAATGGGGTTGGGAATAAAACAGAACACTGGTGATCTATCTACTTTACCTGCAAAGTAATAATAATGATTGTACAGCAGGGGATTGAATTCAGCAGGCCCCTCCCAAGATAGAAGGAAGGAAAGGAACCTCTCGTGCAAGCACTGAGTCATTACTGACTCTTGGAGGGACGCCAGCTTTCGCTGACGTTTTCTTGGCAGGCCTTATAGCGGGGGGTGGTTTGCCGTTGCCTTTCCCCCAGCTAGCTGGGTACTCATTGTACCGACCTCGGGAGGATGGAAGGCTCAGTCGACCCGAGCCGGCTGCCTGAAACCAGCTTCCGCTGGGATCGAACTCAGGCCGTGGGGAGAATTTCGGCTGCAGAAACTGCTGCTTTACCACTCTGCGCCACACGAGGCTCTCCCATGATAGAATACTCAGCTTTATGGTTAATGTAGTCCAGGGTCATGTTCACTCTGCCTATCATTGTATAATTAGGTGCTCAAAAATTCAAACACTTGGTCAGCGTGCTGAATTATGCCCCCTGTGCAAGTTATGCAAATTTCCAACATTTCTCTTTCTTTGCCTGATTTATTCTGCACTGTCGACTACTCTGCATAATTAACTCTGGCTTTGCTAATTATGCAGAGAAGTCAAGCAGCAATGGAGGGCGCTCAAGTCCCTCTTTCAATCACTGGACATTTTATTCAACCTTCTGAGATTTCATGAAACAAAACACATTGATCACAGACTCTCAAGCATTTCTTCATACCCATATGGGCTAGAAACTTGATTTTGCTTTGTGACGGGAATGGATGTTTTCAGGACGCCAGTGAACTCTGCACTCACAGGGCCACATTCTGTGCTTGATCTCAGCGCCTGCAAAACCGTGGCTTTTGCATGGCCCTGATCCCATCCAGTGGTTACTTTGGCAAGCAGGATGAACGTGCCCCGAGCTCACCTGTAGATCATGCCGGGGGAGCCCGTCTGCCTGTTCGAGAATCTAGCCGGGGAGTCCGTGGTGGATTCCGGATACATGGAGCCAACCTCCAGGTCCAACTTCAGGTTTTTTCAACACCCACTAAAGGCAGCAACAAAGAGAGAGAAAGAGAGAGAGAGAGTGTTAAGCAATGCATACATCACCTAATCAGCTTGCACAACCAAAAACAAGGACAGCAAAAAACTACAATAAAGATAATACAGTCCAGATGTAGTATATAACAAACAGCAAAGAGAAACAAGAATTCTAAACAGGGGTGGCCTGCTGGAATAATAGTGTCTTTAATTCTTGCTTTAAAACGTTCAAAGGTTGATCTGCCTGCACAAGAATTGGGGCTACCCCCAATGCGCTTGGTTGCCCATAGGGAAAAAAGAATCACTTTAAGGTGTGCAGGCAGCAATGTTTTCCTAAACTTGACAACATCAGTTCTATTTCCCCTCCCATCAGGCTACTGATGTGTCAAAACAAGATTACCAGCCTTCCATTTTTTAAAGGATGGTCTGCCACATAAAAGGTTCCCTGCATGCAGTTAGTTAGCACTTCAGGAGATGGCTGCACTAAAAGTTTCTCACTGATGTGCTAGTTTTCTACATGCAAGGTTTATTTGTTTTATTTAAGAACATAAGAAGTGCCATGCTGGATCAGACCAAGGGTCCATCTGGTCCAGCACACAGTGGCCATCCAGCCATTCACCAGGGATGATCAAGCAGGGCATGGTGCAACAACACCTTCCCGCCCATGTTCCCCAGCAATTCCCAAACTATGGCATTGTGTATTCTATTGGCAGCCTAAAGTGGTACACTCCACAGTTCTATCTGCTCAGTCTGCGTAATGGGTACATAGACATTAACATCAGTTGGTTGAGTTGAGTTCAGTTGGTTGAGTTGAGTTCAAATGGATTTTCTATAAGCTCTTTCTTCATAATGGAGCCCTTATTTCATCTTTATTCCTGCTTCTGCATAGGTCTGCTGAGTTTGCAGGCTCTGTCCATGTTCCCTTTTTCTCTCTGATTGTGCAAGTCCCATACATTTTTCGCAATGTGTGAAAATGGCTCGTGACGCGCTCTGTACAAATCTCTCCCCCGCCCCTCCCCAGTCCCGTGCTAAAAACAGCACGGCAGTTGTGAGATGAAATATCAGTATTAAACAGCAAGGGACGGTATGAAAGCCATGCTGTGGGTTGGGGTTAGGGGGATGGAAAGGTACAGCACTCACACAGAGAAATATTTAAGGGTTGTAAGTCTCGAATGGGTGTATCCTTGTCCAGGGCTTGACTCACTGTGTCACCCTGATATTTGCCCACAAGAGGGAGTTGGTAGCTCCTTTGTTCTACAAGCTATGGCTCTTGGGCGCCTCCAGTGTTGGTGGCTGGAAAGAGATACTGCACCTTCTCTGACTGCAGTTTGGTGACACAAGAGCCCAATGGGTCTTTGCCTCGCCCAATAAACACTCAGAATTGGAGTCCTTTGCAGGCAGGGTGAGATAAAAATGTGATGCAGTTCCGGCACTGTAATGTAAAAACCATGCTAGGCCTACTTTGCCACCATGAGGGCTAGAAACATGATTCCTGGTCACCTAGCAGAGCTGCCCCCCACAATAAGCCTTCTTAACCTGGGAAGAAGTGGCAGTCACGGGGCGCCAGTGAATGCCCGATGGTGCCGCTCTCTGGAACTAGCCCAGCCTCCTGACCTATGAGAGAGATGTTCTCCGCTAAGACTCAGCTCAGCGCAAACTCTCCCAGTGAACTACTTCTGAGACAGCCAGGAGCCTTTGCCTCTAAAATAAGACACACAGAAACGAGGACAGAACGCAGGCGGCCGGGCGACGGTGTTTAGTGACAGGCAGAGGCTCTGCCTCGTGCGCTTTAGGAGGAACCTGCCAAAACAGGGTGGATTCAAGGTGACATTGCAAAAGGGAGGAAAAAGCAAAGCAAAAACATTTCTCCCGTCTCCCTTCAGTGGCTCATGTGCCTTGGAGGAAACGAGACTGGGCCCGTGACCCAGGCTTTTCAAGCCGCCGTGCGGAGCCGCACCTTTCCGCGAGCGAATGTGATGCGGCCGTCACGCCATTTGCCCCCATGAGCCAGTGGCCCTGGGTAAATCCTTGTCCTGATTTTGTCCCTGGGGGAGGTGTTGGGTCTGTGAGCGGGGAGCAAGTGCTCCTTGACGCAGTGCGCACACAGGCGCGGAATGCCGGCGCATGGCTTCTCTTCCATCCTCACAGCGTCTATCTAGACAGCTGAAGCTGCTTCACAAGTCTGAGTTGAAGCAATTCAGGAGCAAGTACAGCAGTGGCGGATGGTGGTTCTGATGTCAGTGGGGTGGTACATCCACTCCGAGTTTCACCCTGGATAGCTCATTTAGAATTCTGAGCTCTGACTGGAACCTGGAGCGGATTCACCACCCCACTGACATCAGAGCCACCAGCCTCCAATGGTTTAATTAATTAATTAATTAGAATATTTGTATCCCACCCTATATCATTGGGATCTCAGGATGGTGTACAGATAAAATCAATTCAAGGCATATAAAACAATAAATAATTTGCACAGCTAAAAACGTATTTATGCCATTAACAAATTAATACCAGTAAAATAATTAAAACAAGTAAAAAAGAAAGAAAAAGGCAGCATTGATTATCAGCTGGGTGTGCTCCAGAAGTGGACTACAACTCCTATCTTCCACAATTAGTATGGACATTAGCTTGGGTTGGTGGGACTTCAAGGAGGACCAAGCTGAAGAATTCTGACATATCACTGGCCTTAAAGTTGTTAGATTGGATCCAAAACATGGTTGTAGAATGACTTAAGGGGTGAACAAAGATCTATGGCAAAAAAGTAAGAAGTGGCAAATAAAACTTGAGGCTAAAGGTGGGTCTGAAAAGGTTGAAGACCAGAAATAACATGAACTAGAAAGTAAAATACATTGTTAAAATATTGCTCGGTCACAACAGTTTGGGTTGTTCAGCCTAGGGAAAAGGATGCTCAGGGGAGACATGACAGAGGTGCACAAAAGTATGCCTGGTGTGGAGAATGTGGATAGGGAGACATTTTCCTCCCTCTCCCATAATACTAGAACCCAAAGGGAGTCATCCCATGAAGCTGATTGGTGGGAGATTCAGAACGGATAAAAGGTGAGACTTCTTCACAAAGCGTATAGTTAAACTATGGAACTCACTACCACAAGGTGTAGTGATGGCCACCAGTTTGGATGGCTTTAAAAGGGGGTTGGATAAATTCCTGGAGGAGAAGGCTATCCATGGCTGTTAGTGCTGATGGCTACGTGCAACCTTCAGTATCAGAGGAAGTAAGCCTGTATACACTAGCTGTTGGGGAACATGAGTGGGAGGGTGCTGTTGCACTCATGTCCTGCTTGTTCATCCCTGGTCGACAGCTGGTTGGCCACTGTGTGAACAGAGTGCAGGACCAGATGGATCCTTGGTCTGATCCAGTGTGGCTGTTCTTACGTTCTTAATCAGGTTGTTTCCAAAACCAAGGACTGAATAAAAGCTGGTAAGCAGCAGTTTGACCAGAAATAATGACTACTGAGTCAACAGTACAATTCTCCAATCGGTCCATACAGATCGGCCCCCATCTGGTGTCCTCCCAATGCTTTGGACTACAACTCCCAGCATTCACGACCACTGGCCACACTAGCCGGGGCTGATGAGAATAGAAGTCGAAAAAATCCAGAGGGGAAATAGTCCAAACCAATTAACACCAAGAGAATGCTACGGGCAGGTCCATGCAACTTGTGACCGACCAAACTGAATATTTCTTTGGAAAAAAGTCGGAGAAAATATCCAAAAGCAATGTACAAAACCCACCCAACTATTAAGTAACACACACACACTAAAAAGAACTAAGACAGCAGCAGTAAGATACAGTCTAAAAACGAAACAAACAAATGAATGTTAATCCACACATTTTAAACATCCAAATTTGGTTTAATATGTTATTAACCAGTTATCACCTTAAACGCCAACAATGATGGGACGAAAGGATTAGAAATTTGACCTTGAAATGTCAATGAATTGTAAGCAAATGCAAATTACGTGTTTTAGAATAAAACAGGATCATCCAGCCAGCAGGCAAGTTTTTATTCAGACTGTCTTTTGAGTGGGGGGCTATTTTTAGTATTGTGCTTTTAATGTATTTGTTATGATCAATTATGCTTTTATTTTAAATGCTGACCTTTATTGCTGTTAGGCCCCTTGAGTGCCGTTTTCCGGTAAAAGTGCAGGATACAAAGCAAATAAATAAATATGATCAAGTGTGCATTGTTTAGTCTGTGTCAGATATTTATGCCTTTGCATTAATCCCAGCTACAAATGGGTGTTTTGAACTGTTTTCTTGGCTGCTTTTCATTCCGCA
The DNA here is from genome assembly GCF_023053635.1 of Elgaria multicarinata webbii. Classification (NCBI taxonomy): domain Eukaryota; kingdom Metazoa; phylum Chordata; class Lepidosauria; order Squamata; family Anguidae; genus Elgaria; species Elgaria multicarinata. Next base: position 2,667,631 of record NC_086190.1, read on the forward strand.
TTTCATGTTTTACTGTATTCAATCAGGTTGGCTTTGTCCTGTGTGTGTGTGTGTGTGTGTGTGTTTCATGTCACTTTCTGATTTGTTCTCCATTCCCCCCACCCCACATTTGTTTACAAATGCTGCATTATTATTATTTTTAGAACTTGACTTGCTTTTAGTATGATTCCATTTTAAAATACTTTCCCAACCCCCAAGTGAAACTGTTTTATAGGCATCATAAATATAAACACATAATAAATAAATAAATAAAGTCTGTCTGTCTGTCTGTCTGTCTATCTATCTATCTATCTATCTATCTATCTCAGGGATAGCTGCAAAGCACATGTGGACATCTTCTTCGAATCCTCCCTACCTCAGAATCCCCTGCTTCCTCTGAGCTGAAATTGTCACAATAGCTGGGAGGAAGATGGATTTCCCCGGGGAACAAAATATTGTTTCCGGTTGTCAAGCAAAGTATTTCGGTGCAACTTGTTCTGCACGGGGCAATCGAGACCCTTTGCAAAAACACCCCCCCACACACACCTCTGTTCCTGGTGAGAGGGGGCATGCACACAACCTCTCTGTGCCCCCCTCCTCTGCATGATCTTTGCATGTTGGGGGGGACGGGGACTTGGAAGCATGTTCTGTCAAATGTGCTGACAAACTTCCCCATGAATAGGAAACTCTCTGCCGCGCAGTCCTGAAATCACTTCAGCGAAACAGGCTTGCAACCGTCGTGCCGGCATTCATGCCAAATACGCAAAGGACTTTCTGTATAGTTTTTTGATGTGATGCTGGTGAATGATGTAACTAATGGATCATTGTGACCTTTTCCTGTTGCCATGGTTCTTTAACTTCCATGGCCAGTGGTGTCTATTTTTCTCTCTTCTCTTCCTTTTCTGCAACATTTTTGTCATTAGGTATTGCTATGTCAATGAAGTACATGTTTTTTTCCCTATAACAGTTATGTCTGGTTGGTTTCAAGGTATTGCCCGTATGAATTGTTCTGTCCCAGTATATTTTATGATCTGCATTTTCCAAGATTGTTTCAGGTGAGTATGTTTGATCAGGTTGAATTTGATGGCCTATTATTATTATTATTATTATTATTATTATTATTGGTTCTTCTTCATCCTGCCCTGCCAAATGGCAGTAACACTTCATGCACTTGAAGAACTGAGTTCTAATCCATAACCACTTAGGACATCATAAAGCCGTTATCCTTTAAGATGTCCCAAAGGCTATTGGCTGCTTTTGCTGCAATGGCCAGGTTTGGGCAACTTGTAGCCCTCCAGATGGTTAGGACTACAATTCCCATTACCCTTCACTGGTCAGGTGAGCAGAACAGAGGGGTGCAAGTGTGATCCTCCACTGTGTGGTGGCCCTGCCCTATCGGAACGGCACCCAAGCTAAGGACAAGCATTTTTTGTCCTTGTTCAGCATATAAGAAGCTGGTATGTTCAGAATCTATACTCAGCACCAAGTCTGTGATCCAAATCGGTTCAGGAAGGTGTCAGGGAAAAGGTTGGGGGCCAGCTCTCATAGCTCTGCTACTTGCATGCTAGAATTTCAAATATCTTGAGAGTTTTAACACTCTAGGAATGAAATAGCGCAGAGTGGTACATTCATGACCCCCAAACTGGAAACTGCATTACGGCTGAAGGGGGAATTTCTGCATTTCAGGAACGGAACTAGTATTTGGCACAGGTAGAATTCGGCCCAGAATATAGAAGAAACCTGGCACCTGATTTTGACAATGTCTGTGCAGATGCATGCAAGATAAATTCCCCACCTAAGCATACACCACTTCCATGTACGAAAGCAAGCAAATTCCCCCCTCCCCCACATGTTTTATACACACATACACACACAGAATATCTGTCAGGTATAGGCCTTTAAGGCCTATTCAAAGCCACTTGACAGACAGGTCCTCTGACCTGTAAATCATGCCCATGTGCCAAGAGGGCAGGATGTTACAACCCACTTTGAAGAGTGTCTCCCACCTTTTCCAAAACACTCTGAAGTTCCCAGAGAACCAGCTATTTCAAGGCCGAAGCAAAGGAGTGAACCAGCTACTCCCATGGGAACTCCTTACAGAGATAAGCTTGCAGGGAACATCTGACATTCTCAAAGCATTTCCTAATAAATCTAACCACTAGGTACAAGGCCTATGCCTGACAATATCATAGATACACCTGGTGCGAATGCTGTTGCCATTCAGAGCTTCTCCTGGTTTGAGAGCCTGGGTGGTGCTAGTGTGGGTAACCCCCCCCCCCAAATAATAATAACAGGATGTGTTGAGTGGAGGCAAGTGGCTCCAATGCCAGTGGGGCAGTAAATCCGCTTCAGGTTTTGGTCAGAGCTCTAAAGGAGCAAACCAAGGTGCAAAGCTTTAAAACTTCAGAGTTCTGACTGAAACCTGGATGTGTTTCATTCTGGTGTGTTTGTGTGTTGGATGCATTGTCATGGGCTTCATCTCAGAACAGCCCCAGCCAGCCTGACTACTGCTCAGGAATTCTCAGAATTGCATTCCAAAACATCTGGAAGGCACTAGTTTGGGAAAGGCTAAAGCTCTGGAATAGTCGGCTCCAATAGGCTGCAAAGGCTTCCCATGTACAGTGTGCATGTTCAAAAGCAGAGCGCAACATACAAGCGTATGTGTCAAAGCACCTGAGAAGCTTCACACAGGGATAGAGGGATCTGCCAGTTTTGCTTTTCATCGTGTTTAAATTTCTTATAAACCTTGTGTCCTTTCCACCTCGAATGGGAGGACATTTGCAAATTTTGGTGAATCCTTATCAAAACCAAACTGAGACCAAACTCTTGCCCATTTGCACCGGCCAAATTCAGTAGGCACACGGAGAGAACTATCTTAGACCTGCCTGACATATAGCTGTTAAAGATGAGGGGTCTGTAGGAGGGGAAAAAAACAGGTGGCCACCCAAATTTGGCAGCACAAACACAGTTGAATTCATGGGGATTCAACCGCCAGACTCTGAGAGCTAAGTGCTCAAAGTCCTGGGCTATGATGGACACATCTCTCACGTTCAGGAACTCTGCAAGCATTTAAAAACTATAATCAAAGAGCATCAAGTCCCAGATTTGGGGGGGGGGGAGTGAATTTCAATACATCCTTATCAAAAGAATTTGCGAATTTCAGTACATTCTTATTGGTACTTCGTTTTAAAGAGAACAATTTTAATTTGCTGTTTTTAATCTTCTGTCTCTTTTTGGGGACAGGTTATTTGAAGTAACGCCTCCTCCCATATGTACCTACCCGGACCTTAAGATCATCTACAGGGGCCCTTCTCCGTGAGCCCCTGCCAAAGGAAGTGAGGCAGGTGGCTACTAGGAGGAGGGCTTTCTCCGCTGTGGCACCCCGGTTGTGGAACGAGCTCCCCAGAGAGGTCTGCCTGGCGCCTACACTGTACTGCTTTCGTCGCCAGCTGAAGACCTTTTTATTCACTCAGTATTTTAACACTTAATTTTAACTTAAATTTAAATTTTACTGTTTTAACTCTGTATTTTAATCTTATATCAATTTTGCTGCGTGGTTTTATCCTGGTTGTGCTTTTTATACTGTATTTTGTATTTGTGCTTTTAACCTGTTGGTTGTTTTATCATGGTTTTAATTTTTGTGAACCGCCCAGAGAGCTTCGGCTATTGGGCGGTATAAAAATGTAATAAATAAATAAAATAAATAATTTTTTTTACTGTTTTATTCCTATGTTCACCGCTCCAGAATCTATTTTAGATATGGAGTGATATATAAATATTGTAAATAAATAAATAAATACAAATGGACTGACATGAAATCCTCATTTATCCTTAGCCAAATGTCCCCCAACTCTGTACTATAGGGACAAAAATCTGTACCATTAAAATGTGGCATATCTACCTTTCACCACTTGAAAATGTTCTTTTGCTTTAGGTGGGGGGGGGAACCTTCTTTCCTTCTCTGATCCCACTTTGGTAGAGTCTCCAGGGGACAGTAAGAATTATCTCAGGGGCAGGATGAGGCCTGCAGAGTATTCTTGAAGACCCCTATATTTGAAAAGGTGGTTATTAGGCTCCCTTAAGCCAGCAGGGGAAATCCAGCATTGTACCAAGTACCCTTCTGACCTGGACAGCATCACATTTCTCCGAAGCCTGATTTCAAGGGCATCACAGCCAGCTTCAATTTAATCAGGCTAAACGATGCTACAAGAGAAATCCAGCCCAGCTACAGTTGCCTTGGAAGAGGACTTTGGGTCAACAGTGGTGTGTGTGGGGGGGGGTGTAGTGGGAGAGCTGCCACCTTGCCTTACACGGCAGCCTTCCTCAACCTGGTGCGCTCCAGATGTGTTGGACTGCATCTCCCAGAATACCCCAGCCAGGTTGGGGCATTCTGGGAGTTGTAGTCCAACACATCTGGAGCGCCCCAGGTTGAGGAAGGCTGCCTTACAGAGTTGGCTCTAAGATTTGAACGTAGGAAATGTCCCCTCTATAGGGTCAGAGCATTGTCTAGATGCCATCTAACTCTTGAATTGGAGAAGTAGAACTGATCCTAGGGCTTTCTAGCACTAGAGTTGCAAAATGTCTGGAAATTTTGAAGCCATGGGGTGTGGGGGTGGGGGGTGGGGAACCTGTTTTTTGCCCATTTTTTTTCCAGAAAAAAACATTTTTTTGGAAAAATTGAAAAAAATGCAGTATTAACACTTGCTTGTCCTCGGTGCACAGAAATTGTATAATAATAATAATCTGATACTGTACATAGTGTTTAGAAATCATTTGGAGAAGTAAATATCTGAACACCTTGTCTTAAACATTTTATTCATCATGCTAAAATAAAATGTTGTATGATCCATTTTTTCTTCATTTCCCCAATTTTTCTGAAAAAACTCAAAACAAAAGGTTTGGGGGGGAAACGGGGGGAGGGGGGAACAAAACGGGTTTTCCCCGGATTTTTCCCAGGCCTTCACATGTCTACTTAGTACTCCTGGTGGGGCTTCTCTGAGGTCTTGGCGGTGGACTTTCCCAGCCGAAAACCTTGGGAAGTGGAACTACCCTATTTCTTCAATTCTAAGACGCACTCACCCCCCCCCCCCATATAAACATCTCTAAAAATGGGGTGCGTCTTAGAATCATGGGTGTGTCTTAGGTTTTTTTTTTCTGTTGGTGGTACTGAAATTAGTGTGCGTCTTACAATCGAAGAAATACGGTATGGTGATTTTATGCACATGATGCCCACCCACCCAGTTGCTGGAGTCTTCCTTATGTGGGCTCTTGGGGTCAATGGGTCTCTTCAGGTGCAGCAGGGACAACTCAGAAGTGGGAAGAAGTTGGAACAGACAACCTGGCACAGGGCCTGGTGAGGTCCATAACCATGCAGAAAACGCCTGAGTCCAATGAATCCTACCTGAATGGGAAGAAACTTTGGGACCTGTTCTTACCTGTGGCAACTCCATCAGAAACAAAGCAAAACCAATTTCTCCAGGAAACACTGGGGAACATATACTCAGCAAAAAAAGTCTGGATTGGGCCACATTTCCCAGATGTATGTAACACTATTATACTACCAGGCCAGGTTTAAGGGTTAATCTGTTAAGTGCCATGGACCAGGGCTCTGAACTCTTGTCCTCAGATAATCCTGACCCGTTGTCCTCAGAGGATGAGGCTTCAGACTTAATGGGAGAGAACTCAGCCATGGGTTTAAGTTCTGCTTTGGCCGTGAACCCAGGACCATTCTACAGCCCTATGTAGAAAGTAACAATTGCTGTAGTGTTGCATCCTGGGACTCTTGCCAGCCATGGCATCACATGGCTTCCATCTCCCCATGACCCAGTTCTCCAGTTCATCCAACTCTGAGGACTCAGGCCATAAGGACACTAGAAAGCCTGTCACTTCAATGTTACAGAAATATAATAAATAAAAAAATAAATAAAGGCAGCAATTGCGAAGATGATACACTGGCAAGAGCCCCAGGATACAACACTACAGCAATGTTACTTTCTACGTAGAGTTGTAGAATGGCCCTGGGTTCACGGCCAAAGCCATTCCAGGTCCAGGCCCTATTCAAAGTGCTGGTATTAACATTTAAAGCCCTAAACGGCTTGGGGCCAGGCTATCTGAAGGATAGCCCATATGTACCTGCCCGGACCCTAAGGTCATCCTCAGGAGTCTTTCTCCGTGAGCCCCTGCTAAAGGAAGTGAGGCAGGTGGCTACCAGGAGGAGGGCCTTCTCTGCTGTGGCACCCCGGCTGTGGAATGAGCTCCCTAAAGAGGTTGGCCTGGCACCTACACTAGACTCTTTTAGATGCTAGGTGAAGACATTTTTATATTCTCAGCATTTTAACAGTTCTATCAACTTAATTTTAACTATGCTGTTTTAGATCTGTATTTTAAATTTGTATTTCTGCACTGCCGCTGATTCTATCCTGGTTGTGCTTTTATATTGTATTTTATATCATGTTTTTATACTGTTTGTTTTATACTTTGAATTGTTTTAATTTTTTGTGAACCACCCAGGGAGCTTTGGCTATTGGGCGGTATAAAAATGCAGTAATAAATAAATAAATAAATAAATAAAGCAAACTTGAACCCAGGGCTGCCTGGACAAAATGCAACTCTGCCCAATGGTCTATGCCTATCACAAAACTACTTTCTCCAGGCCCTTAAAATGCCACTGATGAATGAGGGCACACTTTCCTCCCCCCACAGTTCTGTATTTTATCCTCCTCAGTAGTTCTGCTTCTTCCTTCTTCCTGGGCTGGTGGGGGAAGAGAGTGTTGATCCACCGGTAAACCACAGAAGTATCCCGTCCCTCCGGCTAAGAGGTTCACAGGGTGATTGAAATGTCACCAGGCAAAAATTTCTCTTGCATGCAGGGATCGCACATTGCTAACTTGTTTTCTCCAGGCGGAGAAATGGTGGGATGTCAAGGCAAGCCAAAAATATCTAGCAGAAGCCGGGGCTTATGGAAGCATGAATTTTAATAAGTGGAAGGAAAGCTCTGTTCTCCCCAGGGGCACATCAGGAAGTCATCGCTTCTCAACTCCAGTCGAAGTGTGTGTCCATACAACTGCAGCTTATGGAGTGAATTCACCTGGTACTGAGTCAGACCCTTGGCCCATCCGACTCAGCTCGCCTTGCTCTGACTGGCAGCGGCTCACTAGAGGAGGGGTCCCCAACCCCGTTGGGGAAGTGGGCGCAACTGGAATGTCGAGAGCATGTCATGGGCACTCTCACAAAATGGCTGTGGGAGGGAGGGCACAGCTGATCTCACAAAACACCCAGGGCGCTTTGCAGCATGCCAGTCTCCCAGTTGAAAAACAAACGCTTTTTTTTAAATAAAAGAAAAGAAGAAGCTAAAATAAATAAAATAAAAATCAGGAGGGGCACGGGGCCTGGCACACTGCTGTCCACAGGCCACATGCTGGAGGCCCCAGCCAGGAACCTTTCTTAGACCTACCCTGAGATGCTGGGGTCTGAACCGGGCGACGTTTTGCCTTCGAGGCAGGTCACTCTCCTGCTGAGCTTCCACAGCAAGTTCAAATGCATTGAGGATTTGAGGGCCAAATTTTCCAAATCAAAGGAAGTTCTTCTCCCCCACCTGCCCGCCCTGAAAGATTTCTTTTTTAAGCCTGTTCTTTCAGTGCCTCCAAAAACCGTCGCTTCACCGTGCTAAAAACAAAACAAAACACACTCTGAAAACAAATGTGGGTATTAAAACTAAACTGGCCGGCTTTGGCGTATTGACGCCAGCGTGTCTTGTGCACTGTCCAAAACTGCACTGAGCAAAAACTGGGGAGGGAGGGGGCTTCCCCACCTTTTGGCGCAGTCTTCCACCTCGTTCCGCACAGCCCTGCCTGCACCCCAAACCGGTCCCGCGCCACACTTGGACGCTCTCGCCGTGACGCACCGTGATGTGGAGTCCCCCATGTGTCGCAAGCAGCGCCACAGAAGCTGCGCAGAGGTTTGCCTCCCCACCGTCCTAGCTGCATTCTGCCCTTTTTCTTTGTCAAAAATACACTTCATTCAGAACCTCCCCACCCACACTTCTGTCTGACACACAGCTCTCCTCCCTGACCCCTAAATTCACAATCGGTGACCTACAGAACGCTGCCTTTCATCCCTCCCCAACTGGGGCCCTTTGATTTCGACCCAGTCAGCCCGTGACTTCCGCCTTTTCCTCTCGACAGGGCTCCAGAAAACCACAAGAAAGCAGGTCTCAGAGGCAGCAAAGAACCAATCTGTTAACCTCTTGTTTTCCTGCACCAAACGAAAGGGGACAGCCCGGTTTTCCTTCCGGCTGCCATGGAAACAGCCAGGCTGATTACCCGGTCAACTTGGAAAGCCCACAAAGCGAGTGCCGTGGAACTACCCGCACATCATTCGCCGCAAACGAGATAGGTGTTCTGTCTGTGAGCATCTCCCCACTACGCCCACCTGGCAGTCTGATGTGCATAGGAGGTGGCAATTTCATACACACTTACTAGGGTGTAAGTCCCCTCGAAGCCAACAGGACAGATCTCTGGCAAAACAAGTGCAGGATTGCCTCGAAAGTCCAGCAAAAGTCCGGTGCACTGTCCCTTTGGCTCCCCATCGGCTGGAGAGACACCCGTTTCAAAACCGCCTGCAGCTAAACCCTCTCGGAAGTGAGGAACAGATCGTCCCTGAAGCCAAAAAGGGAAATTAAAATGAAGCAAATGCACTTACCTTGAGATGCTTCTGCTTTATAGATATATATAAAAAGCATTTAAAAAAATCCCCAGCAATGAAGAGAATGCAACTGAAAGGAGGTGGCAAAGTGAAAGAGAGGCAGGCGGGCGATGGAACTAGAAGTCAGGCATGGCGAAAACCAGACTGCTGAGCGGGTGTACTGGAAAGGCAGCAATGGAGGAAGAGGGGGCGAAGACAGCAGTGACGGCTGTTCTCATTTTACCCCATCCCCTAGCGGATTTTGGACAGACAAAAAAAGAAAAAAACAGCTCTTCAACATTGTCTGGAAGCCAAAACAAAATCCCTTTGGCAGTATGTGGGCAAGCAAAATGTGTGCACGCACACACACACACACACACCCGCTGCCTCCACGGCTTCTGATCTCACTGCCGCAACAGCATCCTTTGCACATGCAACGGCTGAGTCAGCAGAAATCAGCTCCGCCAACCGTTGCATTGGCGGCTTTTTCGTGTGGCTTCTCCTCCCCCCCCCCACTTCCCTGCCTCCGGTTGCAGCGAATCGTGGAGATGTTGTAGCATCGGAGGCAGCGGCTGATTAATTATGTTGGCACGGGCGGAACACAGCGCTGAGTTTTCCCCAAGCTGCTGTAAGGTAGACTCCGTGCGATGTTATGCAGAGGCAGAGAGAGGGGGCGGCTTCCTCATATTCCAAAATTATTTCAGGAAGGACGTATTGATGAGGGTGTGTGTGTGTGTGTGTGTGTGTGTGTGTGAGGAAGACTGGAGCAGGAAGAAAACCATAGGGAAGTGCGAGAGGCCAGCGCTGGCTCTGCGTGCCTTGGGAATAAGCCAAGAAGTGACGGAATTAAACACACCGGCGAAGAAGATACAGGTTGAACATCAGAGGAGAAACAACCTCCAACAGGCCACCGAGGTTTAGAAAGCAATTGCCTTGCATTAGCCACCACAGACCTGGGGCACTCCAGGAGGGTTGGACTGCAGCTCCCATAAGCTGCCTGGGAATGATGGGAGTTGGAGTCAAAACATCCGGAGGGGAAGACTGCCTTATATCACGGCTGACTGTCGGCCCATTTTCAAGGCATGGTCTGCTCTGGTGGACAACATCTCTCCTGTCTCTTGGGTAGAGCCTGTTTCCAGCCATGCCACCCCAGATCCTTTGAATTAGGGGCTGAATCGTGGAATCTACTGCCTGGGAGGAGCGTCCTCT